>NC_056734.1:757473556-757812306 GCF_019279795.1 Protopterus annectens
TACATTTAAAGTTCGGTTCTGCATTTCCAGTTAATAAGGATGACGTTTTACATCACAGAACCACAGGATATACAAGACATTCAGCCCAGTGGCCAGTAACCACTCACTGACTGTGTCACCTTTTTCAAGAAACATGAGGCTTGTAATTCCCAGTGTAAATGTAAGTGTACCCATCCAGTTGTTCAAGCTATGTTTGAAGGATGATGGCGAATCACATTGCTTGCCTTGCAGAGGAAGTAAATTCCAGAGCAGAAGGGAGACAGTTGGTGATAAATTCGTCCATCCATTGTATTTACTTCCTGATGTAGGTTTAGATCTCAAAAGAAAGGAGGAGTGCAGGAAAAAGTAGCACATACAAACAATGGACCAGGCTAAGGAGGAGTACTGTCTGGCTAACAAAGAGGCTGAGAGAAGAGTTGCAAGAGCTAAGAACAAAGCATAAGATGTACTCTACCATCTTCTGCATAGTGACTTAGTAGATAGCATAAAGAAATTCTGTCAGATTGCAAGACATTAAAAGTCATAAGTCGCCCTTCACAAGGGATGCCAGCAACAATCTGCTCATCAGTCCACAGGACAGCAAAGCAGAAGGAAGTAGTACTTAAAACAGCTTCTCACTGCAGAAGGAAGGCGTACTGACAACAGCTTCTCACTGCAGAAAACCCCACAGAGGCTGTACTGCCCCTGACACAGCCTACGATGAAAGAAGAAGAGGAGCCCACCCTAAAAGAGGTAAGAACAGCACTAAGGAAAATTAAGTCAGGGAAAGCAGCAGGCTTAGATAAAGTCATGGGAGATATGATGAAGATGTTGGGTGAAATAGGGGAGAAATGACTCCTGATGATACTCATAGCTGTATGGAGAAAAAAGTATATCTCAGATGACTGGCAAGTAAGCATACTTGTGCCTTTGTATATCCTCAACTGTGGGCAGTACAGAAGTATCAAACTCCTGTCACACTGCATGAAAATTCTGGAGGGGGTGCTTGATAAATGAATATGCAGAGTAGTAGAAAGTAAGATGGGAGATGAACAGTTTGAATTCAGATCAGGATGCAGCACAGCCAACCCATGTTTGCAGTGAGACAGATAGTTGTGAAGTAACTAGAGATGAGGAAGTAGTCCAATTGTGTATTCTTAGACTTGGAGAAAGCATAGGACAAGATCCCAAGAAAGCTGATTTGGGCAGTTTTGCAATGTTTTGAAGTCCCAGAAGCATTGGTCGAATTAGTGCTGGCTATGTACAAGGATCCAGTGACTCAGGTATGAACAATGTTCAGACTCAAGAGGGGTCCTCAGTGGGAATGTCTGTGCATTAGGATTCAGCTCTGAGCCCACTGCTTTTCATACTGGTGATGGACTACATTAGCAAACAGGTCGAGGGGACAGATCAATAAAGTTGCTGCATGCAGGCTATGTGACATTACAGGCAGACTCCTTGAACAAGAATTTCATGCAAAGGGTAGGGAAATGGAATGCAAAATGAGGGGCACATGGGATTAAACTGAGTACAGATAAGACCATTGTTGTTGTTCTTGTTGTTGTTGTGTCTTTCGGCTTTTCCCGGTTAGGGGTCGACACAGCGGAACTCCGGTCCACTAATGATTGGCAGCAGATTTTTACGTGCCAAGTTGCCGGCCCTGACGCACAACCTTCAACGAAGGTACGCCCATTCACGCATGTCTCCCACACAGAAGATGCTCTAGCTGAGAATCGAACAGGACAACGTCTTACTGTGAGGCGACAACGCTACCGCAGCACCACCACTGCAGTATACAGATAAGACCATTGTAATGGTAGCAAATGGAGAAATCAGAGGAAGATGTGAATGGAGATAGAAGGGAAATAGTGGAACAGGTTAAAACTTCAAAGACCTGGAAGGGTGCATGAGGAAAAGAGAAGTCTAAATGAGGAGGTCAAAGCTAAAACCAGAGGCATTGTAGCCAACTGGCACAGAGTGTCAGAGGTAGCATATGACAGAAGAATGCCAAAGAAACTGAAAAGTTAGGTGTACATAACAACAGTGCAACAAGTACTATTGTATGGTACAGAAACCTGACAGCTAAAGGCAGAGCAGCTGAGGAAGCTAGAGGTGATGTTGATGAGGTGTCGGAGATGAGTGATCGGATGCACATAATGGGACAGGCATATAAATAAGAACATCAGAGCAGAAGCCAAACTAGCTCTAGTTGCAGAGAAATTCAGAGAACATATTACTGTGGTTCAGACACTTGCAGAGAAGCAGCACACAATCTGGTGAAGAAAATTTGGAACGGACAAGAAGAAGGCAAGAGGAAATGAGGACATCCAGCAAAGAGATGGGTGGATTGTGTGAAAGAAAACCTGTGACAGTCAGGCATGACTGTTGAAGAAAGTAGGAAAGTGACATTGAATTGTGAGAGAGAGATGACAACAGTTGACATATGATAACTCTATCCCAGGTATCAAATGGGAAAAGGGGATTGATGACGATCTAGTTTAATATCTCTGGCTCTAGTGTTGGAAGTCAAGGATAGTAGGGTCCCCAAGGACATGGTAACTGAAGCAAAAATCAGGGATGTATAAGATAAAGAGTACAAAGAAAAGACTTCCAATCTTTCATCGTAACAAAGGCTTTTGAGACCAGAGATCTTTTTTGTAGGAACTTTTGTAGCTTTTCAGTTTTTTTTTTTTTTTTGATAGAGATGCCAAAGGGTGTATTATATTTAATAATGTGTCTGATGAGGGCAAACTATAAGGGATTGATGACTTCCTTGGATTTGTAAGAGATGCCTTTGGCAAATAGTTGAAAAATGTATAAAGATTTTCTCACTATAGTAGCCAAAGAGTGATCATATGACAGGGAGCTATCTCTTCATGTTCACAGATCTGTAATCATTGTTTCATTCAATAATGGGGTGTTGTCAGTGCTGTAGGCTGCATTAATTGTTTTCTGAAGGTGATAATACTACATTTCTTGGCATTTAGTTGCAGCCCTTTTTTAATAAGCAGGTGTTAACTCACTTTAGTTCACTTTTGAAATTTGAAATTTATCTTCGGAGAACTTGTTGGTTATACCCATTTTACAGTCATCAATAAATTTAGTCAATCAAAGGTAATTGTTAACAGTTTTGAGGTCAGAAAAATAAATGCCAAACAAGAGGTGCCCAAGCACAGATCTCTGGTGGATACCACTGGTCACCTTCTGTCTGTCTGAAAAGGAATTTCCTACACAGACAACATGCATTCTCTCCCTGAGCCACTTGACTATTTATCATACCATGAAGGGATCAGTGTTTAAAATCACTGGCTTATTAAGAATGCCTTCATGTATTATGGTGTCAGATGCCATGTATTATAGTGGTAGATGCCTTGGCCAGATTAAGATAGGCAGCGTGAGCAATATGAGCACTGTCCACCACTTTAGTGCCTTCTCAAAGAGGCTTACAAGATTTAGCAGGTGTGAACTACCATTTATGAAGCCAGCTGTGGGTTGAGCCTAACTGGGCTTTTGATACCATTAATTATAAAGTTGATGATGATGTGCTCAGGGTCTGTGGTGGATCCTCACTTGAGGATGGGCATTAGTACAGCAGTGCACCAGGATATGGGCACATAGTCTGTAGACAGGTTTAGATTAAGCAGTTTAAGGGGAGGCTGTGCAGGTACATGTTTGACACTGTTAATTGGACAACCCAGTATATTATCAGAACCCATGAAAGAAATATTTTTGGTCTTATATATATATATATATATATGGTTCTACCTGAGTTCGTCGACATACCACATAATCGAAAATCACTTACCCGACACGAGAACACCGACAATCCACATCACCGACAGCTGACATAACCGACTACGAAAACGCCGACATCCATGTGCTAATAGCGCCTCTCGCTCCTACCATGTTCCAGGTAATGTAAATAGTTGTCTGTCATCAGCATAAATCATACAGTATACTCACAGGAAAATAACGCTATGCTGATGACAGACAACTATTTACATTACCTGGAACATGGTAGGAGGGGCGCTATTAGCACATGAATGTCGGCGTTCGTAATCGTGTCAGCTGTCGGTGTGTCGATTCTTGTCGGTAAGTGATTGTCGTATTATGTGGTATGGAAACTCATATATATATATATATATATATATATATATATATATATATATATATATATATATATATATATATATATATATATATATATATATATAGTTTATTACTGGTAGGGGTTGGAGTGACTTGGATGATTGGAGTTGGGATGGGAGTTTCAAGGTAGAAGTTGGCAACAAACTTGTTTGCTAGTATGTCTGCAGTGTCTTTTGAATTTGAATGGGAGGTCCCATTGTGGAGAAGTTCAGAACAATGTTGTGAATTATTTCTTAGTTTTTTAATGTAGTATGAGAAAGATTTGTGGCTATCCTGCCACAGGCGCTAGGCTAAGTTCATGGGATGCTCTGTTAGTCCTTATAATCACCTTCCGTTTTTTAGTGTTTTTTTATATTTTTCTCATGCTGGGGAATTCTAATCTCAGTTTGGTAATTTTATGATGTTCCTTCCTTTTTTATACAGTTTGCATATATCGACTGACCACAAATATGGTTTATTTTTTAATTTCTTGATGTATCTGGTTCTAGTGGAGAACATTAGATCCATGCATTTATCTAAATGTGCTTATAATCCTTAATATAGCTGGCTACTTATCCAGGATCCACTACAGAAATATTCTGAATAAATTTAGAAATTGTCATATAGGTGTATGACAGTAGACATTTTGAACTTTAAAGAAGGTTATTTACTTAGGAGTGGTGGTTCTCAGACTAAATGTCACATTGTCATCTGTTTAAGGGTTTAATAGTTACATACAGCATTAGGTAAATAAATACTAGTAGCCCACTGTATTCAACTGTTATCAGTAAGTAATTTGTTCTGAAGACCTAAAATGGTTAAATCTCAAGATTAACATTTTATTACAAGTAACACCTGTTGAATTCTGACCTGTCATTTGATTATTGCCAGTGGAACTCTGTGGCACACACACTGTTCATTTTAAATGATACTTATAATGAGTCAGCTTCATTAGCAAAGAGGGATAAAGCTGTAGCTATGATATGTGTTACCCTAGTTTAATTAATGTCTCAGAAATCTGTTGGAACTGACTTAAGAAGAATGGGCAAGGCCATCTTGGAGAAGGAGGTGGTCAAGGTTTTGAGGTGCCACAGTATCCCTTAGTGGTGGAATAGCAGGCACAGGCATGGCCCTGGGGGATGCACGTGGCTTACCAAGCCACTTTATGGTAGCTTTCATTATAGGTGAACATAAGTATGCACTCTTACTTGGAAGGCATAGCTGCCTGTGTGGTGATATGGGTCTCATGACCCTGTCCAGGGGAGGAGTGGGCTATAAACTGAAAACCCTTGTTGGCTGCCAACATCACAGCTCCTGCCAATGGCACTCGCCCAAGTGGAATAAATGGTCTGGCCTGGAAAATGGGGGAGGTGATGGTCAATCAATGAGGGAGAGAAACGCACAAAGAAAAAACTTATATATATATATATATATATATATATATATATATATATATACATATACTTGCAAAAAAAACGGTGCAGCTTTGTGCTATCATTATTGTATTGTACTGTGGAAGTCTCTTCATAGTTGCTTACTAGGCTATCAGCCAAATAGCTGTTTTAAGCTTAGCCAAGTTTACCTTATATCTACTAAAAGAAATTTATAGTTATGGTATTGGCTTGTGCACGTAAAACTTTCAGGGACATAGGTGCCAAACCAGAGGTAAATTTGCAATTTCCTATCCATCCATCCAAGTTACATTTGAGTAGGATTAGGGATGAGCTTTGCTTCACATGGATGGAAAACCTGTTCCATAGAAGGGGTAATCTTTGAGACACATACCTGTCTGTCCAACATGTCCGCTTTATGTTGCAGACAATGTTTAGGTCCTAAGAACAGGTATTTCTGATGCTCTTTGTTTTGCAGATGTGCAACAAATCCATCAGTGTGGTATCAGAGGACGCCTTATTGGCTACGCGTAGATGTCCATGCAGCAGTCTGTAGGATACAGAGTATAGTGACAGGCTTTGAAAAGGTCTACATTTATTTATTTATTTATTTTACATTTGTTAACCGGGAATGTCCGACTGGATACAGGCCCATTTTCAGCGGAGGCCCTGGGAGAAAAGCTCCAAGTGTACATTAGTAATGTAATTA
This sequence comes from Protopterus annectens, assembly GCF_019279795.1. NCBI lineage: Eukaryota > Metazoa > Chordata > Ceratodontiformes > Protopteridae > Protopterus > Protopterus annectens. The sequence goes on from NC_056734.1 coordinate 757,479,764, forward strand.
CAGTGAAAAATGATTACAGTAAATTATTACAAAAAATTGACATTTTTAACAATATATATAGACAGGTACAATTTCAAGTCACATGCACACAGGATAGGTTGCTAGTTAGTATCTAAGAAGAAAATAGTGATTTATTTTTTTTTAAAGAAGGAAAGTGTAACAAAAGGTGGTAACATACATGGTATCATCTTAATTTTCAATCTTTCTGTAGGAGAGAGATTTACAAAATTGTAAGCAGTTAGTGGATCAAAGCTATAATCTTGTGATGAGGTTCACATTTACAGATTCTATTTGTGTGGGGCTAGTCAGGGTTTGTACAGGGACAAAGCCAATGCATTTTCAGGTATTTCTTAAGAGATTTTTTGAATTGGGATAAGGAGGGGTCATTGGTAAGTTCCGCAGGAAGAAGGTTCCAGTTTTTTCTGACAGAGTTGGTGAATAGTGAGGCACCAGCTGAGTTGTTGGTTTTAACAGTCTGCACTAGCACTTTGTTGGAGGAGCGATGAGTCTTTAGGTTACTGTAGGGGGTGATAATATTTTTCAGTATAGGTGTACTGTCTGGGTGGTAGAGAATTTTATGAACAACTATTAGTTGGTTATATTGCAGTTGGTTGGGTAATTCTAGCCAGTCTAATGATTGAAAGTTAACACAGTGATGGGTTCTATAAGTTGACCCTGTGGCAAATCTGGCAGTATTATTGTAGCAGCTGTTCAGTTTATTGAGGTTTGATTTGGATAGGTTAGCAGAGATGGGTCAGGCATAAAGAAGGGTTGATAGCAGATGTGTACGGGCAATAACAGTTCTAGTAGATGGGGTTAGGAATTGCTTGATCCTGAGCCTAGTTTTTTGTTGACTGTTTTAATAGTTTTGTTTATGTGAGCATCGAACTTAAAGTTAAGGTTCCAAAGGCAGGTGTCCTGTCTGGTGGACCCCAGCCATAAACAAACTATACAATAGAAGGAGGAAGCTACTGCATGATAGAGCAAAATCCCAAAAAGGGAAGGAATCTCTGATCAGTATTAGCAAAAAACTACGGGCACTCATAAAATCGTCTAAGGCCAGCTTCGAGAGAAAAATTGCACAGGACACTAAGGATAATCACAAGGCTTTCTTTAGTTATGTTAGGAACCTGGATGGGAATTCCCAGTTATGCTCAGAATTAGTCCAAAATGACAAAAAATACACAGAACCCACAGACATTGCCAACATCCTAGCTGACAGGTTCAGCGCAAACTTCTCCCCTCCACCAAAAGGGCAAATATCTATCCCAGCAGAGTGCTGCCCCCCTGACATCTCAGATGCTCAGGTAAGAGCCGCCCTCTCCAAAGCAAAAAAACACAGCATCAATGGGACCAGACGGTGTCTCGGGCTGCGCCCTACATGAACTCCAAGAAGAGCTAAACCCAAACATAAAACTACTGTTCAATCTCAGCCTTACTACAGGATATGTACCCAAAGAGTGGTGTACAGCAACAGTGGTCCCACAAAGGTGGTGCCTCAACGGATCCTGGAAACTATCGCCCCATAAGCCTGACTAGCTTGGTCTGCAAAGCTATGGAAAGGATCATCATGGACCTCATAAATAAAGATATTGGGGACCTACAGACACTGGATCCTACCCAGTTCGGCTTTGTTAAGGGCAGATCCTGCCTCTTAAACCTGGTCGATTTCTTTTAAACAGTCACCAAGGCCATTGACGAGGGGAAGGTGGTCCACACAGCCTACCTGGACCTCGCACAAGCCTTCGATACAATACCCCGGGGCATTATAGATAAGCTCACCAGCTTAAATATAAACCCCTATGTCACTAGATGGGTTGCAAACTGGCTCAAGGACAAGAACCCACATGGTTAGAATTGCTGGAGCCATGTCAGACTCCAAACCAGTTACAAGTGGCGTCCCACAAGGCTCAGTCATGGGACCTCTCTTGTTCGGTATATATTTCTCGGAGGTACAGGCCAACACAGGAGGACTGTGGCTGACCAAGTTCGCAGATGACTGCAAACTAGGCGCCATAATCGACTCTCCAGCTGACACAAGCATCCTACAAAAGGGCCTCATAGAAACAGACAACTGGTGCCAGAGCCATGGCCTCAAGCTAAACGCCAAAAAGTGTATAGTCATCCCCTTTGGCAAAAACAAAGTGCCCACAAATTACCACATAGGTGGTAATCCATTAAGTACAGAAGAAGTAATTAGGGACCTGTGGACCCAAGTTGATAGCAATCTCTCATTTGAAAACCACGTGGCCAAAGTGGTTAGAAAAACATTTTATATAGCCCACCTAATCATGAAGGGATTCACATCTAGATCAGGGGAGAGTACAATGCCCCTTTTGGGATGTACCTTACCAAACACCTGCAGCAACTGGAAAGACCCCAAAAGTACCTCACCAAGAGGATCAAAGGGCTCAAACAGATGCCATATGCTTCCCGGTTAAAGAAACTCCAGCTCTACTCAGTGGCATACCACCTGCTCAGAGGCGATCTGTGCCTGACGTATAAAGCCATGTCCAACCCGGAATTAATGGACATGCTGCACCTCAGAAAATCCAAATCCCATCGAGCTACGTGCTCGAGAGACTTGAACCTCAGCACTGAAATAAATAGGACATGCTGGAGGGACAGATTCATAACCCAGAGGCTCCCTTCACTCTGGAATAAAATCCCAGTCCAGGTTAGGCAGAGTCCCTCATTGACTGTCTTCAAGAGGAATCTTGATGAGTGGATGGGAGATCGTAGGTTTACCCCAGGTATCACTTCTGTGTCACTGTTAGACAGAGGCACAGTATACTAACCTCGAAAAAGGGCATAGCAAAATTAATTTAAAATGGGTGGTGAAAGCCAAACACACTCTGGCTAGGCTTATAAATGTCGTAGGGCAGATAGCCTAGTATGGACCTATGAACCTATGAACCTAAGAAATGTAGAGTTAAAGTATGAGACTGCTTCATCTAGAGGAAGTAGTGTTAGGTTGGACCAGTTACATGAGTTAAGTTCATTCTGGAAATTAGTCTGAATAAAATTCTTAGTATTTCTAATGGTTTTGAAGGTAGATTGATGAGGGATGTCATTTCTTTTTCATAGGACTTCTTGTTTACTCGCTGTATTCTTTGTGAGGAACCTGTGTGATTTCTCAAGCTGTTTCAAGTGTCTGGCCAGGTAAATTTCTAAAGATGTAATGTACGTTATGATTGGTCTGATCAGAGCAGAGTACAGTGAAGTAATGACCTCTATGAAGCTGGATGCCATGCGTGTATATTTTGTATGACGTAGTATGATTTTATAACCAAAGTAGACACATGGTGGTCAGGTTACCGTAAACATGCTTTCCCAGATCCTTGACAACTGGGTCAAATTTTAGGGATGTATAATCAGTGTGGTAATTTCCAGGGGTGGTTGTCTTTCTGTAGTCTGTGGTTCTGGCACAAGTTGTCTGCATCAGGCCGTATTGAAGGATAACTGTTTCTTGTAGTTTTGTGGTGTGTACTGTTGAAGGTAGTTAAATATAATATTTTGATTAAAACTCTTTGATGCACTTAAATTTTATACACCAGGGTTAAAATGAATGAGCTAGATGATACAAATCTGTTTTAGTTTGCAAAGAAATGCATACCTAATTTCTACACAGCACAGCCTAATTGTTATCAGATGTGTCTTTGTTACAGTTACAGAATAAAAAATTGTCATTATTCTGCAAAAACTGTGAAAATGTTGTCAGTATGTTACCAGAAGAAACTAGAGAGTATTATTGGCAAAAATTGTTAACTGCATGTGAGGAGCACAAGTTAAATGAATGCTACTATTTTATGCTAGTATTACAATCTAGGAGTTCTGGATATAGTTAGATAATTTAGCTTATCATTAGTAATTATTGAGCTATAACTTTACATGTGCAGTTCTGTGTTTAGTTGTATATGTACAAGGATTTTTATATTTATGTTTATCTGAAGATGTTTGCTATGCAGGCATACTGATTGTGTCCTTGTTTTACTAAAGGTTTCATTAACCCCTGAACCATTTGGTTTTACTTTTATTTTCTATAACACTAATTGGTATCTTTGTGCCTCAACGGATCCTGGAAACTATCGCCCCATAAGCCTGACTAGCTTGGTCTGCAAAGCTATGGAAAGGATCATCATGGATCTCATAAATAAAGATATTGGGGACCTACAGACACTGGATCCTACCCAGTTCGGCTTTGTTAAGGGCAGATCCTGCCTCTTAAACCTGGTCGATTTCTTTTAAATAGTCACCAAGGCCATTGACGAGGGGAAGGTGGTCCACACAGCCTACCTGGACCTCGCACAAGCCTTCGATACAGTACCCCGGGGCATTATAGATAAGCTCACCAGCTTAAATATAAACCCCTATGTCACTAGATGGGTTGCAAACTGGCTCAAGGACAAGAACCCACATGGTTAGAATTGCTGGAGCCATGTCAGACTCCAAACCAGTTACAAGTGGCGTCCCACAAGGCTCAGTCATGGGACCTCTCTTGTTCGGTATATATTTCTCGGAGGTACAGGCCAACACGGGAGGACTGTGGCTGACCAAGTTCGCAGATGACTGCAAACTAGGCACCATAATCGACTCTCCAGCTGACACAAGCATCCTACAAAAGGGCCTCATAGAAACAGACAACTGGTGCCAGAGCCATGGCCTCAAGCTAAACGCCAAAAAGTGTATAGTCATCCCTTTGGCAAAACAAAGTGCCCACAAATTACCACATAGGTGGTAATCCATTAAGAAATGGAAGAAGTAATTAGGGACCTGTGGACCCAAGTTGATAGCAATCTCTCATTTGAAAACCACGTGGCCAAAGTGGTTAGAAAAACATTTTATATAGCCCACCTAATCATGAAGGGATTCACATCTAGATCAGGGGAGAGTACAATGCCCCTTTTGGGATGTACCTTACCAAACACCTGCAGCAACTGGAAAGACCCCAAAAGTACCTCACCAAGAGGATCAAAGGGCTCAAACAGATGCCATATGCTTCCCGGTTAAAGAAACTCCAGCTCTACTCAGTGGCATACCACCTGCTCAGAGGCGATCTGTGCCTGACGTATAAAGCCATGTCCAACCCGGAATTAATGGACATGCTGCACCTCAGAAAATCCAAATCCCATCGAGCTACGTGCTCGAGAGACTTGAACCTCAGCACTGAAATAAATAGGACATGCTGGAGGGACAGATTCATAACCCAGAGGCTCCCTTCACTCTGGAATAAAATCCCAGTCCAGGTTAGGCAGAGTCCCTCATTGACTGTCTTCAAGAGGAATCTTGATAAGTGGATGGGAGATCGTAGGTTTACCCCAGGTATCACTTCTGTGTCACTGTTAGACAGAGGCACAGTATACTAACCTCAAAAAAGGGCATAACAAAATTAATTTAAAATGGGTGGTGAAAGCCAAACACACTCTGGCTAGGCTTATAAATGTCGTAGGGCAGATAGCCTAGTATGGACCTATGAACCTATGAACCTAAGAAATGTAGAGTTAAAGTATGAGACTGCTTCATCTAGAGGAAGTAGTGTTAGGTGACCAGTTACATGAGTTAAGTTCATTCTGGAAATTAGTCTGAATAAAATTCTTAGTATTTCTAATGGTTTTGAAGGTAGATTGATGAGGGATTTCATTTCTTTTTCATAGGACTTCTTGTTTACTCGCTGTATTCTTTGTGAGGAACCTGTGTGATTTCTCAAGCTGTTTCAAGTGTCTGGCCAGGTACATTTCTAAAGATGTAATGTACGTTATGATTGGTCTGATCAGAGCAGAGTACAGTGAAGTAATGACCTCTATGAAGCTGGATGCCATGCATGTATATTTTGTATGACGTAGTATGATTTTATAACCAAAGTAGACACATGGTGGTCAGGTTACCGTAAACATGCTTTCCCAGATCCTTGACAACTGGGTCAAATTTTAGGGATGTATAATCAGTGTGGTAATTTCCAGGGGTGGCTGTCTTTCTGTAGTCTGTGGTTCTGGCACAAGTTGTCTGCATCAGGCCGTATTGAAGGATAACTGTTTCTTGTAGTTTTGTGGTGTGTACTGTTGAAGGTAGTTAAATATAATATTTTGATTAAAACTCTTTGATGCACTTAAATTTTATACACCAGGGTTAAAATGAATGAGCTAGATGATACAAATCTGTTTTAGTTTGCAAAGAAATGCATACCTAATTTCTACACAGCACAGCCTAATTGTTATCAGATGTGTCTTTGTTACAGTTACAGAATAAAAAATTGTCATTATTCTGCAAAAACTGTGAAAATGTTGTCAGTATGTTACCAGAAGAAACTAGAGAGCATTATTGGCAAAAATTGTTAACTGCATGTGAGGAGCACAAGTTAAATGAATGCTACTATTTTATGCTAGTATTACAATCTAGGAGTTCTGGATATAGTTAGATAATTTAGCTTATCATTAGTAATTATTGAGCTATAACTTTACATGTGCAGTTCTGTGTTTAGTTGTATATGTACAAGGATTTTTATATTTATGTTTATCTGAAGATGTTTGCTATGCAGGCATACTGATTGTGTCCTTGTTTTACTAAAGGTTTCATTAACCCCTGAACCATTTGGTTTTACTTTTATTTTCTATAACACTAATTGGTATCTTTGTGTATCCTGCTGAGCTCCCTTTTTTGTATTAGTTATATATTTTTAACATGGGAAAATATGATTAACTGATGAAATTGCAGAGGAAATTAGACATGCAGTGGAAACGGGTTTTATTTTGGTAACGTTCTTTAATAGTTATGAAAATGTACTTAAATTGCTAAATGTTTCACCAAGAGACATGTTTACCTGCCCCTCTTGTAACCCATATGTTAAGAAGGTTTTCACTGTTGTCCTCAAATGAAGTATGACATTTCCAGTAGGAGACCCTAGTCATACCTCTTAGTGCAAAGAATTTGGACAAAGCCTGTCATAATTGGGGGATAAAGGCCCAAAATAGGGACAGATTTTAAATATTGCTGTTATAAACTTAGAAAGTTGCTACAATAACAGGATTTCTGTTAGCATGCATTTGTCTGAAGGATATGAAGTCTGAAACTCAAATGCATGCCATTATTTAGTGACTTTAATCCTTAGATCATCCCAATGATTTGTCAAAAAATGTAATATTTATGAGGAACAGACCAAAACAATGAGGCAAACATTTGGACATTCTGCAAAAATCTGCCTGAAGTGGGTTGGCATTGGCTAAGGCAAGCACAAAACCCCTGTGGTTGCCTGGATGACAGCCCCCTTCCTGAAAAACAGGAGTTAAAAGGGGGGACTGTCAGGTGGCAACATTGGGGGGGATGTAAAAAAAGAAAAAATTATAGAACTTTTTTTGTAATACAGTATGTAAGAGGAACTTTTAGGATTTGATACCACAGGCGGGTGGTCATAATAATACATGTTGGTTCTCAGCTTCTAACCTGTAAGCTATAGTGTCCAACAGAAATATGGACCCCACAACTGTATTTGCTTCCTGATGTCATTGAATTAAGTGTCTGTATTTTCCATTTTCAAGAAGAAAGTATTTGGTGAATATATCCCCAGATGTTTACCCCCAATATGAAATGAAGTAGCCAGGCAGCTTTTAATTGTTCTTGTGGGATATGTTACTGTGCATTGTTATCCTACTGATGCATATATGAGAATGGTTTGCATTATTATGGTGATTCTTTCCTATTTTTTGGCCATAAGAGTAATATATCTTCTTTGGGAGGGATGCTGTAATGGCAAGCAAATAACATTTGAGTCTGGCCACCTTTTGTGCTCTAGTTCATTGTAAGAATTTCCCAAAGTAGTGACTTCTGTATGAGGACCACCATTCTTGTTTGTTTCTTTGTAGGTGATGCTAGACTCATCCATGTATAAAATGCATTGTTACATATTGTTTAATTTCTTCTCCTTGTTGATGTAGTATTGGAAGATTTTCAACTGTGTAGTGACTCAGTTTTCAATATATTTATTATTTTTTTCTCTTTAAGTTCCCGGTCTTCACCATTTTAGACTTTATTTGCAGCTTTTCGTGATAGTGCTGATGAACAAATGGATTACAACTTCAAAACTGGTTAACAAATGTGATGTAGTTGTGGTAGGCATGCAGTACCCAAACACTGCCACAAGATATTTTGTCTGGATCATGACCATAATGCGAAGAAGTGGCAGCACTATGCTAAATTTAAACAGGCTATTAAATAAGATGACATAAGAAGTCAAACTTTTTTTTGGTCTGGAAAATATCACAAGTCCTTGGAAAAGAAGTCTAAGAAAAATGTTATCCATAAAGCAACGGGAACCTACAAAAAGGGAAAAGGTGAAGGAAATCATTCAAAAGATGGCTGAGCCTTTGCAGAGAAAGAGAGAAAGAAAACTCCAGACTCTGGTGCATAACAGTTATGTGTAAGATATTCTTCGTGTTTCACTGTTGCAGTCTTCACATATGAGTTATCTGGCTCCTGGTAGCCCTCAGTCGGCCCGAATACCAGAGTCCTTGGTATATGACGTCGGCTGCCGCCGGTTGTAAAACTGATGTCAGATATAAAGGGAGGCAGCTGATGCCATTTCCTCAGTCTTTCTTGCCATGGAGCTAGAAGCAGATGCAATTCACACTAGTGCCAGTCGGCTGTTTACCTTCGTTTTGCTTTCCGACTACCAAGTTGAAGGCGCCTTCAGATAAGTACCCCATTGTGGATCCTCTTTTCTTGCTTTAACAAATGTCAGATAAAGTTAATAACTGTATTGCCTGTGGAAAACAGATTCCGCACCGTGATCTCCATTCCTATTGTATAACTTGTTTGGGCCTTGAGCAAGACGTCCCTAACTGCGATCTCTGTGTTTCTTTTAACCTGCGTACCATATGCCGTAGAGCTAAGATTTTGTATAAGCATTTTGGAGTCTAGCCTAAATTCGTCGGTATGGCATCTTCTGGTCTCCCAACTTCGGATATTCCTAGGAAACGCAAAGAGAAGGACTGTGACAGGCCTAGGGTTAAATCTGCTGATGACGCACCGGTGAAATTGGTCATCAGCACAGCGGTGGTCAGTGAGACGCTTTCACAGCCCCTGCAGTCCGCAGATTTTCAGCCGCAAGCCTCTGCTGAGACCTTTACTGAGTCCTCCATGCTGCAGGCTATTATTTTGTATTCACACCCTCCGCCTGTCTCCTCCTCAGATGGGTCCGGAGCCGCTTTGCAGGCACCAGCTTCTGACGCCTCTTCTTTTCAACATGAGACCAGAAACAGACCGACTACCTAAGTTCAGACTTCTGAGGTTGCTAGGCCTCCCGAGTCCCTCCGCATTGCTAGTAAACCTTCCAGCTGCAAACCTTCTCACAAGCAGGCGTTGGCCTCTGTCAAAGGAAAAATAAACTTCAAAATTATCAATACACGGCAGGTTCTGGTTAAGGCACTTTAATCTTGCAGCAAGGAGGCAAAAACATGTTAATACAGAGTTTGTCTAACTAAAATCAGGAAGTAAGGTCATTTTTATACGTTTTCTAACAAGACATTGCCTACCAAGCTGACGTAACAGATCACAGGTTTTAGCATCATTACTTCATAGCAGCTGTTTGTCCATGATTTTCTGCTTGCACTATCAATTTTATGAAAAACTTCCTAAGAAAAACAACGTGGCCTTGGTGACAGCTTCCCACTATGTTATGTTACCATTCAAGGTACTATAGCTAATTCGAGCACAAAGCAAGTACAGATTCTTCAAGCAGTCTTTTGTTTCATGTATCTCTTCTTTTCTGCAGCTGTGCATGTTCTCATAACACGAACAGAACTGATTGTTCATATTCAATCATATTATAGAAAACAGTATTGTTCTATTCATACACTATTCATTCATTTCCCTGACCTAGCAGATAATCACCTGCTTCTCTCAGTACATTTCCAAAAGGCATAAACATGAATTTTGCTGTGCTAGCAAATACTAGGTCAGGGTGCATCTTGCAGTTTCAGAAAGCATACTGTGGTTTGAAAAATCATCTTATAATTTCATACAGAATTAAGCTGTACATAAATAGAATGAAATGTGTTAAGTCTTTTAGCTTCTAATAAGCACTAAACATATATATATATTAATACATATTTATCTGACAGCCTCCTCTCCTGTGTCTCAGTCCCAGTTCATAAAGATGGCTGGTGATCTTCTTTCCCTGATTAGGGGCTCTCATCCCCCCCTTCATAGAGGACTAGGGAATTATCTCCTGATGTTTTGTCTATCTCAGATTCTGAGATTTCCAGTATATCTGCTGGTGAAGAAGGAAATTCTCAACTTTTTTCTGGCTTTGAGGATTCTGATGCTAAAGATTTTTCCTTTGTGGATACTTTGAATACCCTTAGGGAGCATTTTAAATGGGAATGTCAGGATTTTCCACAGTCTAAGAAAAGAATCAGGGAATTTTTGGATTTGCCACAGCATAAGCCTCTGGCTATACCTCCACTTTTGGAAGTTGTGGATGATGTTTTCATGGAAAATTCTTTAACTCCTAACTCTCTGTTCCTCCTGTCCCTAGAAAACTGGATAGGTATTACAGGGTTCCTGAATCTCACCAATTCCTTTTTAAAAACCCTACTGCTTATTACTCAAGGGCCCAAGGGTGTTAAGGCTACTATTGCGAAAAACCCTGTGCCTTCTGATAAGGAGTCTAGGGCCTTGGACCGGTGGGGTAAAAAAGTCTATACCTCTGCAACTCTTGCCATTAGATCCGTTAATTGTCTTTTTCAAATGCTTAAGTATCAGCAGCATACTTTGGAGGCTATTAAGGCAAAACTTGGAGATATTCCCTCTATGACGGAGAACAAAGATTTACAAGACTTACTGAATTCTGCCACTTTAGTTAATAAGCATTCACTTCATTGTGGTTTTGACATTTTGGAGGCTTCCTGCAGGGCAGCAGCCACTGGTTCTGTAACTAGAAGGCATGCTTGGCTCAGGGAGCAGCCTCTTTATGAACCAGTTAAGTCTAAATTGCTGGATGTTCATTTGCACAAGGACAATCTTTTTGGTAGTAAGTCTGAGGAGGTACTGAAGAAGTTGGAGGATAAGGCAAAATTTATGCAAGCTGTAAAAGATTTCCTTCAGGTTCAGCCTCTTCAGTTTAGTAGGCATTATCCTTCCAAGAATTGGTATTTCCCTGATCCTGGCAAGCAGAGTCGCTTTAGGCCTAGGGATTTCAGATCTTCCAGAGGGCAGGCTTCTGCCCCTCAAAGGGCTAAACAATGGCACTCCTCTTCTGCTAAATCAGGGAGTTCTAAGCCAGCTTCCCAGAGCAAACATTCTCAATGACTCTGGCCTTCTTGTGCCTACCTCTGCGGGACCTGGGTTTCCTTTGCGGGAGGAGTTTAGCCAGGTTCGCAGAGGTATGGTCTACCATCACAGACGACAAATGGGTGCTCAGTATAGTAAACCAAGGTTACAAGTTTTACTTTCATACCTTCCCTGTTTTACAAGGATTCCCAGACATACCCAGAACTCTCAGGGCAGAGGTAGAAACTCAAATTTCTTCTTTACTGACTATGAGTGCTATAGAGCCAGTTCCTGCAAATCAGGCAGGTCTAGGTTTTTATTCAAGACTTTTCCTGGTACCCAAAAAAGGGGGCACCTGGTGCCCTATTCTGAATCTGTCTATTCTAAACACTTTTCTGGTGATTCCCAAATTCAAGATGCTCACCCTTCACCAGTTACTACCAATGCTGGGCAAGGATTCATGGCTGGTAACTTTGGATCTCAAGGAGGCAGTTCCTTCGATTCAGGGCGGGGGAGCAACACTTTTAATTCTCTGCATTGCCCTTTGACTTTTCTACTGCTCCCAGAGTTTTTACCAAGTGCCTGGCTCCAGCCATTGCTTTTTGCAGGCAGAAAAACATTCAGATTTATCCTTACCTGGATGACTGTCTCATTCAAGCAAACTCCCCAGAACAACTAGAAAAGGATTTGGATTTTGTGAAGAACACTCTCACCTCTTTGGGTTACACTCACAACGAAAAGAAGTCAAAGTTGGTTCCTACAAGGGAGATTGTTTTCCTGGGAGCGCGCAAGTCTGAATACAGCCACCCAGATGGTATTATAGGTTCATAGGTAGGTACTAGGCTATTGGCCGTAGGGCCTATATAAGCCTAGCCAAAAATGTACCCTTGCTTTCGCCACCCAAGAAAATTATTTTCCTATGCCCCTGTGTAGCAGAGCCACAGAAGTGATCCCCGGGGTGAATTTCCTATCTCCCATCCAATCATTAAGATTTTTCTTGAAGAGTGCTAATGAGGAGCTCTATTTGACATAGATAGGTAGTCTGTTCCAGTGTATGGGAAGTTACTGGGACAGGAATCTATCCCTCCAGCTTGTTCTGTTTATTGTGGTGACAAGGTTTAGGTTCCTAGAGCGTGTATCTCGGAGGGATTGGGATTTCTTTAAGTGGAGCATGTCCAACAGCTCTGGGTTTGACATAGCTTTGTATGTTAGGCAGAGATCGCCTCTGAGTAGGCGATATGCGACGGAGTAAAACTGGAGTTTTTTTCTATGGTCTGAGTAGGGCATCTGTTTGAGGCTAGTAATCCTCTTTGTGAGGTATTTCTGTGGCCTTTCCAGTTGTTTTAGATGTCTTGTGAGGTACATACCAAAAGGGGCGTTGTAGTCTATAATGGGTCTAATGAGTGATGAGTAAAGGCGGGAACAATGACCTCTTTTTTTCTGGATGAGAAACTCCCTCAACAGAAGCACGATCTTTCGGCTTACTTCAGAAACGTGGCACCCATGACCCCGCTCTCTGCAAGGCAATTCCTGCAAGCACTGGGGTTCACGGCTTCATGTATTTTGATGATCCCATATGCAAGGCTGCATATGAAAAAACTTCAGTGGTACCTCAAGAATCTTTGGTGTCAACACACACAAGACTTAGACTTGATTCTTCCCGATTCCATGTCTACAAATGCAGTTCTCTGGTGGGCGACAGCCTGTTCTCAGAACAAGGGTCTGCCTTTCCTCCCATCGCCTGCCAGCCAGACTGTCACCACAGATGCCTCAGATGTTGCATGGGGGGCTCATCTGGAAGGCAGGGGCATACAGGGGACTTGAAGCAACCACCAGATTCATCTGCACATAAACTTAAAATAATTAATGGAAGTGCAGCAGGCCTTGCTGGCTTTCAAGGACCTAAAATACCCAGGGACTCTATTGATCAGGACAGACAATACCTCAGTCATGTGGTACATCAACAAGCAAGGGGGGACTCACTCTTACCCCTTGTGCAGACAAAGCATGAGACTATGGTCCATATCAGCATCCATGGACTTGCATCTTATAGCCCAGTATCTCCCAGGGAGGCTAAACTCCTTAGCGGATCATTTGAGCAGGCATGTTCTGGATCCTCACGAGTTGCAACTGAACAAGGACATTTTCCAATGCATCACTCATTATTGGGGCACCCCACAAGTGGATCTTTTCTCCTCTCACACCAACCATCTCCTTCCAACCTTCTGCACCAGGGAATTTCACAACAAAGCTTGGAAGGTGGACGCGTTGTCCTTCCCATGGACACATCTCTCAGTTTATGCATTCCCTCCTCTACCTCTTCTTCCTAGAGTGCTGCTAAAGATAAGGGACGAAAAACCAAAGGCTATTCTGATAGCACCAGATTGGCCCAGACAGCATTGGTATCCCCTCCTTCACAGGCTCAGCCGTGACATCTTCCCCTGGTACCAGATCTGTTGGTTCAGGGAGGGGGAAAGTTCCTTCATCCTCATCTTTAAAACTATGCATTTATCTGCCTGGCTAATACTCTAAATCTTTCCCAACAAGTGGCCAAAGTTCTGCATGAGGCCAGGAAGCCTAGCTCCAGAAAACTTATATGCAGATAAATGGAAGAGATTTTGCTATTGGATGCTGGCTAAAGGAGAAGACTCTTCTCATCCTTCTCTTTCCCTCATTCTTGACTACCTAGCAGGACTGCTTAATGGTGGACTTTCCTTTTCTTCAATAAAAATTCACGCTTCAGCAATTTCGGCTCATTGTTCTTTTGAGCAATCCATTTTTTCTTACCCTTTGATGAAACAGTTCCTGAGGGGAGCTAGTAATCTTTGACCTCCCAGAAGATCTCCTACTCCTGCTTGGGATCTTAATTTTGTCCTGGAAAAACTTACTCTGCCTCCCTTTAAACCAGATACCTCTGCAAATTTGAAATTTCCATCCTGGAAGACTGCTTTCCTTTTAGCTATTACTTCAGCTAGAAGAGTATCTGAGCTGCAAGCCTTAGTGACAGTAGAACCTTTCATTATTTTTCACTCAGATCAAGTTTCTCTTAGAACTAATCCCTCCTTCATGCCTAAGGTAGTTTCCAGTTTAACCCTTAACCAGTCTATTCACCTGCCTACATTTTTCAACAATCCCCAAAGTAAAGGGGAAAGGATTCTGCACACTCTTGATGTGCATAGACAGCTGAGTTTCTATTAGACAGGACTAAATCCTTTTGAAAATCTGAATAGTTATTGGTTAGTTTTGTTCCTGAGGCTCAGGGTAAAGCTATTTCAAAACAAACTATCTCCAAATGGATTGCTCATTGTATTCTCTTTTGTTACCTGCAGCATGGGAAGGTATTAGGACCCATTCTACTAGAGCAGCTTGTACCTCTGCAGTCTTCCTGAGAGGTGTGCCTACTAAGGACATTTTAGAAGCAGCTACTTGGTCTTCTGTCCATACTTTCACAAAGCATTACAATCTACCTTTGTTTTCTAAATCTAGGGCTGGTTTTGCCTCTGCAGTTTTGCAGGGCCTTCTTACCAACCCTTAATCTGTGATCCTTCCTCCCCCCTTTGTCTTTTTCCTGGGCTTTGGGAATCAACTCATATGTGAGGACTGCAACAGTGAAACACGCAGAACATAGTACAGTTGTGTACACTTACCATAAATGTAGATGTTCAAGTGTATTCACTGTTGCAGTCCTGGTTTCCCACCCTCCATTCCCCCTTTTTTCCTAAGGCACAGACTATTTATATTTTTATTTTTTGTATAATGTGTCCAGGGTGCTACCTTCCTGGGTTAGCCTTCTTTTGGGGACTGCTGACAGTTAAGGCAAGAAAAACTGAGGAAATGGCGTCACTGCCTCCCTTTATACGTGACATTCTGACATCAGTTTTACAACCGGTGGCATCCAACGTCATATACCAAGGACTCTGGTATTCGGGCCAACTGAGGGCTACCGGGAGCCGCATAACCCATATGTGAGGACTGCAACAGTGAATACACTCATACATCTACATTTATGGTAAGTTTACACAACTGTACTTTCTGCTGACACTGTCTGAATGGAGACTCCCATAAGCAAGTATATGCATTCTGTCATTGCAGTGCCTTCATAGCTTTCGCCAGTGTTGGTGCATTTATCTATTTATTAAAAGAAACCTGCATAATAAGCTGGCTTGATACTAATTTCCAACCTACCATGGATTGGTTCTGAAAGTTAAAGGTAGAAGGGCCAAATTATTTATTATTTTATTTATTTATTTTTTTTATTTTACATTTGTTGACCGGGATAGTCTGACTGGACACGTCCATTTTCAGCGGAGGCCCGGGGAGAAAAGCTCCAATATGACAAAGTAGGTTACAATAATATATGACAGATAACATACAGTTGTTGATTATACATTTAATACACAGATGGGAAAAAAGTTCACTAGTATGTACAATAACAATTATAAAAAAGAAACAAGACCTTCATGTTGTTAGTTTCCGGTAGAGAGTAGTTGGCTTAATGCTTATGTAGAAAATAACATTCCTGAGGAAATGGATGGGGAAAAAATGGATTAGTCTGGATTAGAGCATTGGCAAAGCCAGTGGGATTTGAGGTGGTGGGAGAGGCCTTTCTTGAATGTATTTAGGGAGGTGGAATTGGTGAGACTAGGTGGAAGAGAATTCCATATTTTACCCACTGTGTTGGAAAACAGAGAGTCACCTCCTGAGTTACAGGATTTGAGCGTCTGTGCAAGTAATCTGTGTGATGATCTAAGTCTGTTTAGATTTGTGTAAGGGGTGATTAATCTACTCAGATCAGGGATGTTGTCCGGTTGAGAGAGTATTTTGTAAGCAACTATAAGTTGCTGCTGTAGGATTAGGTTTGGTAGTTCTATCCAGCCTAGGTTCTGAAGATTAGTACAGTGATGGGTTTTGTAGGGTAAGCCAGTTACAAATCTGGCAATATGATTATAACAGCAAGAGAGTTTAGACAGATCCGATTTGTTGGGGTTTGTAAGTATAGGGGAGGCATACAAGAGGGTGGATAGGAGGTGGGTGCGAGCAATAGCAACTTTTGCCATGGGAGTCAGAAAGGGTTTTATTCTATAGAGGGACCCCAGTTTCTTATGAACAGTCTTAATAGTCTGGCTGATGTGTACATCAAATCTGAGTTTGTTGTCGATGGTAACTCCTAGTAGCTTGGTGTGGGGGTCAGGGGAGATGATGGTTCCATTGTTGGATTGAATACAAAAGGGAAAGGTTGGTGTTTTATGGGTAGGATGGAAGAGGAGCATTTTGTTTTTATTTGGGTTAAGGATAAGTTGGCGTTCAGATAGCCATTTCTCTACTGCAGTGAAACAGTCTTGAGTTTTGGATAGTAGAGTAGAGTAATTGGGGATATATCTGAGCAAATTAATGTCGAGTCATCCGCATATTGAATACATGTGGACTCTGGAATGACTTTGTTAAGATCATTAATAAAGATGGAAAATAGGAGAGGGCCAAGTATGGAACCTTGGGGGACTCCTATGTTGTTAGGTAGGAGGTCTGAGAGCTTATTATGGCAGAGCACAGCTTGTTGCCTATCAGAAAGATAGGCATGAAACCAGTCAAGGTTTTTTCCACAGAGTAGGAGCCTAGTGTTAAGCACACTACTATGATTCAAATTCCAGCTGAAAAAAAAGGGTAAGCTCCTTGACGGGCATTGTATTCACATAGATTGCAGGATTTGTGCAAGAGGCATTTTGTCAGTAAGTGTTGAACTTCACAGATTAGCACTATTTCCCTTTGGGGAGCTCTGCACTTTTCAGTTCATAGTGATGGAAGGGGAACCAACAAAGGTCCCTGCTTGTAAGAGCAAAATAAAGAGAAGTCTTCCTTTTTCACATGAGAACGATTACTTTATAATTCTCAAGATTATTCTCCTCATTTTATTGTTTGACCATGAAGACTGTACATTGCAATTGTTTGTGTCACGACTCAACCTTCCAGTTGTCTGTGCTACCTCCCCATAACCTAACTTGTAATTGCAGAGAGTGAGTATAGAAACTTTAAATTTTGCAGCCTCAAAATTTATTCTCCCTGAAAAAGTTATTAGCATGTGTATAGTTTATTAGAGTCCTCCCATGTTTAACACTTTCCAGAATCTTTGGAATAATAGTTTACTTCCAGAAAAATATGTATTAGCCTTTGGTCTGATGACTTACTGTGTAATGATGATGCAGACAACTATTATTTATACTGTAATTTAAAAACTGACTCAGCAAGTTTGGTACTGTTGCCCACATAGAACTCTTTCTTTGGAGAGGGAAGGTAGATTGCTGGACTGGTTTTGGAGGAAAATGTGTATAGTCCAGTACTTTAACAGTTCAGAACTAGTACTGCCTGCCTTTCACGTAATGCTAGCATTCAGGTGTAGAGCAGGTTTTCTGTACCTTAACTAAGATACTACCTTCTAAGAAGGATGATATATTAAAGTCAAAAATAGGATTACATGCTCTTAAATTTTGTTTTCTCTGTAAATGGAATGACACTTAGAAGGCATGCATTGGTAACATCATAAAGTTTGCCTCAAGATATGAAATATGTTTTGGATGTTCCTGGAGAGAATGATGTGTTGTTGAACAGTAAAACTACTGATATGATTAAAAAAACTTTATATAATAAAGGAAATATTTTGCAATTGTTACAGGAATCTTACCATCCAGCAATACATCTTTCCAAGAAATTTGTCAGATAGACAACTTCACAGAAAAAAAACAAAGCTGTCCAGCAGGAGGCGCCATCTGTCTTCAAATAAACTTAGAAAGTAGCTAGAATAACAGGATTTGTGATAGCATGCATTTTTTGAAGGTTATGAAGTGAAACTCAAATGTATGTTATTCATACCTGTCAACCTCTTAGAGCAAGAAATCTGAACAAAGCTGTCAATAATGGCGGGGGGGGGGGGGTGAAGACCCACAAATAGGGACACTTTTTAAATATTGTTCTTACAAACTTAGATAACTGATAGAACAACAGTGTTATTGTTAGCATGAATTTTCTGAAGGGTATGAAGTCTGAAACTTAAATGTATGTCCTTATTTTTTTACTTTAACCCTCAGTGATTTACTAACCACAGTTTTATGAGAAACAGACTCAAAATATGACGCAAAAATCTGGACATTCTGTGAAATCTGTACAGTTGAGAGGTATTATTTATTGACTTCAGTCTAGTGATTTGTCCCAAAAAAAAAAAACAAAGATTTTATGAGGAACAGGCCAAATATATGAGGGAAAAATCTGGACAGTTGAGAAGCATGGAAAGCAATGTAAACATAAAGGGACTGTGTTATGTTCTTTCTAACAGCACTCACCAAGTGCTTTACGGCTTTGAAAGACAGCAAAATGTCTAATGTTTTTTTTTTCAATAAGTAGTACATGGAGCAGATAAAGCTTCATGCCCTACAAAGAACTAAGATCTGGTCTCCACTCATAACCTTTAAATCTGATGTTGTTAATCTTCGTTCATTCCTTACTGATGGGTTATCGGTTCCGTCCTTGGAACTGAGCCGGCCTTATACCAAGCTCGTGTCAGCCAAAAACTCTCGAGCCAAGGTCCTACCCAGAATGCTCTACTCCCTGTTACCTCAGATGTCGTTTGCCACATTGCTGTACAGCCATGTCAAGCCACTCTCTCTCAGCTAAGTGAATAATTTTTTGAAAGTTATATATTGTTAGTACTTTAAAAGTTTTTCAGTCAGTTACTTTTATTATTCTCCTACCCTATCGTATCTTTAAGACTCTCTCCCTTTAGTCTCTTTCCCTTTATTACCCTTTTTCTTACCTTTGAGGTAATTCTTCATTACCATCGTTGGTAATCCTTCCTTCTCTTTCTCTTCTCACCCTTCTGATTAGGCTTTCTTTATCTTGGTACTGTCGTTCTTCTCCACATCATTATGTCGGACAAGAAAAGTAGTGTTGGTTTCGAACAGTTTAAGGACTGCAGCCATAAGTTACTGCTTTACATTGGCCATGACTTGTGTGTCTATTGCTTGAATGTCTCCCACCTTACTGTGGATCCCCCTTGTGGGATTTGTAGAAATTTTTCGACCAGGACTCTTAATGAAAGAAAGAATAAGTTAATCCTGAAAGGTCTCCTCAGATCTCCTTTCTGTGAGGCTATCTCTGGGACGGAGAGCTCACCACCTCCTACTAAACCCCGTAAGAGGCATTCTTCTTCTTCCTCATCAAGGTCGCTCACTTCATCTCCCTCTGGAGATTTCAGGGATTCGACTCATAAGAAAGTGAAAATTGCTAGTCCGGCGCTGCCACCTGTGACCCTTTCGGCTCCAGGCACAGCACCGCCCCAGTTGATTCTTACTCCAGCCATGTCCTCCTTATCGCCACCAGAACTGGAGTTTCCAGTGCAGACACTTGTGGCTCCAACAGTTTTGTCACAGCCTTTACTGGCACTGTCCCTGCAGGTACAGTCTCCTTTGGCACCGTTGGTGCAATCCCCTTCGGATACTGTCCTCCATGGTGCAGACATTTTCAGCACCAATATGCTCTTCGGTGCAGTCCTTTTCGGCACCATCATTGTTACCCGTGCAGACACCTTCCTCAACGGCACCATACCCATCGGTGCAGACACTTGCCTTTACGGTGCAGACACCTTCAACTTCTATGGCACTACCTTCATTGGCGCAGACTACTTTGATGCCATTTTCTTCAGTGCAGACATCCTCGATTCTGGGCTCTGCACCACTCAAACTAGCAAGGACCAAGTACTCTCCTTCTTTGGATCTGTTTCTTGGTAGCCAATATAGTCCTTTTCTAGAAAGGCCAGACTTGCCTTCAGGTTTCTCTATGAGGTCGACCAGGAGCCTCTCTGAACAAGATGTGTTTTGGCTTGTTAACCAGTTGCTTGTGGCTAGGGGTCTCTCTCAGCCGCCTAAACCTACATTCCCTCCTTCAGGTGAACGTATTTCTCCTCAAACTCCAACGTACACTCCTCCTTTGCCTTCCACCCAAGCATCGAAGCCCCTTCCTCCAAAAGTAGCTTCCCTACTTCCGACCCCAGTAGTGGACCTCACTTTGGAGCCAGAGTCGTCCTTGTGGCCCTCTGTGCACTGGGCATCAGGCTATACTCAGGCTAGTGGCTATGCCATGGGGGAGGGTATTCTTGGTTCTATGCCGAATCTTTTCTATGGCATCCTCCAGGAATCCTCCCTCTTTCATGCTTCACAGTCCTCTTGAGACTCCTGGTTTGGGGGTCTGCTCGTCGGAGTGAGGTATGACCCCGGTTCCGAGGTTGTCATGCTCTGTTCTGGGCTCCCATCCCTCTTTGGGTGGGCTGGCCTTCCAGGCCATGGAGAGGGCACTTGCCTTCGCTGGCAAACCCTGCATGTTGGAGTCCTCTCCCCCCTCTGTGCCGCAACTGTCACAAGCCACAACCACCAGACACTGGACACAAGGGCCTCAGGTTTCTCCCCCTCAAGAGAACCCCTCTTTGCAGTCTTCTCCAGAACTTCCCACTGAGAAAGTACCTCGCAAGGCTTCATGCAAGAGGAAGCATATGGACTGCACTGAGGAGTCTTTGACCGAAGATATGGACTTTGATGACAGGGAAGGGTCCCCGCAGTCACCCTCTGATGAGGTGTCCTTTGGTGACATTCTTGAGATTCTTAGACAGAGAGGTGACTGGAAGTCCTCTAATCCTTCCTTAGAGGAATCCGTATTCCTGCAGGCCTTTCGTGTTCCCAGCCCCCTACCTCCTGGGTTACCCCGCCAGCTGATGAGCTTGTCCAGCTCATCGGCCAGCATGCATGGAAGGCTCCTGATACCCTGTAAGCTATACCGCGGAGGCCTGACAAGATCTTATCTCCCCCAGCTGAGCATCCCCATTGGTCAAGAGGTCTTCCAGTAGATGCCATGTTGGTGGCGGCTGCAACCCAGAAAGACTTGGCAGAAGAGAGTCAACCTGTCCATCCACCCAACAAGGAGTCCTGGGCAGTAGACAAACTCTGGAAGAATGTGTTTGCTTCATCGACCTTCACCGTAAGGTCTTTGAACTATTTGGCACACTTTACGAGGCTTCAGAGGGATCTTATCAACCAACTCTCAGGCAGGAGCTGTTTCTGTTGAGGTCCGTGACAATGTGGTTTCTTGGATATCAACCCTAGAATCCATATCCAAATCTACCATGTGTCCCATTTCACATGCAACAGAAGGAGTGGCAGGCGCAGGTATAGTCATGAGACGACATGTCTGGATGCACCTTTGTGACTTTGCGGACTCCTTTAAGGTTGCCTTTATGAATTCCCCCATCGAGGCCACTTCTTTGTTTGGCCCTAAAATTAAAGATACGCTGGCAAGGTGCGAACAAGACGGCAAGACCCTATCTGCCATTGGTGTCAGACACTCCTTTCCTCAATGATTCTACTCCAGAAATCAAAGGAATGGGAAGATGTGGCAGATGAGGCCTGCAAAACCGGGGTTCCAGAGATTCTTTCTCTGGCCAACCCTGTCAGTGCTCCTGAAGCATTGCCCTACTTGCTCACCTCTGGTAGTAGTCGGGGGTCGTTTTTCCTTGTACCTCTCTGCCTGGTGAAACATAACCACCGACTCTTGGGTACAACGGATAATGTCCAAAGGCTCTCGCATCCCCTTTCATCTTTGTCCAACCTCATCCAGAGAATTACCCGATGTTCCACCCAGTCAAAGTAAAGCAGCAGCACATGAAATTCAAAAGCTGCTACAAAAGAGAGTCATCCAAACTGTCCCCCCAGACCAGATAGGATCCGTTTTTACTCAAGGTACTTTTTAGTGCCAAAAAAGACAGGGGACTGGTGACCAATTCTGGATCTCAGCACACTGAAGGAATTTGTAAAAACAGAGAAATTCCAGATGGTCACGGTTCAGTCGATCCTTCCTCTTCTGGAAGAAGACAATTGGATGTGCTCTGTAGATCTTCAAGATGCGTATTACCATGTAAAAATGGACAAGTGCTCAAGAAGATACCTCTGCTTCTGCATAGGAGCCAGTCACTACCAATTTCGAGTGCTGCCCTTTGGTCTCTCTACAGCCCCAGTGTGTTAACCAAATGCATGGCAGTGGTCATCTCTCACCTGCGGCTTCAAGGATTCCAGGCATTTCCATATCTAGACGACTGGCTCCTCACCGCCCCCATCAAGCACCTACTGGAAGAAGCCCTACACTACACTCTCCTCACAGCACAATACCTGGAAATCATTATAAACTGGGAGAAGTCTAACACGACCCCAGCACAGTCTTCAGAATTCATCTGGGTACTGTTGGACACGAGAAATTGCACAACATCTCTTCCGGATGACAGACTTCAAAGAATAAGACAACAGGTTCAGTCACTGCTCTGTCTCCACAAATCTTCTGGTCAGTCCATACTCCAACTCTTGGGGTCAAGGGCAGCCTCAAGTCGTCATTGTTCCTCTGGCCAGATTCCACATGAGACTTCTCCAGTGGTTACTTCTCACTCAGTGGTACCCTTTACAACATCCTTTGTCCTTTTGTAACTCAGAGACGCATGCAAGATTTGCTCTGGTGGATATTTCAAAATCCTCAACAATAGTCTCGCCCGTTCAGCCCCCATCATCCGAAAGCCACGGTGATCATGGACGTCTCCCTGATGGGGGGGGGGGTGGGGCTATGTCAGGGAAACTCATTCCAAGGCACCTGGTTGGAGGCAAAGGCCCTTTTGCATATCAGTGTCCTGGAACTGAGGGCAGTGCTACTAGCATTGCAAGCATTCCATCGTATCCTTCCATCAGGGACTATTGCGATCCAGTCAGACAACATGTCAGTGGTCTGGTACATCAACAAGCAAAGAGGCACCAGATGTTATCCATTATGCCGAGAGGCCTTAAGAATATGGCAATGGGCAATAGCTTCCATCCGCTTTCTAGTTGCAATGCACATTCCTGGGACCTCCAACGTGATAGCGGGCAACTTAAGCAGGTGCATCCTACAACCTCACGAGTGGTCCCACAACCCTCTGATAGTGGCAAAAATGTTCAACCGCTGGGGCCAGCCTTGCTGCAACCTATTCACCTCCCCAACCAACTACAAGTGCAGCAACTATTTTGCCCTTATCCCCCCCCTCAGGTCAGTCACCGAGAGATGCTCTAGCCCACGCTTGGCCCTCAGGTCTACTTTATGCTTATCCTTCTCTCCCCCTCATCTCCCAATTTTTGAAAAAAGCACGGCAGTTGAAAAACGTGATCCTCATTGCTCCATATTGGCCTCGACAAGTCTGGTTCCCCTTCTTCTGGCCTCACCTGCTAGATTGACCATGGATCCTCAATCCATCCCCAACGTTGATCTCCCATCCGCAGGGTCTGACTCACCCCAATCTACCAACCCTGAATCTGACAGCTTGGTTTCTCCACTTACAATAATTGCCAGGCAAGATAACCTCTAGTCCCCGGTACGCAATATTCTTATTGCATCTTATAAATCGTCCACCAGAGTAATCTATCTCAGTAAATGGAAAAGGTTTTTTCTGTGGGCAGTGAATAAACACTTAAACTCCTTGTCAGCCCCAGTTTTGGTGGTTTTGGATTACTTATCACGTCTTTTCCACTCTGGGGTGTCTGCCTCTACTATTCATGTGCATTTAGCTGCCATTTCAAATTTCTGCATTCATTTTCAGGATTCTTCACTCATGTCACATAGACTCTGTAAAACTTTCTTGAAGGGGGTTCTTCACCTAAAACCTCCCTTTAGAAAATCAGTACAACCTTGGGATTTGGCCTTGGTCCTGCAAGCCCTAACAGCTCCCCCCTTTGAACCTGTGTCTTCATGTGATTTAAAGTATCTCTCTTGGAAAACTTTGTTTCTGATTGCAATCACATTGGCCAGATGATTGTTAGAACTTCAAACCTTATGCATCAAACGTCCCTACCGTATCTTCCATAAGGATAGAGTATCACTGAGAACTAATTTTTCCTTTTTACCAAAAGTGGTGTCAGAGCGATCTATCAACCAGTCTATTGACCTTCCAGTATTTTTTCCTAATTATTCTAACAAGGGAGAGTATAGCCTACACTCCATGGATGTTCATAGGCAAATACGATTATACCTGGACAGAACAAAATCTAGCTGTAAATCAGATCAACTATTTCTGACCTTTTCTGGACCAAGACTAGGTCATCCTCTCTCAAAAGTTACATTGGCATCATGGTTCAGAAATTGCATTACCTTTATCTACAACAAGAACAATATCACCTTGCCTCACAGGGTGAAAGCACATTCTACAAGGTCTTTGGCAACTTCAGCAGCTTTACATGCTAGGGCTTCCCTCAATGATATTTGCTCAGCTGCGACTTGTGCCAAACCTCATACATTTATCCTTCATTACCAATTGGATTTGGCCTCCGGAGGTAGAGCTTCTTTCGGCTTCATGGTGCTCAGGAGTGTCCTTCCATGATGGCCACCCAGGGATACACCTAGCTGGGGACTCTGTCCCATCAGTAAGGAATGAATGAAGATTAACATCAGATAAAGAAGTTCTGTCTTACCATAATATTCCATCTGTGTTGTTGATCTTCGTTCATTCATTACTCTCCACCCTCCATCCCCCTCTGGAGGTTCCTGGTTATCTCATATACTCTTTATTGTAGGTGTGTTGTGACCAGAGGTAGCCTCTACTTTTGTCTATCAACTTGCAAACTCGATCTGAGGTAACAGAGAGTAGAGCATTCTAGGTAGGACTTTGGCTCAAGAGTTTTTGGCTGACGCAAGCTTGGTATAAGGCGGGCTCGGTTCTGAGGATGGAACCGATAACCTATCAGTAATGAATGAACAAAGATTAACAATACAGATGGAACATTATGGTAAGACATAACTTCTTTTTATGTGTTCTGAGCATGAATGTCAAAATTCACCTCTCGAGGTAGCATCCATGTCTTGAACACATAATAAGTAAGTTATGACTGGCGACCCAGTCATAATATCTCTATATTATAATACTGTTCATACTGTTATCATTATGATGCTTTTCTCCCCAGGCCTCCTCTGAAAAGGGGATTTCTGCCCAGTTGTACCTTCCCAGTAACCATTTGTAAATAAACTAAAATAAATAAATAACATAAATCTGTAAAACCTTAAGGAGAAGGTTTAACATTTTCATATGGGTATCTACTTTCTGTTTAAACCTCTTTGGACTTGCATGTAGTTTAATAGTTACCTACATATGATCAACAGTTCAACTTGTTACCTACATATGATCAACAAAAGCCAGTACAGCTGATCCAAAGTCAACTGATTGCACATTACCAACTGTTTTTCTTTATGAGATCAGGGACAGAAGGGATCAGTGAATTTGTCTTGTCTTCTTTGTAATGCAATCATGGAGTTGATATATGTAGCAAGGTGCAGGGGTGCTTGCCCCTTGCAAAATTAAATGTTTTAAGTCCATTTATGGTTATTTTTTTCAATACTTATACTCAAAATCACAGTCTATGATTTTATACACACACACACACGAAATACATTTACATGATCCAAGTATTGAAAGATTGACCTCCAAAACATTGATCATAGTACATCAGATATTTAAATCGTCAAAATGAATAGATTAAAAGAGGCACAAACTGTGTTCTTCCAATCCCTATCCCTACCTTTGGTCATAGTTCATCGGAAATAGTTGTAGTATTACAGGAAGGGTTTTTCTAAGGTTGGGGTTAGGGGCAAGGGTCAGATTAGGGTTAGCAGGTATAAGTAAAGTAAGCAGGGGGGAGCTTTTATATTTCCCTCACATATTCCTTTCATCAAGGAAAACTGAAAATAGGAACAGTCATATCTGTGAATACAAGGTCTGGTTGGTATTGGTTGTCAACTTTTAGCTGTTTCTTATTTCTCAGGTATGCCTTTTCTTAATTATCTCACTAGTTGGTGCACTGCTGCTCATCACAAGACCTGTGTCTAATAAATGATGAAGAAGCTTATATGTGCATTTACATTACATATATAATTACTCCTCTATTTTTCAATTCTGTAGGAAATTGAAGCTGAATTGAAGCAAATGGAGACAGTCAAAGAGCAGTATCAGAAGAAGAGCCATGAACAGGTGAATATATGAAGTCTTTATACATATGTAATTATATAGGTTTATGGGTGGTTACTGGGCATGCAGACCAAAAGGCCACGGAGGAGTCAAGTCCAATTTGTCAACCGCCCTGGAGATTTGTCTGGTTAAGTAACATACTCAGACTCATGCAGGCAAGTGGAGACTGACAGAATCAAACCCTGGACTCCAGTAAACTCATAGCCATAATCCTCTGTACTAATTGCCACACTGTGCACTCAGTTTTGTATTTTTATTTGCACTAACTGAGTTAGCCACATTTTTATGCTCTTTTCCCCCCATTTCCCTCAGTTAGATTTATTTTCCTCCCCTTCTTCTGGCAATAGAAGTCACGAGGGGAGAGCGAAGGGGGGGGGCAAAACGAGAGGGGCCACTGCAATCATCCTTCACTAACTGGAATATTTTCTTGTGTTTCTCCTATAGTCCCTGATTGTTAGTAAGTGCCTTGCATTTCTAACCTGCATATATGCAATGAATGGCCAGAATGCAAGCACTCACTTGCTGGGATTTTGCTGTCGGTTTCTGTTTTATGTTGGAGTGCAGTTATGGGCCTTCCCTTTGATGGAGCTCTGGGAGTAGGAACTGACCAGTTTCCTCCCCCAGAGTAAGTGAGCTGGTATGGGTCACTGACTTCCATTTTACTTTGGCGAACTCTTCTAGTCTCTGGGTCATTAATCAGACCCAAGTCAGTGGTACAGAGCCAGTCAGAAGGCAAAGAACCTGATAGAGAAAGGATAAGTGGCCAGTTGTTATCTGTCTTTCCTTGGGAGGAGAGGTACAGAGGTTCTGGATCCTTTATACTGAAGCAGCTCCCAGGTGCATAACAGAGACCGCTCCCAATGATCAAAGAAGTTATACTGTTGTATGTGATGTGTGCAGTTTGGTACATACCCACACACATCAGGACACTGCATGCATTTCACACTGTTATGTTCTCATTGCATTTAGGCTGCAGTTTAACCAGAATAGCAAGAATCTAGGTTTACCTTCAAGGAATGTGGTTTCAGACTTCTCCTTCCCCTGGCTAACCAGATGTTGCTACAAAGTAAGTAACCCTGAAGAGAGAACCACCACAATAGTGTGATGAGTACAGAGGAGGTAGGCAGACCGCAGTGAAGGAGGAAAAAAGAATCAGGTGAATCCAATAGAAGGATTGGGGTCGGAGGTCACTGCTCCCCCAAAAAATCACACACAAACATGCTTGCGCACTTGCGCACAGACAGATGCACACAAATGCACACATACTTAAAATGACTATGAATCTACGTAATGTTTGATTTGCTTCTTTGGTCAGAAGTAGTTCCATGCAAGACCTCTTTGTAGTTTATTTGCTAGGGCTTGGCTTTAAGTTTGTTTTTATGCATTGATTTCAACAAGGCAAGGCTGTGTCGTCAAAAGGAGGCAGCAGGGGTGTGCTGGAAGAAAAGAGAATGCAGAAGAAAGAGTGTGGAGATATGACATGCACATTTTTTATTAATTTTGTAAATATATGCTTATATTTTTATAATACCTTCTTACATCAACTGAATGGTATTTTGGAATGCTGGAAGGAAACAAAGAGGAAGATGGAAGAATATTTGCAGTATGATACATTTTTTTAACACTACTCCATGGGAGTGTTTGTGTCATTGATTATAAAATTAAATAGGAGTAACACACAACAATGAAATCACAGTACAAAGGATAGTTATGAAATCTGATGGCATACATTTTGGGGTAGTGCCCCTGAGTGACAGCTGGGGTGTGAGTGAAGCTGTTGTATGACATTTATGGGAGGGGGGGGGGGCTTTCACACACATGCTGTTAAGTGTGGAAGCCACACATCCCCTCCCAGCCAGTTGTAAAAAAGGCAGCAGAAACAGATATGTTTGCCTCACAAGGAAAGACAGAGCCTGAGGGAAAAGGCATGAGGATCTGTGACAGAGTCAGACTAAGAGAAAAGGCAGCTGGAAAGCCTTGGAATTAAAGAACCTACTAACCTTTGATGACTCTGTTTTCTTTTTAGAGACACAGATTGTCTTGAAGACAACTGAAATTACAGTCAGTTGGTGCAAGAACTTTGTTTATAAGAAGGGATTGTGCTAGACTTAAACTGTGTAAGAAGTTTTGAGAATATACTAAGATGTAATAATGAAGTATCATAACTTTACATGTTCTTAAATGCTTCAGTAAAGATGATTTTGCTATTTTGTGGTCGCAGTCCATATGTGTTTTGTGGAAGCTAGTGATATGCATTGAAGGTGGAGAGTTTTTTCCCGCTGGAAAAAACATGGGCCAGAAAGACTTGAAACTTTAAATGGTGAATGATGTTAACTGTGTAATCTGAAGTAGTTACTTAATTTGCTCTGCAACCTGTGGGTATCGGATCCGACTTCGGATCCGAGCCGGCAGCTTACCAAGCTCCAAGATCCGAGCTCCTAGCTCCTCCCCTACCCATAATCCCCTGCTACCAACCACATTACCTCAGATCGTT
This sequence comes from Protopterus annectens, assembly GCF_019279795.1. Classification (NCBI taxonomy): domain Eukaryota; kingdom Metazoa; phylum Chordata; order Ceratodontiformes; family Protopteridae; genus Protopterus; species Protopterus annectens. The sequence goes on from NC_056734.1 coordinate 757,508,578, forward strand.
TTTTGCCACGGCTGAAGAAGCTTTACTTTTGAAGAGCTCCTGGCTGGGTGAGATTGTTTTCAATCTTTTTCAACAAAAAAAATTTGAAATCGAGTGTGTGCGGTAGTAAAACCTTCTACCCCCTTGTTTATGTTAGTTTTCTAAACTTTTACTGGTACAGTAGTTAGTTTCTTGTCACTCCCCCTCCCTCCTTAGCGTTTGGGTGTGTGTGTGAGTGTTTTCAACATGGCAGAAGGGCCTAAGGCCATTTTTTCCAAATGTACTGAGTGTGGCCACAAGCTATCCCCAGCTGATGGCCACACTCAGTGCGTTTTGTGCCTGGGGGCAGCCCATCTTTCAGAGTCCTGCCAGATATGTGCGGCCTTTAACCCCCGGGCACTTCGAGATAGGAAGAACAAGCTGATCCTGGCGGGAAAGTTCCCCCAGGAGTCAGCTTCTTCTTCCTCTCCTGTTCAGGCTCCGGCTGCAACAGCGGCCTCGGCGCCCAGGATTCAACCTCCCACTTCAAGTATGAGCTCTGGGGAAACTAGTGCCTCCTCAACAAAGGAGAAGAGACACAAGGATAAGGAGGGACATAGATCCCATAAAAGGCGGACCGAGTCTCACCCCTCGGCTCCGCCAGCTAAAACAACTTCTCCTCTCGGCTCCGTTCGCCTAGCTTTTCGCCAGAGCCGGAGGAGGAAGATCGGTCTCCCTCGTGGTTGTCGAGGCGGCCCTCCCGGCCCGCCTCGACTACCTCTTCCAGGTCAACAAAAAGCATCTCCAAAGCGGAAATGGATCGGATGATGTGTCGGTTCTTACAGACCCAAATGCAGATGGGGGTGCTCTTGCCTCCCCCCCTCTGGGGGGGAGCGTGGCCCCCATGTTTGCCCCGATCACTCCTTCTCCGACTCGCTTTCGGATCTCAGAGTCATCGGATCCGTGCCCATTCGGACACAGGGAATTGTCGCCGCCGATAGCGCTGGTCTCTTCGACGCCGACTATGCCCTCGAGCTTGTCGGATCCGAGCTCTCGGGGCCGAGGGCTGAGCATCGGATCCAAAGGAGTTGTTGTATCTTCGGAGCTGTTGGGTTTGGAGCGCACCTCTCTCTCGGCACCGACTGCTTTGGCTCCGACCCCGATCCCTTCCTCGGAGCCAAGGAGATTGATCTCAGAGGCTGGCGAGGGTGAATCTCCTTCGGCTTTTGAGGTAGTGGAGAGGGTACTGTTGAGATCCTCCAGATCCCCGGTTCGGGCTGTGGATCCACCCATACCCCCACTGTATGAGGGTCTGTCTTCCATCATCCGACCATCGGGACAGCCTGCCCAAGCCCTCCAGCTAGTTCCTGTTGAGGAACAACAACCCGTGGACGAGCCCTCTTCGGATAGCCCCACCGAGGAGGTTCCTCGGAAACGTCGGTGTAAAAGGAGGCACCTGGACTCCCCCGAGTCCGTTACCACAGACACGGACTTAGATGATAGGGAGGGTTCCCCAAGGTCACCCCCTGAAGATGTCTCCTTTGGAAACATCATGGAAATGTTGCGTATTAGAGGGGGGTGGTCTGCCCAAAAACCTTCCCTTGATGAATCCGTGTTCCTGGAGGCATTTGAGGTAGGCCCATCTACTTCTTGGGTGTCCCCTCCGGCTGACCCCCTAGTGGACTTAATTACCACCAGGGCATGAAAGGAGCCCGACACCGTGGAGCCAATACCTAGGCGTCCCGACAAAATACTGAGCCCCCCCACAGATAGACAATCGTGGGCCAAAGGATCCCCCGTTGATGCCATGTTGGTGGCGGCGGCCACCAAGAAAGAACTCGCTCAGGAGAGTTCTCTGGTCCACCCGCCAGATAAAGAATCTCGAGTGTTGGACCGGATTGGGAAGCGGATGTTTGCTTCAGCGACCTTTTCTATAAGGGCGCTGAACTATATGGCACATACCATCAGGCTACAGCGAGACTTGATCAAGGAATACGCTGCAGCCCCCCCAGAGTCCATGTCAGTCGGAGACAGGAATGTGTTTACGACATGAATGGCCACTCAGAAATCCATCTCCAATACGTCTATGCGGCTCCTCTCTCATGCTTCGGAGGGAGCCGCTAGAGCCAGCGGAGCAGGGGTCGTCTTACGATGTCACGCCTGGCTCCATCTTTGCGACTTCGTGGATCCCTTCAAGGTGTCCTTCATGAATGCCCCCTTTGACGGTTCCGCTCTTTTCGGCAAGACCGTTCGCGATACGCTGGTCCAAAGCGAAAAGGACGGGAAGACGCTGTCTGCCGTCGGAGTCCGCTTCTCTAGTCCCCAAAGATCCTTCTCCAGGAATCAGAGGGGACAAAAGAAGCTGTGGTTCCGCAAATCTCAGCAATCCCATCTAGCTGCGGACCACTCATCCTCTAGAGGCAGAGGAGGACAAGGTGGACGCCGGCCCAGAGGCAGAGGGGGGCCGTGTAATTTCGGGTCTAGAGAACCTTTCTCGGACAGACCCGCGCAACAGCCCTGAGGGCTTGCCCGACTGTCCCTCTCTGGAGGTAGTCGGGGGGCGGTTGACGGAGCACCTGTCAAACTGGGAGTCCCTTACAACGGATCGATGGTTGCTCCGTATCATTTCCAGAGGTTTCTTCATTCCTTTCCTAAATCTTCCCCCCAAAACCAGACACCTCCCCGATGTACCACCCGATCAGAGGGAGGAGGCGGCTTTAGAAATTTTAAAGCTGCTAAGAAAAAGAGCCATCCAGCCCGTCCCCCCAGATCAGTCCGGATTGGGTTATTACTCAAGGTTCTTTTTGGTGCCAAAGAAAACGGGGGACCTCAGACCCATCTTAGACCTTTCCGTTCTGAACCTGTTTATACCCAAGGAAAAGTTCCGGATGGTCACTCTTCAATCTATCCTCCCCCTTTTGCGGGAGAACGACTGGATGTGCTCCATAGACCTCAAGGATGCATACTACCACATTTTAATGGACAGACGATCCAGGAGGTTTCTCCGCTTCTGGCTCGGAGCCAGTCATTATCAATTCAGGGTTCTTCCATTCGGCCTCACTTCAGCCCCCAGAGTGTTCACCAAAGTCATGGCGGTGGTTGCTGCCCACCTGAGACTTCAGGGCATTCAGGTCTTCCCGTACCTAGACGACTGGCTCCTTACCGCGACCAGCAGGCATCAGCTCTCAGTAGCAAGAGATTACGCACTGACTCTAGCCCACAACCTAGGCATTTCAGTAAACCTGCAGAAGTCCTGCCTGTGCTCCACTCAAGCCCTGGAATTCATAGGGGCCAGGCTGGATACCCGAATCTCTCGAGCTACCCTAACATCAATCAGACTGAACAGCTTGTCTTATCAGGTGTTAGCCCTTCTACGGAATCCTTCTCCTCCAGCGGAGTTAGTCCTGAGGGCACTAGGGTCTATGGCAGCCGCGATCGGTCTTTCCCTCCATGCCCGCCTGCGAATGCGGATATTGCAATGGACCCTTCAAGTCCAGTGGTCTCTCTTGCTCTACCCGTTGAACACGCCCATACCACTGAGCAGAGTTTGCAGGGACTCCCTTTTTTGGTGGTTGCATGTGCGGGAACTCAGAGAAGGGAGGCACTTTGTGATCCCCCCGGTCAAAGCCACATTGACCATGGACGTTCTCGCCTCGGGTGGGGGGGGGGCATTGTTCAGGCAGATCCGTTCAAGGCACGTGGACTCCCCTAGAGACCGCTTTGCATATCAATGTCCTAGAGATGAGGGCGGTGCTTTTGGCGTTGCAAGCCCTCCACGACCTTCTTCCCCTAGGGACTATTGCGATCCAGACAGACAACATGTCTGTAGTCTGGTACATAAACAAACAGGGAGGAACCAGATCTTACCCCCTGTGTCGAGAGGCCATGAGAGTTTGGGAATGGGCGATCTCCACCAACCGCTTTCTGGTAGCAACGCACATCCCGGGACGATCCAACATATTAGCGGACAAGCTAAGTCGGGTGCTCCCCACTCCGTACAAGTGGTCTCTGAATCCATCTGTTGCAAAACAGATCTTCCACAAATGGGGTTAGCCTTGCTGCGATCTTTTTGCTTCTCCTTTAAACACAAAATGCAGCGTGTACTTCGCAATAATTCCCCCCAGAGGGGAAACCCCCAGAGACGCTCTGGTCCATGCTTGGCCTCCCGGACTACTTTATGCTTATCCTCCCCTTCCTCTCATGATGAAGTTCATTCAGAAAGCCTGTCGGTAAGGGAGCAGAGTTATCCTCATAGCCCCATTCTGGCCTCGGCAGATCTGGTTCCCCTTTCTGCGGTCTCACAGTGTGGCTCCTCCGTGGATTCTGGATCCCAATCCGGAACTGATTTCTCATCCTGCGGATTGCCCAACGCCCAACCTGGTCAGCCTCAAGCTTGCGGCTTGGCTGATCCAGTTCCATTAATGGCTAGGACTCCCGGTATCTCATCTCCCGTTAAGGCCATTCTGGTTGCGGCTCATAAGCCATCTACCAGAAAACTTTACAACAGTAAGTGGAAACGTTTTTCCATTTGGGCCGAAGATAAGGGCTTGGACCCATTTACTGTCCCTATCCCGACAATCCTAGACTTCCTCTCTTTTATCTTTCATCAGGGAGCAAGCGCTTCTACGGTTAAGGTACAATTGGCGGCCATCTCCCATTTTCATGTGGATGATGGCATAGGTTCCTTAGCATCTACAAAGTTGTGCAAAACCTTCTTACGAGGCATCTTCCTTTTAAATCCACCAATAAAGTCTGTGGTTCCCCCATGGGACCTCACTCTAGTCTTGCAAGACTTAACAAGTCCACCTTTCGAACCTGCGGCCTCAATTCCATTGAAGTTCTTGTCTTGGAAAACAACCTTTTTAGTGGCCATTATTTTGGCCAAAAGGGTTTCAGAATTACAAGCCTTATGTATGAAGCCTCCTTACCTTATCTTTCACAAAGATAGAGTGTCCCTCAGGACTAACCCGTCTTTCTTGCCTAAGCTTGCTTCAGAAGCAAATATAAATCAGTCAATAAATTTACCAGTGTTTTTCCCCACATTTCAGAACAAGGGAGAATACACATTACACAAATTGGATGTACACAGACAGCTGCGTTTCTACTTGCATAGGACTAGAGAGTTTCGCAAGTCGGACCAGGTATTTGTCTCGTATGCAAAATCAGCATTGGGTAAAGCCATTTCCAAAGTTACTGTGGCAAATTGGATTCGTCAGTGTATTATTCAGGGGTTTATATCGTCTGGCAAACCAGCCCCGGTTAATATCCATGCTCATTCTACAAGATCTGTAGCCACTTCAACAGCCTTCTGGTCTAGGGTTCTGGTGGACGACATATGTTCAGCGGCTACTTGGTCCTCTTCTCATACGTTCATTTCTCATTATAAATTTGATGTGATTTCAAGAAGTAGGGCTTCTTTTGGCTCCGCGGTGCTTCGGAATATCCTTCCGTAAGGACCACCCAGGTTCTTATAAGTAGCTGGGGACTCTGTCCCACAGGTTGCAGAGCAAATGAAGTAACTACTTCAGATAAAAAAGTTATGTACTCACCATAACGTTCCATCTGAGTAGGTACTTCATTTTTCTGCAATGAACCCCCCCCCCCCCGCCATCCCCCGAACCTTCGGGATTTTCTGATCACCTTTGCAGTTGATATTTTTCATGTTTTTCAGGTTGGTTAGGCAAAAAACCGATCTGAGGTAATGTGGTTGGTAGCAGGGGATTATGGGTAGGGGGAGGAGCTAGGAGCTCGGATCTTGGAGCTTGGTAAGCTGCTGGCTCGGATCCGAAGTCGGATCCGATACCCACAGGTTGCAGACAAATGAAGTACCTACTCAGATGGAACGTTATGGTGAGTACATAACTTTTTGTTTTCACCTTGCTAATAATTCCCCAAAATACTGCAGCATGTAAAATATACTGATGATAATTAATTACCCTGTGCTCAATCCTAATCTACTTATTCAAATGATAACATTATTTTCAGTATGAATCTTCTTTAATCTAACTATAAAATACATAAAACTAAAATGATGAAAAAAAAGAAAAATCTGGCAGACAAAATATGTGCAAGAAACAAGGGATCTGATGTTGTCCTTCTTGTTCTGATTCACAGATGGGTTACAGATCTGATCCTCAGCTCCAACTTGGCCATCTTCTATAAACTTCAGATTCCAGGGTTGAGCTCCTCCCTTTACCCACAATCCTCTGAACTAAGCACAGCTTAGTCAGATCTCATTTGCCACCATTCACATCAGACGTGCTCTCCAGTGCTCTAGTTTCTAATTGCAGTTCGTCTCTGTTTTTGCAGATAAGTGTGTTCTTTTCTCTACATTTATTGCTTTTTTCTTCTTCCTCTCACCCCTTCAGATCCTGGTCATTCCTTGGATCAGGCATCATGCTGTCCATTACTGTCTACCTTGACTTCAAAGCCGAGGACCTCAGCTCCAAGAACTGGCATCTGGTCACCAGGAGAATCCATCCGGTCAGTCTCTCCCATGGCTCTTTTGAAGAAAACCCTGCACCAGTCCCATCCTTCCTCTGTGGCTTTGTCCAGATCCTCCGGAAGCCTCTCAGAATGTGATGTGGACAGTGAGGAAGATTATTAGGGCTCAGATCCAGATAGAGGTTTTATTGGCTCTGTCCCCTCCTGAATCCATGAACACTCCTGCCATCATAGACTCTCCTTCTCTGATCTGACTCTTGATTTCAAAGCCTCAGGACCTTAGCCACCCGAGAGAATCTGTATTGGGCTCAAGAACTATCACTTCCTCTTCTCAGACAGTTGCCTTAACCACCTCTGCTCTGAGATCTTTGGATCCAGTTCCGAGCGGGTCTTGGAATTGGGATGTCGAGGTCAGATCTAAAGGTAGAGGTTTGTCTCCAATTTTTTTCTGAGCTGTCTCTCCCCCTTGGTGCTTCGGCTTTCAACAGCATGGGTCAGATTCAGTCTGGGAGCTGTGGTTTCAAGGCCCTTGTGATATCTTTTTAGAGGGCTTCAGCCCCGATGGAGTTGGGCAGAAGTTCTCCCAGTCCCTCTGCTTTCCAAGTTATTGAAAAGGATTTCTCTGCAGACAGAGACCTGATTTCTTTGATTACTGCTGCACCCTGTTGGTCCTCATCAGATCTGGGAACTGGGCCTACCATTCCTGTCCATGGTCAGTCCATTTCGAAGAGCATCCACGATTTCCCACCAGAGGTGGCCCCTACCTCTTCTGATACCTCCCCTGAACATCCAACAGAGGAGGTGCTGCAGAAGAGGATGTGCAAAAGGAGGCATTTAGCCCCCCCCCCATGGAGTCTCTCACTGAAAATATGGACTTTGATGAGTGGAAAGAATCCCCAAAATCACCACTAGAGAATGTCTCCTTTGCAGACATTTTGGAAATTCTGAAACAAAGAGGTGGCTGGTCATCCCAAGATCCTACCCCTGAGGAGTCCATATTCCTGGAGGCCTTTGGGATGGGCCTGTCTACATCTTGGGTGATTCCCCCCCCCCCCGGTGGACCCCCGGACCCCCTCATAAATTTGGTGGCATGATGGGCATGGAAGGAGCTGGACCCAATAGAGCCTTTGCCAAAGTGACCCAACAAAATTCTTCCTTCACTTATAGATTGTTCCTTTTGGTCCAAGGGTATTCACTTGACACTATGACGGTGGCAGCCACCACTATGAAAGAGCTAACTGAGCAAAGCCCTACCATCTATCTGCCGAACAGGGTGTCGAGAACAATGGACATGTTTGGCAAGCGAGCCTACGCTTCAACCACTTTCACACTGAGAAAACTTAACTACTTGGTACATTTTACTCGCCTGTAAAGAGACCTGGTCAAGGAACTCAATGATTCCTTGGCAGAGACCATGCCAACAGAGGATTTTGGAAAGATTCCTCCAAAGCTGGCCACTCTTTCTTCCCTAGCTAATTTGTCCATGTGGCTCATTTCTCACTCTGGTGAGGGTACTTCATGAGTGGCCGGCACCAGCATTGCTGTGTGCAGACATGCCTGGATGAGGCTTTGTGACTTTGCCAAGCCCTTTAAGGCATCTTTTATCAATGCTTCCTTTGGTGTTTCCTCCTTAATTGGACCATCATTTAAAGACACCCTAACCCACAGCGAGAAAGAGGGCAAGACCTTGTCTACTGTAGGGATCAAGTTTTCCACCCCCAATGGACCTACTCCAGGAACCAGAAAGGGACCAAGAAAATTTGGTTCCATAAATCTGAAGGATCTTTCCCTGACCCACACTGAGAGTTCCCCTCCAGAGGCAGAAGAAGGGGCTTCACTGGGAGACGTAGCCCCAGGGGCAGAGGGGGCCTGTAAGATCAGGTCTTCAGGGAACCTTTTTCCTGACAAGCCCTAGAAGCACTCTGAAATGTTGCCCAACTACTCTGACCTGGAGGCAGTCAGGGGTAATTTTTCCCTGCACTCAAACACCTGGGCCCAATTAACTAAAAATGTTTGGGTGTAAACCATAACATTCTTTTTTCTCTTACGCCCCTAATAACACGAAGGAAACTCCCTGATGTCCCATCCAGTCAGAGGGAGTCTGCAGTATTATAAATTCAAAAGTTACTGCAAAACAAAAAAAAGTCAACCAAAAGATTCCAACTGAACAGATATGATCTGGAACTTACTCCCACTTCTTTTTAGTGCCAAAGAAGATAGGGGGACCTAAGGCCAGTTTTGGACTTAATCAGACTGAATTTGTATGTAAAGAAAGCAAAGTTTCAGATGGTTATGGTACAATCTACCCTTCCATTGTTAACGAAGGATGATTGGATGTGATCTGTGGACTTAAAGGACACATACAATCACATCAAAATAGGCACTCCAGGAGTTACTCACTAGCAACTCAGAGCCCTGCCCTTCGGACTCATCACAACCCCAGAGTGTTTACCAAATGCATGGCAGTGGTTGCAGCTCATCTCAGGCTGCAAGGTTTTTGGGTGTTCCATTATCTAGACGACTGGCCCCTGATTGCCCCAACCAAGTGTCAACTATCTCATGACAGAGATTACCTTTATCAGATATCAGAGGCATCACAATAAACCAAGACAAATCACAACCAGTACCTGTTCAATCCTTGGAATTTATCGGGACTCAGCTAAACATAGTTACCCAAATAACATCATTGCTCCTACACCGAATAAGCACCCTGGGGAACCAAGTTCAAATCTTGCTAACTCATCCTTCCCCTCCCCCCAGCCTTGTTCTTTGAGCTCTTGGTTCTATGGCAGCTGCCGTAATATTAGATGTTATGTTGTCCATATCTCACCTTTGCTCTTGCTGTTTGGGTTAGAAGACGACCCTTGGCTACTACTCGGCCGTATACCATAGCTCGAGAGCTTTTACTGACTTGAGGCTATATACCCTATCCCACCATGCCTAGCGGTAGTTACCTGATCTCGTTTGCCACTTGCAGCATCGAGATTGCGGATACTGGCTCAGACTGTTTTTTTTCTATTTGTTATACTTTTTGAAAAATATCTTCTTATTCATCTTTCTAAATTGTTAATACCTGTCCTTCGTTCTTCTACCTTACCTATCCCGGCTGAGTGACTTGCGTTTTTGGAGACTAACCGTTTTCTCTCTGGCCTTTTTCCCTCTTCCAGACCCATTTAACTTAGAGGGTTCTTCGCCTATTCTTGCCTTCTTTAACTTATAAGGAGTTGTCATTTAAATTAGAGGCTCTCCTTAGATGGGGAGTTTGCCGTTTAACTTAGAGGCTCTCTCCCCTTCTCTTCTTTCCTGTCTGTTAAAAAAAAAAAAAAGAGAGAGATTTTTTGTCTGTTATTGGATAGTTATTTTGTCAGTAGTGTCTCTTTGTCTAGCCTTACATAGTGCTGTTTGACATTGTCAAAAGATACTGCCAAGGAATCGAAACCTTCAGGTTTTAAAAAGTGCGATTCATGCTGTCAAAAGATGTCCCTTATGGACGGGCACACGAGTTGCGTATATTGTTTAGGACCTGTTCACCTGCAAGATTCGTGTTCTTTCTGCCATGCTTTTAGTTCACAAGTCCTGCAGGAGGGAAAAAAACAAATTAATCTTAAGAGGTTTACTGAAGGGCCCCTTTGATGCTGCTGTGGAGGGGACTCAGCCAGCAAAACAACTGGAAAAACCCAAGCCTTCATCCTCTTCGGCTCTGAGTTTGGACCCGGCTAAAGAGAAGAGCAAGCTAAGTCAGACACAAATGTCAGTTCCGACAAGACACTATCACCTATGGCTCCATCTGTGTTATCTGAACCAGTAAGGTCCCACAAGCATTCCAGGTCTCCTGCCTTTGAACCAGTGCTGTGTGCTCCACAGTCTCCTTTATTACAATTTGTGGCAGGCAGTCAAGGGTCTTCAACCCATTCCTCTTGGTCATCCAGGAGCCTCTCGGATGATGATGTGAAGAAGGGTGGTGAAGAGGCTTCTTAGGACACCAGCATTATCCAAAATACTTTCAGGTCCATCCCAGACTGAAATGGTGCAGACAGCCCAAACAACAACTGTCTCGATTCCTCCTCCGACTCCTCTGAGTTTGGAGCCGGAGTGTATGAAAGTTGTAGTGGTGGAATCATCAGTTCTGGTAACCTCCTCCGGTCTTTCGGTTCCAATTACTGCTCCGATCTCTTCAATACCCCCTTCTTTTGAGGGATCCAGGAGCCAACACTCCCTCATCAACTCCGAAGGGGGGAACGGCATTGGACCCTTGTCCAATCCTACTCTCCCTCTCAGAGCTTCGGCACAGGTCAGTTCAGCTCCTACATCAGCCTTGGAGACGTCGCCCTTGGTTCGGAGGAAGTCGCCGGCTTCTTCGGAGCCAGAGACTCTTTCGGGTCAGGACCGTGATGCCTTTGAGGTGATGAGGAGCATGCTGTCTGCTGAGACAGCTCCACCCTCTGCTCCATTGGCTCCTTTGATTTTGGTGCTGTTGTCTGCCTCTGAATCTCCCGTCCACCCCAAGCATAGGGAACCCATGCTCCAGGACGCCCCATTGGGCATCCCACCTCTTCTGAAGCCTCCCCTGAGCATCCCTCAGAGGAAGTCCCTCAGAAAAGGACTTGCAAGAGGAAGCATGTGGACTCCCCTGAGTCTTTGACATCGGACACAGACTTGGATGACTCAGAAGGGTCCCCACGGTCCCCCTCTGAAGACATCTCTTTTTCAGACATCTTAGAAATCCTTAGACAGAGGGGTGACTGGAAGTCCCTTGCCCCTTCTGAAGATGAGTCAGTGTACCTGGATGCATTTGGTTCCCGACCCTCCACCTCTTGTGTGTCTCCCCCTTTCGACCCACTTTTACACATAGTTAGTTGAAAGACATGGAGTTCTCCAGACACGATTGAACCAGTTCCGCGGAGGCCCAATAAATTTATTACAACCCCTGAAGACAGATTTTTCTTATCCAAAGGTGTTCCAATTGATGGTATGGTGGTGGCAGCAGCCACTAAGAAGGAATTAGCAGAAACTTCTTCATCTGTTCATCCGCTGAATAAAGAGTCTCGTACGATGGACAGATATGGGAAGCATATGTTTTCTTCAGCGACCTTTACTCGCAGGTTGCTGAACTATTTGTCCCACTTTACAAGGCTTCAAAGGGATCTCCTCATAGAGTTAGGAGATATCTTACAGCTTCCTACAGCTGCGGGAGCCTCAGACAAGGCGGCTTCTCCGCTCGCAACCTTGACTTTGGTGGTTAACTCCTCCATGTGGCTAATTTCTTAAGCAGCCGATGGGGCGGGCAGGGTGGCAGGCACAGGGGTGATCTTACATAGACACTCCTGGATGCGCCTTTGTCATTTTGCGGAGCCCTTCAAGTCTTCCTTTACCAATCCCCCTCTTTGACAGCTTATCCTTATTTGGGCCTCAGGTAAAAGTGACTCTTACCAGGTGTGAACAGGATGGCAAAACTCTCTGTGCCGTGGGAGTATGTTTTTCTGCTCCATCTAGACCTTATCCTAAAGGCCAGAAGAGTGGGAAAATATAGTTCTGGAAATCCCAGGGAGCTTTGCCTGACACACATGGAGATTTTTCCCCAAGGGGCAGAGGGGGAAATAACAATGGAAGGCGCTGATCTTGCAGCTGAGGGGGGTCTGCAGAATCAGGGTGACAGATACCTTCTCTGGTTGGCCCTTCCAGCGTTCCTGAAGGGAGGCCCGACTGTCCGACTGCAGAGACAGTCAGGGAGAGATTATCCTTGTACCCAAAAGCCTGGCAGACAATCACAGAAGATACATGGGTACTATCGATAATATCCAGAGGTTACAGTATCCCCTTCTTCCAACTTCCCCTGTTAAAAAGACAACACTCTATCCCAGATGTTCCACCCAGTCTTCAGGATCAAGCAAACCTAGAGTTTCAAGAAGTTGCTAGGTAAAAAAGTCATCCAGGAAGTCCCTACAGACCAAATCGGATCCGGAAGTTACTCAAGGTTCTTTTTAGTTCCACAGAAAACAGGGGACTGGAGACCCATATTGGATCTCAGCAGGCTGAACAAATCAGTCATGAAAACAAAGTTCCGGATGGTAACACTGCAATCTATTCTTTCCTTTCTGGGTCAGGACAATTGGATGTGCTCTGTCGATCTCCAGGATGCGTGCTACCACGTAAAAATGGACAGACGGTTAAGGAGATATCTATGCTTCTGGCCGGGAGCCAGTCATTATCAGTTCAGAGTGCTGCCCTTTGGTCTCATCACAGCCCCCAGGGTGTTCACCAAATGCATGGCAGCAGTTGCGGCTCACCTGAGGCATCAAGGATTCTGGGTGTTTAAATATCTAGACGACTGGCTCCATACTGCCACCACTGAGCATCAACTAATCAGGGCAAGGGAATCCACAATTTGCTTTTGTTCTCAACTAGGGATCACCATAAACTATGAAAAATCTGCCTTGTTGCCTTGTCAATATATTACCTTTATAGGGACATATTTAGACACAAGGGCCATGATAGCAAAGCTGCCTCAAGAAAGAGAATTAACCATCCATTGCCATGTTGTCATGCTGTTCACACAAAAGAGAATTCAAGCAAGATTTGTCCTCAAGGTCCTGGGTTCTATGGTGGCGGCAATCACTCTGGTCCCTATGGCTCGCTTCCATATGAGAATTCTACAGTGGTTCCTATTTGCACAATGGTCATTCCAGGATTTACCCATGTCACATCAGATTCTGATCACGGAATCCTGCAAAAAGGATCTGTAGTGGTGGCCTCACTCCCCTATGGTAACAGTAAACAGACCGTTTCTACCCCCCAACCTGTAGCCACAGTGACCACAGACACTTCCCAGATAGGGTGGGGGGGGGGGCATTATCTGGGACAGCCTGTTCAAGGGACTTGGCAGGAACACGAGTACCACTTGCACATCAGTGTCCTAGAGATGAGAGTGGTGCTTCTGGTGTTGCAAGAACTTCAGGACTCTCTACCTACATGGACTACAGCAATTCAGACAGACAATATGTTGGTAGTACAGTACATTAATAAACAGTGTGGAACTAGATCTTACCCCTTGTGTTGAGAGGCTGTACGAATTTGGCAATGGGTGATGTCCTCCCCATGCTTTCTGGTTGCAACACATATCCCGGGGAAATCCAACGTGAAAGCGGACAAGCTCAGTTGGGCTATCCTGATGCCTCACGAGTGGTCCCTGAAGCAGGAAGTTGCAGACTTGATTTTTTGCAAATGGGGCCAGCCATGCTGTGATCTGTTTGCCACTCCCCTCAACAACAAATGTAGCAGCTACTTTGCCTTAGTCCCACTACCGGGACAGTCATCCTGGGACGGACTTGTTCACGATTGGCCCCCGGGACTGATTTACGCCTTTCCACCTTTTTCCCTGATCCCCAAGGTTCTTCAGAAAGCATAGTCATCGGGTTGCAAGCTAATTCTCATTGCCCCTTACTGGCCTTGTCAGATATGGTTCCCATTCCTTTGGCCTCCCCTGCAGGGAGAGCCTTGGATCCTGGACCCAGTGCCAGATCTTTTGATGTATCATTTGGGGGCTGTTAAGTCATGCATTACTTTAAGAATGAAGACAGATACAGTTCTTTCTCTCTTTCAGTGGCTTTTATTAACTAACAGTGCACACACGTGGGAGCCCCATGGAAAGCACCAGGGAGACTCCCAGAACAAAGGAATAAACAAGGTTATATACTGGTGATATTGCTGTCAGTACAAAAATATAAAACTGAACCAATTAGATCATCACAAAGGGCAATTAACCAGTCAAAGGTTTACCAGTAAGCATAAGACAATTCACATCATCATATTTCCAGGCAGAAGAGAGAATCGGATACACTTCCATAAAAGGCACATTTCCTGCTTTCAGGCAGACTCTAGTTTGTTCAGTATTTTTTCATTACTTACAGTTCAGAGTTCACAGTACTCAGTGCATCTCAGTTTATAAAAACTGTCACATACTCAGTTCCCTTGAAGCACATGCTTTGGCTGTTCATATTCTACAGGGCTGTCCATCCTTCCGTTCAAACTCTCAAGCTCACAGCTTGGTTTCTCCACTTCTGGTTTTAGCCAGGCTTCCCGATGTTTCTCCGGCATTTCAACACATTTTGATTTCCTCCCATAAGCCCACTACTAGGAAACTTTATGCTAGTAAATGGAAGAGGTTCTCTTGTTGGGCATGCAAAAATCAGGTTGATCCCTTTACTGCTCCCATTTCAAAGATTCTTGAATTTTTTGCTGAAACCTTTGACCGAGGAGCAGCTGCAGCTACTATCTTGAGTTCAGTTCGCTGCCATTTCTGATTTCCGTATGGGAGAAATGGGGTCCAATATCATGTCCCATAGGTTAGCAAGGCATTCCTAAGAGGTATTACCCTCTTAAGACCTCCAGTAAGAGAACCCCCCCCCCCCGGGATCTGAATTTAGTTTTAGATGCTCTGATTCTTTCTCCCTTTGAACCACCTGCTTCTTGTCCGATCATATTTCTGACTTGGAAGGACCCTTTCCTTGGTTGCAATTACTTCAACTAGAAGGGTTTCAGAATTGCAGGCCTTATCTATTCATCCCCCGTACTTGATTTTCCATAAAGATCAGGTTTCTCTCAGAACCAATCCCTCCTTCTTACCCAAGGTATGTTCTAACTACAATTTGAATCAATCCATAGAGCTTCCTGTTTTCTTCCTCAGTCATGGCAACAAAGCATAATATAAGCTTTATCAATTGGACATTCATAGATAGTTATGTTTCTATTTACACAGGGCCAAGGACTTTAGAAAATCTGACCAATTGTTCATATCCTTTGCAGACAATAAAAAAGGTTGTCCAGTCTCAAAGGTGACTTTATCAAAGTGGCTTTCAGACACTATAAAACATGTCTACGAGTTGCATAAACACAAACTTCCAGGGAAAATTAAAGGGCACTCAACAAGGGCCTTGGCTATCTCTGTTGCCTTTCAAGCCAGACTGCTTTTGGATTTGATCTGTGCAGCAGCTACATGGGCTAATCCTCATACCTTTATTACTCATTACAAAGTAAATGTGGCCTCCCGGAACAGGGCATCCTTTGGTTCCACAGTCCTGAAGAGTTTTTTCCAGTGAGCCACCCAAGAATCAGGTGCTGGGTACACTGTCCCAACAGCAGGAATGAAGGCAAGATATGGACAACATAACATAAAGAAGTTATGTACTCACCATAACATTCTATATTTGTTGCCCCTGATCTTGCCTTCCTTCTTGCGTCCCACCCTCTTTCCCACTTCCTGGAGGATTAAGAGGAATCCTTTGTTTTTATTGGTTATACTGGTTGGGTTTCCTTTATAGCATACTTTATGGTTAGTCTCAGTCTACTCCTATTACTCTTGTGGAGAAGTTACACCTTTATATGTAGGTGTCATCTGATATGTAAAGTAGAGTATATCTCTTGTCTATTTGTATGGTCTAGTTCTAGGTTGTCACAAACAAGATCTGGGTAACTACAGCTAGGCATGCTGGGATAGTGTCTAGCTTCAAGCCAGTAAAAGCTCTCAAGCTATAGTATACGGCCGAGTCGGAGCCAAGGGTTGGCTCCAAACCCAAACAGCAAGAAGGAAGGCGAGATCAAGGACAACAAACATGGAACGTTATGATGAGTACATAACATCTTTTTCCCCTGGCGAGGTTCTGTATGTGTGTTATTTATTGGGCCTTGGCTGTGCAGTGATCTGTACTTCACCAGTCTCTATCTGTTCCTATCAAGTTGACAAGGGTTTGCAGAACCCACCTGGAATGGGTGGATTCATTCTGATCTGTCAAGTCGGCAGACTGTTCATTCTTCCCTCAGCCACAGCCACAGTGACCATGGACACTTCCCAGCTAGGGTGGGGTCGGGGAGCATTTCAAAGGGAAAATGCTCCAAGGCACATGGAGTTCCTTAGAGACCAGACTACATATCATTGTCCTGGAGGTGAGGGCAGTCCTTCTCTTGTTGCAAGCCTTTCAGGATGTTGTCCCAATGGGGACCATTGCATTTCATCTGGTACATCAACAAACAAGGAGGAACCCGTTCTTACCCCTTTGCAGAGAGGCCATGAGAGTTTGGGAATGGGCAATCCTTTCACACTGCTTTCTCATTGCAATTCACATACCAGGGAAAACCAGTGTGTTGGGGGACAAACTCAGCAGGTCCATTCTGACACCCCACGAGTGGTCCCTCAGTCAAAAAGTAGCGAATCAGATTTTCGACCATTGGAGTTGCCCTTGCTGTTGTCTCTTTGCTTCTCCTCAGAATTACAAGTGCAGCAAGAACTTCACACTGATCCCCCACCCCACCCCGGCAAGTCCCCAAGGGATGTTGTAGTCCACAATTGACCCTCTGGTCTCCTCTCTGCTTATCCTCCCCTACAGTTGATCCCAAATGTTCTTCAGAAAGCCCAGTGGTTGAAGAACACCATAATCCTCATTGCCTCTTATTGGCCTCATCAGATTTGGTTCCCCTCCCTCTGGTCTCATCTGAGGTATCCCCCATAGATAATGGAGCCCAATCAGGATCTCCTAACCCACCTCTCCATAGGACTCCATCAAGATTTGTCCACTCTCAAGCTAACCGCATGGTTTCTCCAAGTCCAATGATTGTCAAAGGGTCCAGGCTCTGTTCTCCTGTAACTAGTATTATTTTGGCCTCTCAAAAAGCCTCCACCAAAAAGAATACAAAAGCAAGTGGAACAGATTTTCTATTTGGGATGCTAAAGAAAACACTGATCTTTATTCAGCTTAAATTCCTAACATTCTCTCTTTCTTTGCTTTCCTTTTCAGAGAGAGATCCAGCTTTGCCACAATCAAGCTTTAACTGGCAGCCATATCCAATTTCCACTCTGGTCTATCTTCAGGATCTGTAGCTTCTTTGAGGTTATATAGGGCTTTTATGAAGGGGGATTTTCCTTCTCAGACCTCCTATCAAGGACCCCAGTACTCTTTGGGATCTTCCCTTGATTCTCCAAAGCCTCACTTAGAAATGTTTTGAACTGGCTAGTGATAACGACATAATATTTTTGTCTTGGAAAACTATTTTTCTAGCTGCCATCAACTCAGCTAGAATAGTTTCTGAATTACAAGCTCTTTCTTTTAAACCTCCTTACATTATTTTCTACAAAGACGGAGTTTCCCTAGGCACTAACCCATCTTTTAACCTAAATGCCTACTGAGGCAAACAATAATCAAACCATTCAACTACCAGTTTTCTTTCCCCGTTTTTCCAATAATGGGGAATACCTGCTGCATTTGCTGGATGTTCATAGACATCTCCGTTTCTTTCTTCACAGGACTAAACAGTTCAGAAAATCAGATTAGTTGTGTGTGTCCTTCTCGCCTACTTGCCTAGGGCAGGCAGTAACAAAGGCAAAGCTTGCCAAGTGGATTACTAATTGCATTTCTTTTATATATAATAAGAACAATTTGAAATGAGCTACTCCACCTAAAGCCCAGTCAACTAGATTTATGGCTGCATCTTCTGCATTTTCATCTAGATTTCCAATTGATGACATCTGTGCAGCGGCCACTTAGTCTAAATCCCATATAATCATGATTCATTACAAGTTGGACATTGTCTCCAGAAGCAGGACTTTTTTTGGCTCGACAGTGCTCCAGAGTATCCTTCCTCTAGGCCACTCAAGAGAGAGTGTAGCTGGGGATTCTGACCCATACGTGAATCAAAACGAGAAGGACAACATCAGATTTTTAAGTTATTACTTAACATAACATGGCATCTGTGTTGTCCATTCTCATTCTGATTCATCTTCCTTCCCATCCATCTCCCATCCTGGAGAACCTTTTTTTCTGGAGATCTATGAATTATTTATAGGAACCTTTCTTCCTGGTTGAGTCTCTGGGTTTCTTATTTTATTCCATTCCTTATTTCTAATGGACAGCAAACTCGATCTGCGGAAGCTGTGGTTTGTACAAGGAAGTGGGTAAAGGGAGGAGCTCTAGCTTGGAAGCTGAAGTCTGTAGAAGATGGCCGAGTCAGATCTGAGGATCGACTCTGTAACCCTTGAGTGATTCAGAACAAGTATGGACAACGCAGATGCCAAGTTATGGTAAGTACATAACATAAAAATTGTGCTAATAATAACTTACTTGGGGTGCTGTGATATCAGAGGACAGATGAGGAAGAAAGGGGAAGTGTGTCAGATTCAAGGAGGCTGTGCAATAAGGTAGAAGGAAGCTACACTGCTTTTGATTTGCTTCTGGTCAAAAGTTCATCCCTAAAAATGGTGAATGTGTCATATCTGAGGGCTTCTTTATGTTTGATATTGTGATCCCTCCAAACCACCATCATAAATCTGCTTACCAGTCTTCCAGCAGTTGACTGGCTTTAGCATATAAGTATGCTTCCAGTTTCTAGTGATGACTGTTTTACTAGCTGACAGCATAATGGAAATTAGAAAAATGAGGGTGAATGTATAGTCTGTTGGTAGAGTTTGGAATATAATAAGGTCAGAATCAAAAAGCTACTTTTTGTTCAAATAGATGTTGGCAATCTACTAGCAATGCATCCCAAAAGCTCCTCCATCTGGGGCATACCCAAAAAATATGTCCTTATATTATAATTTTGATATTTGTAACAAATATTTGAGGCAAGAAAAAAGGAGGCTTTAACAAACTCAGAGTAAAAAAATGGGGGAGGCATTTCCAGGCAAAAGCTTCTGTTTCGGTAAAGTAGATAAAGGCATATATGCAGTTTCTTTGACATACATTTCAGGCTCGGAAGTCATCTTTATTTTTATTTAAAATCAGTAACAAATTATCATAGAATTTTGAATTGGCTTTCTAAGATGCATTTTAGCTCTATAATATCTTCAAAGTATAGTAACAATCCTTGGCCATGTTTAGAGAAAGAGCCCACCCACAGGTAACCCAGACTTCAGGTAATGAGAGATTTCATTATAATAAAAAAATTGTTATCCAGACAAATGATACTGTTGTAGATGAGAGCCTTTGATTTCAAGTAAAAAGTTTTTTTTAAAAAATGTGGATACCATTGGCTGACCAGTTAGTTAGGAAGAAGGTCAAGCAAGTTGGAGACAGAGGATCATGTAAGGGAAATAATAGAAGACTACAAGTTCTGTTGTAGTCTGTGCATTTCACTGCATTTTAAGAACACTGTATGGATTATTATCACATTGAATTACACTAATAATTTATTTTTGTTTTGAGCAATTGTAACTACAGTCCTCAGCATAGTCAATCCAGGAATCCCACATTCCCTGTCTCTGGAAAAAGTCACACATTATCCCTCTGCACAAAGGAGGAAACTCAACAGACATCAATAACTTTAAACCTACAGCTACCTTATCTTTCTTCAACAAAATACTTGAAAATATATTAAAAAACAATTGCTAGGCCATATCTGTCAGGAAGAACTCCTGCCCCCTAGACAACAGGACTTCATCCTTCCCTTATTTATTTATTTGACATTTGTTGACTGGGTTAGTCCAACTGAGCTGTCACCCTTTTTCAGCGGAGGCCCAGGAAGAAAAGCTCTACAGTTAACACATATGCAGTGTATAGTACAATATAAAAAGGAAATTTGGTTGACAATTAATATCTAGGTCCACAGTTTACACATACGCAAAATACAGTAAAACAGTAAAAAAGTTAGTACAAATTTCCTGTTCCCTACACAATATGACTTCTGTCATTCTCATATTACTAGCACTGCCCTTACAACCTGTATAGATACTGTCAATAAAGCTAGAGATAACAGCAAACTAGTTTCTTCCTAATTTCTAGAATTGTCTAAAGCCTTTGACACAATTTGTTATAGCAGACTTTTACTTCAAATGTCTTCACTGGGTTTGCAAATCTCAGCCCAGTCTTCTGTGGTTTAAAAGTTACCTGTCCTATAGGTTTCAGTCAGTATAATGGCATTCCATTCTCTCTCCTTACCTCCTGATCATCGCCATTGTACCACAAGGCTCTGTCTTTGTTCCCCTCCTTTTTAACATTTTCATCAACACCCTCTATACATCCACACAACAGCCCACCCTGATACAGTACAGATGATTCCATTGCCATGTATACATCTAACAACATGGTACACCTCCAAAAAATACTTGGGAAGCTTTAACAGATACTGAAACATGGCTTTGTAGCTCATGACTCTTGCTGAAACCAAAAAAGACCAAACTACTGCTACTATTTTCCCCAAACCCTTTTCTCATGAAAAAACAAAATTTGAAGTCCTCTCTCTTGATAATATAACCATTGAAGTCACTTCTCATAGCAAATTATTAGTGGTGATGATGGATGATAAGCTTACATTTGACCTGCATATACAAAATTGCATAAGAAAAACTCATCAAAAATTAAGGATGCTTTACAGAACCAAACACCTTTTCACCAACGCAACTAAAACTACACTTGCCACTACTTATCTCCTCCCCAAACTTCTTTATAGTACTCCCATCCTTACTAACCTCCAGGCGTTACAAAAATTAAAACTTGAACAATGTTATACCAAAGTTGCTAAATGTACAACAAATACCCCTTTCAGAACCCACCACTGTATAGCACTAAAAAAGCCTTAACTGGTTAGAACTGCCTCATCAACTAATATATACATAGATTCTTACCACTTATAAAATTATCCAGCATCCATCTGCCTGTCCAGCACTAAAAGCCATTCTACACAATTATGTTCCCAGTTAGTCTTGCAATCCAGTGACCAAAAACTGCTGTCTGTTTACAACCCTATTAAATCTGCTGGGCTTTGTCTGTACTCATAAAAGGTTAAGGCCTGGAACTCCTTACCTGATGATACCATAAATGTGTACAAGTGCCTTTTCATTCCTTATACCTCCTTACTATCCCTTCTTCCCTTGCTTCTTTACTTCTGTCAAATTCTCTTTCCTGACTTTCTCTCTAAATATACCATAAGTCTGTTTTCCTTCACTTCATATTGCAATTCCTGTTTTAAATCTTCACCATATGTTAGCAATGCACAGTACAGCAGCTTGATAACATATTCTTAAACTAAGGAGACTGACACATCCCCCTTCTTTTTTCATTTGCAATGAGGACCTCAAGTCACTGTTGTTTTTGTGACCTAGATGAAGGATAAACACCTCTGTTGTCTTACTTCATCAATAGTTTTGCAAGATAGAGAAATGAAAGTGCCTGAAGAATATTAAGTATATTGGGTTATAGATTAGATTTAACGAGTAACTTCATTTCCATAGGGGGACTCATGTGTGCCACTTGCCTAAATCAGCAAAAATGATCATTGAACTCAAAAGATCAAAAAAAAAAAAAAAAAAAGAAAAAGAAAATATCTTTTTAGTGGCCTCCACACTCACTGATATATATACCAACTCCCATATCACACTGAAGTAGAGAAAGGGCAAATTTCCCACAACCTGCTATACCATGATCACGCTTAGGAAAAGCTAGTACAGTTCTATCAGCTGTATCCTTTCTTACAGACTTCGACAAAATTACTTTTCCAAGTAAGTTCTGTATACCGTGTGCCATATGTGCGAGTGTGTGAGATATAGATATATATATAGTAATATGTTAGCTATGGAAAATGGGTAATGTGCTCTGGCACAAGGATAACCTGCTTAAAATGTTCTTTTCTGGTGAGATGGAACATTCTCATGAATGGGTAGTGAGACAGCACTTTGTATTAGAAAACCAGCTAAGTCATAATTGCTAGTGATGTATAAAAGGAAGTTGCCTGAAAGCAACAAAACTAGGAAGTTAGTTCCACACTGTAGGATCATCTGAAAGAAGACTCTGAAAGCATGGAATGAGAGTTCAGTTGGTACTACCAGTGGGTATACCTGTTTCTTAGAGCTGAATGTTGGACTTTAGAGAAACCTGCTGCCTTGGACTTTATTTGTTTTAAAAGACAGCCTGTTTCCTAGATACTGTTTGAACTGAACTCGGGTACTGAGAAACATCTAAAGTAGTGTTTATTTGTATTTCTATTTTATCAGGGAAAAGCATCTAAAGTACTGTTTATTTGTATTTCCATTTTATCAGAAACAAGCTTTAGTTTTCCAAATAAAATGATTTAACATGAGTGCATATGCATTTCAGAATGTTCTGTTAACATTGGAACCAGCATGGTCTTAACTTACATATTTTATTTTCCTGTACAAATATTTACGAGTTTTAACTTTTACTATTAAAATCATATTCCATCATATTACCAAATTTCTTCTCTCAGGTTGTCATTTTTCAAGAGTTATTAACCACATGATCTGAAGTTGTTTTTCATTAGTTATTAACCACATGATCTGAAGTTGTTTTTCATTTAATCTCCAACCTGTGGGCTTGGATCTGACATCAGATCCAACTTGGCCATATACCATAGCTCTAAGATTCGAAAAATCTGACCTCCTCCCGTACCCATAATGCCCTGCTCTCCCTTTATCCCTCAAGTCTCGTTTGCTGCGTTTTTGAACAGCATTGGGATTGCAGTTGCCTGAGCTCCTTTGGGGTTTAATGAGCAGTTTTTTTCTGGTAATGTTCTTCTAATTTTTTTTCTGCCTATGGTAGTTCTTCCTCTTTTTTCCCCTAGCCTCTTTCATTATGTCTGCATGGGTCCATTTATTTTCTTACAGTTCCTTCTGCTTATTGCTGTCCTTTTTCTTCTATTTTTATATATATATATATATATATATATATATATATATATATATATATATATATATATATATATGGGTTCACTTTATAACATCGAAATACTGAAATGTCGAATTTCAGTATCTCGAAGCTATAAAGTCGAATGTTTGAAACAGTGAACGTTCATAATCATGAATTTCACATATGTCGAATATATGTCAAATTCGTGGTTATGAAGTTGCGCTACGTAATATCCTGGTTTGTGTTTTGGTTGTGCATGGTGCCGTGTGTGGATGTAGGTGTTATGTCAGGTAAGTGAGTGTTTTGTAAGGGTTTTGAGTGGGAGTTAGAGTGTGTGTGAGGGATTGGAGAATGTGCGTGTGTGAGTGAGCTTTTGTGTTGTGTTTGTGCGATCTCGGAGTTAGTATATATAAGTGGGGGGGTGTGTGAGTTGTGTATGTGTGGTTTTTTTTGTTTATGTTGTGATGTGGGTGTTGTGTTGTATGTTTAGTGTAGTGTGTGCGGTGTTTTCGGTTATGTGGTTTCACGGTTTTTGTTTGTCGGTGTTTTGTGGATTCGGTTTTATAGTCTCGAGATACTGAAATTCGATATTTCAGCATTTCGAGGTTATAAAGTGAATCCACATATATATATATATATATATATATGTGTATATATATAGGTTCATAGGATGATACTAGGCTACTGGCCCAGAGGCCCTTCTAAGCCTAGCCAAGAATTTCGCCCATGTTCCCTCAAAGTCAGCATCTGTTTCCCCTGTCCAGCAGGGACACAGGTGGGATCCCAGGGGTGTATTTTCTGTTTCCCATCCAGTCATCCAAGTTCCTCTTAAAGAGGGATAGACAGGTACTACAATGAAAACAAACAAAAAGCTAAATAGATTTTCAGAACCCCCATGCTGTTTAACTTAATACAAGTATATACATTTTCAAAAAATAAAGTTTACTCCTCCAGATAGGTGCAGTTGCTCGAAATCAGTGGCTGTACCAACAGGTATTACATACTCTAAAAAGTACAGCTGTGTATGAACCTACCATGATAGTAGATGTTCTACTGATGACTGCTGCAGTATTCCAATATATATATATAAACTAGTCTTAACTAAAAGGTTTCTAACTTAGAAACCCCTTTCCTTTACTATGCTGCTTGTCTTCTGCCTTTACTATATCAGAAAAAACAGCTAGGTTTAAGAAGTGTGCTACATCTGGGCATAAGATCCTTCTTTCAGTTGCCCATACAGAGTGTACTGTTTGTTTAGTGGCATCTCATTTGGACTCCTCATGTGCCATTTGTGCTGGGTTCAGTCAGCGCTCTCTGTTTGACAGAAGAAATAAACTCATCCTTAAGGGCCATTTACCCTCTTCTGGGTCTCCTTCCACTTCAGGGGCTGAAACCCCCACCAAGAAGCACAGAGAGAAAAAATGGTCCCTGGACAGAGCTTTTTGTTTACCCGGCAAGCCTTCTCGTAAGTCCACCAAAATGTTGGATCCTAAGTCCTCAGATCAGAGTGTTGGCAAGGAATCTGCCCACCTCTGATCTCTGAGGTTCTCTCCAGAGCCAATTTCCTCTAGCCCCAAATCACCATTGCTACAATATCCTAGACCAGCCTCCAGGCCTCCTTCTGTTGCTTCTTCCGCCAGGTCCCCCTGGAGCCTTTCTGAATCTGGTTGACAGGATGCTGATGACATTTCTCAAAACACAAATTCATCTGGGAGTTTTGCCTGCTCCGTCCCCTGTTGGATCTGTTAGCCATTAGCCTTCTTTTGTTCCCATCTCTCCTTCTCCAGTCCAACTTCAGGCTTTGGAGTCGTCAGGCCCAAGGATCCAAAGAGACTGCACATCAGAGCCGACATGTACAGTTACCTTGACTCCAGTGGTTGCCTTGAGTAGTTCAGCATTGACAGTCTCAGATTGGGGTGACTCTTTGAGCCATAGTGTGTGCATCGGATCTGAGGATTTGATATCATCTACAAAGTTTTCAGAGCTGTCTCTTCCCCTCCGAGCCTCGGTGCTTGATATTTCGCCTACAACTCCCCTCTTAGATCCAGGAGTAGCAGGGACTTGCAGGATTTCTCCCCCGACAGCTTTGGAAGAGCTTCTCTTGGATCCCTGTTCGGCCTCAGCATTCAAGGTGCTGGAGAGGGTTCTCTGTGCTCCTAGGAGAGCCGTGACTCTCTCCTTCAGAGCCTGGTCCTTCCTCAGGAGAGTTTGTGCATTTGTCATCCTTTCTGTCCTCCTGGACAGCCTGCCCAAAAGAGCTTCCGGACTTCTTCCCAATTGGAATACCCAGAGTCTTCCAATACCTCCCAAGAGTACCACACCAAGGAGGCTCATCGTAAGTGTATGTGCAAAAGGAGTCATGTGGATTCCTCCCTGGAATTCCTGAACAAGGATACTGATTTAGATGAAGCATAACAGTCCTTACGATCTCCACCTGAGGATGTCACCTTTGGAGACATCATGGAAATCCTGCACCAGAAAGGTGGGTGGTCTGCCCAAAACCCTAACCCAGACAAGTCGGTGTTCCTGTAAGCCTTCGGGTCAGACCCATGTATATCTTGTGTGTCCCCCTGCAGACCCTCTTATTGATCTCATGTTCTGTAGGGAGTGGAAAGAGACGGACACAATAGAGCCTATCCCAAAATGCCCGGACAAGATCCTTATTGCCACTTCACATAGACCCCATTAGACTAAGGGTATCCCTTGTCGATGCCATGGTGGTTGCAGCAGCCACCAAGAAGTGGCTGGCCCAGGAAAGCAACTCTGCTCACCCCCCTAACAGGGAGTCTCAGGCAGTGGACAGGTTTGGTAAGCGGGTGTACACTTCAGCAACCTTCGCTTTGCAGGCGGTGAACTATTTGGCACATGTGAACAGACTACATAGAGACCTGGTAAAGGAGCTCTCCAGTCCTGCCCCATGGTCCATGTTTGCAGAGGAACAGAAAACCCTTTCCTCCAGAATGGCCACCCTTCTTTCTATAGCAAACATGTCCATGAGGCCGATCTTGCATGCCGTAGAGGGTGCCTCACAGGTAGCCACTGGCTCTGGGATTTCATGGAACCCTTTAATGCATCTTGTACTAATGAACTTTTTGAAGGATCATCTTTGTTTGGTCCAAAGGTTAGAGGCACACACTTCAAGTGTGAGAAAGACAGGAAGACCTCGTCTGCCATCAGAATCCATTTTGCCACCCCTCAACTGTCTTTCTCCAGGAGGCAACATGGTGGCAAAAAGTTGTGGTTCTGAAGATCTCAAAATCTTTTCCAGGAATCACAGGAAGACTTTTCCTCAAGCGGTAGAGGGGGAAGTGGTGTGAATAGCAGAAGTATCCCCCGTGGCCGTGGGGGTCCCATGAACCGGGGTCTCGAGATACTTTCTTGGACAGGCCCACTCAGCGATCCTGAAGGATTGCCCAACTGATTTTCTCTGGAGGTAGTTGGGGGACGTCTTTCTGTACACCCAACAGCCTGGCAAGCCATCACAGATAATTATTAGGTGTTTAAACATCCTATCCAGAGGCTATGTCATACTCTTTTTCCAAAATCCCTCTCCAACCAAGTCCTTCCCTGATGTTCCACCCAGTCAGAAGGAGGCCTTGGCCTTAGAAATTTCAAAGCTGCTCATAAAAATAGTCATCTAGACTGTCCTCCAAGACCAGTTTGGATCAGGCATCTATTCCAGATTCTTTTTAGTGCCCAAGAAAATGAGGGACCTCAGACCCATTCTGGATCTGACAAACCTGAACAAGTCCATTGCCTATTTAGAGTTCCGAATGATCATAATTCAGTCAGTTCTGCCCTTCAGCAGAAGGATGACTGGATGTGCTCAGTAGACTTTCAGGAGGCATACTATCATATCAGAATGAACAGTTGTTCCAAAAAGTTTCTCCGCTTCTGGCTGAGAGCCAGTCATTACCAGTTCATAGTACTCCCCTTTGGTCTCACCACAGCCCCCAGGGTGTTCACTAAATGCATGGCAGTAGTGGCAGCTCACCTAAGACTGTGAGGATTCTGTATGTTTCTATTGGATGATTGGGTCCTCACTGCACCGCTTCCACCAGGCACTGACTCCTTCAAACCAGGGATTACCTACTTCTGCTAGCCTCAACATTGGGCATCTCCATCAACCTAAAGAAATCACATCTACATCTGGTACAACTGATGGACTCCATCGGAGCTCATCTGGACACAACACATTGCTTAGCTCTTCTCCCCCCTGGAAAGGATCTCCAGACTCAGACTCCATGTCAGATTCTAGACATTCCTACCCCTCTAGCTGGTCTTGTTCTAAGAGCGTTGGTCTCCATGTCTGCCACCATAACTCTTGTTCCTATGGCTCGTCTCCACATGAGAGTTCTTCAATGGACTCTAGCAGTTCAGTGATCCCTCCTTTATTATCCTCTAAACTATCCCATCAGACTATCTCGAGTATGCAATGAATCCCTTCTCTGCTGCCTTCAGTCACAGGTTTTAGAACAAGGTTATCCCTTTATCCGTCCTCCCCCAAAGGCCACGGTGACCATGGATGCCTCCCAGCTCAGGTTGGGGGGGGGGCATTACCTGTGTCAGACAATCCAAGGCACTTGGTCCCCTTTAGAGACCAATTTGCATATAAACTTTCTGGAGATGAGAGTGGTGCTCCTAGCGTTGCAAGCCCTTCATACCTTTCTTCCCTCAGGAACCATTGCAATTCAGTCAGACAACATGTCCATTGCTTGGTACATCAACAAGCAGGGAGGAGCCAAGTCTTACCCTTTATGTCGAGAGGCCATGAGGTTGTGGCAATGGGCAATCTCCTCCAACTACTTTCTAGTGGCAATGCACATTCCAGGGAAGTCAAACATTCTCACAGACAGGCTCAACAGGACCATTCTGATGCCTCACGAGTGGTGTCTGAACCCTTCAATGGCAAACATTATCTTCCAAAAACGGGCCTACCTTACTGCGATCTCTTTGCATCTCCTTCCAACATGAAATGTAGCAAGTTTTTTGCCGTGATCCCTCTGTAGGGACAGCCACGAAGAGATGCTCTAGTCCAGGCTTGCCCCCGCCCCCAGTCTGCTTTATGCTTTCTCTCCTCTTCCTCTCATTCCTAAATTTCTTCAGAAAGCTCAGAGGTTGAAGAGCAAAGTAATCCTCATTACTCCCTTTTGGCCTCGACAAGTGTGGGTTCTCTTTCTTTGGTCTCAACTAGTTTGTCCATCATGGACTCTGGATCCCATTCTGGCCCTTCTCTCCCATCCTTCATGAAGTTCTCACCCAGATCTTTCCAGCCTGACACTTATGTAGTTATTTCAGGTTATCAGTACACTTTGCCTTGTCCAGGTATTTGTAATTGTAATTCTAGGAACCTGGTATATGTGGCGAACTGTTCATCTTGTGATGCATTTTATGTTGGGATGACTACCCGCAGATTAAGAGACAGGATTCCTGAGCACCTTAGATCCATCAAAAATAAAGATTCTCACAATGCTTTATACCTTCATAGTATGAAATGTAACAATTTTAAGAAATTCATGTTTTTTTTGATTGATCGGGTACATTTTGAAAGTGGTGGCGATATCAAGAACAGGGTAGCTTTAAAAGAGATGGAATGGCAATTAAGATTGAATACTATGAACTACCCTGGGTTAAATGATTATATTTCCATCAAGCCACATTTAGTGCATAGATCACAGGTTTTGTAGATTAATATATGTAATTTATATACACATTTTTTAAGGTTATATAGTTTTTCATCGTTTATATTAAAATATTAATAAATAAATTAATTTTTTAACATTAAAATTTAATATGCAATAATGTACATTAATTGTTATTCACACTGATGTGTGTTTTTTATTCAATGTTTATAATCAATTTTGATATGTATGATATATTTAATGTTGCATTAATTCATACAAACATAGCTTTTGAAACATTTTTAGGTATTTTTAGGTATTTTTTAATATGAGTTAAGGGAATGTTCATTAATTAATTGATTGTGAAGGCTCATTGGTTGTCATTGTTAATTGTTTAAATTTTCACAGATTTTAGTATATAATTGGGGGAAGTTGCATTTGTTATTTGACTCTGATGATGCCTTGTAAGGTGAAAGCGCTAAGTCTGCTAATAAATTTCTTGTGATTTTGGATCATATCTTCATTTTGGTACTGGATTATTGTTTCTCATCTTGGACACTACCGAGTCTGTTGGTGGTTGGAGTGCAGTGGCCGTGGAGTTTCTCTTTCTATTGGTCTTTACACCCCTTCCTTTGGGGTAGTCTTTTGTTTTATTGTAAGCACATAACTTCTTTTTTAGTTTCAGTCTGCAAGCGTACAACTCACAGTCCTTTTTTATTGTTCCATCTGTACATTGCTTTGCACGTACTATTCCCGCAAATACCATTTGATAAGGTGTCCTTTACTTCTAGTCTTGCTCAAGAGTCTCCGCTCAACTGTTTTGTATCTGATTCATAGTTTTTAAAATATCCCCTAATTCTGTATTAATATCCGACTTCAATTTTCTATTCATTTTTCAGTTGCTAAGTGAAGTATACTCACTGAAGTCTTACTGCATCTTCACTTTTCTAAATCTGTTTGCTGTTGTTCGTTAGTCTTTTAGTCAAATATGACATTTTGTGGTCATAAGGAATTTAGCATGCTAAACATGTCAAGAGCTTCTTTATGTTCTTGAAAATTTTAAAGCCTGTACACACTTATTTTGCCTTCCTAATCCTCTTTCAGTTTGGAACACTTTTTGATGCTACCTTCCAGTCCATTTAAAAAACTTCTGTTCATAGTCCTTCAGATACTCTGTCCACCAGGTTTACTCCCTTGAAATATTCTTCATATAACCTATATATTTTATTTTATTTTATTTGTTGACCAGGGTAGAGTACTGACATCAGTAGACATTTTCAAAATCTGCTTGGGAGCATTGTCTGGTTAAATGACTTGTTCAGAGTCACACTTTTAAGCAATGGATGCTGAGGGAATCAAACACTGGACCACAAGAAACAGCTCCTTAGCCTTCTGTACCAGCTACTAGATAATTATAAATATATTAGTCGATTTTATTTATGTCTTTTATTCATGCTGTGTTTACATATTCACTTGGAATATTGTCGAGTTCATATATCTCATGGGCCTAGATGCTTTTCATGTTTTCATTAATTCTAAACTTTGCAGTAAGATGCTGATGGCCTAAACCGCAGTCAGCTCCAGGTCTTGTTTTTGCTAGCCGTATAGAAATCATCTGATGTGAAGTTGTTTGATCTCGCCGTTTGTTCTTACACACAGGTTCGGAGCCGATCCCTCGGCTCCGAGTCGGCCACATTCCGAGCTCTGCGTCTAAGAGAAGCTCGAGGCACAGTCCCTACCCCATGATCCTCTCCTGCTAACCCCCAGATCTAGTTTGCCACTGCAACAGGTCTCATCGTCGAGTGAGAGCTCGGGCCAGTATCCTTTTTTTCTATAAAAATTTTATATATATATTTCTAAAAGTTAAAAATTATAAGGTTTTTTCTTAGTATAGCGATAGTATTAGTGTGTGCGTGCGTGTCAAGTTAAATTAGTGTTTGATTAGTGTTAGAATTTGTGGGAGCGGCTGCTGCTAGGCCTTAGGCCACTAACTTTCTGTCAGGGCTCTGTCAGATTTTCTCTGTTTAAATTACCTTTTCTATTAGTATTTAACCTTGTTGATAAATATTTACCTGTTTTAGTAAGGTTAGTTTTGTAGATATATATATATATATATATATATATATATATATATAGTGTTTTACATATTAGTATTGCAGACTATAATTTCTAGTCAGGAATGTCAGAAAAAGCCAAATCTGGATTTAAGCGTTGCCAGTGTGGACAGAAAATGTCCATAACTGACAACCACGTTTCATGCGTCTACTGTCTAGGCCCTCTCCAGCTTCAGGAGGATTGCTCCATCTGCCACTTGTTTAGTGGCAGAGTGATGATGGAAAGACGCAGGAAACTTATTGAGAGGGGTCTCCTGAAGCCGGAGTTTCAAGAGGCATTGGAAAAGGCAGACCAGTCATCGAAGTCTGCGAAGGGGTCGAAGTCTTCGAAGGTGTCGGAGCCCAGGTCATCAGCTCTGAGTACCTCTGTTAAGATTCGTTCGCCGGCTCCACAGACCTTGGAGCCGAGCATCGAGCTGCTACCTCAGGGCGAGGTCCAGGTTTTGGAGCCGGTGTCAGAGGTACTCCCTTCATCGATCCTTCGCTCGGTGACCTCTTCGGCCCCTTCGACCCGTTCCTCCAGACCACTGTCAGACACCGATGTGGATAGAGTAGTGTAGAAGCTGATGAAGAACACGGCCTTATCCAAACTGATTGCAGTTTTGTCCCAATTAGTGTCGAAGCTTGAAGCCCTTCCTGTTCCAGCCATAGATCCTCCTTTGAGACCCGAGTCATCGGAGCCGGGAGTCGAAGATCTGATGATTGTTGATCCCCCAGAGCCAAAGTCTTCGTTAGTGATTTTGGCTCCACTGACCTCGACACCCTCGATACCCATCGAGGGATCTTGGAGCCAACAGTCTCTCTTCGGTTCCGGGGGGGAGAGCCGAACCGAAGTTTCGGTTCTGACTCTTCCCCTCGGTGCCTTGGTGCAGATTAGTTCGGCTCCGTCCTCTCGATTGGAGCCCGTGGTTCTGGGCCCGAGGACGATGCTGGCTTCTTCGGTACCGGTGGAATCCTCGGCCCAGGGCTCCGGTGCCTTCGAGGCCATGAGGAAGGTTTTGTCTGTTAAGACATTCACATCATCAGATTCCTCTTCTCCCTCCCCGAAAGGTCCGCGTTCTGTTTCTGCACCACCGGTCCCCACTAAGCGTAGAGACCCAAAGCCTCAGTCAGCCCCAGATGGTGAACCCTGCTCCTCGGAAGCTTCACCAGATGCCCCCTCTGATGAAGTCCCGAGGAAGAGATTGTGCAAGAGGAGGCACCTTGATTCCCCACAGGAATTGTTGACATCGGACACCGACTTGGATGAGTCAGAGGGGTCCCCACGGTCCTCCTCCGAGGATGTCTCATTTGCCGACATCCTGGAAATTCTCAAACAGAGGGGTGACTGGCAGTCACTTGCCCCCACTGAGGACGAGTCGGTGTTGCTGAAGGCTTTTGGGGCTCAACCTTCCACCTCCTGGGTAACTCTACCCTTCGACGAGTTAATGGATTTAATAGCTCGAAGGGCGTGGGAGTCCCCTGACACCTTGGAACCAGTCCCTCGGAGGCCTAATAAGTACATCACTGCCCCCCAGGATAAACCGTATCTCACCAAGGGAGTCCCAGTTGATGCTATGGTGGTGGCGGCGGCCACCAAGAAAGAAATGTCTGAAGCATCTTCCTCTGTTCATCCACCTAACAAAGACTCTAGAATGATGGACAGGTACGGCAAGCGCATCTTTAGTTCAGCGACTTTTTCCATGCGATCGCTGAACTACCTCACCCATTTTACCCGTCTTCAGAGAGATCCCCTCAAAGAATTGGGAGATACTCCACAGGGTACCACAGATGCTGCTGTCTCAGACAAGGTGACAGCACAGCTCAATACCCTAAACTCTATCGTTAACTCATCTATGCGGCTCATTTCATATGCAGCCGAAGGATTGAATAGGGCTGCAGCTTCAGCGATCGCTCTGAGGAGACAATCCTGGATGTGCCTATGCTCCTTTGCGGAAGCCTTTAAGTCTTCCTTTACTAATGCCCCCTTTGATGGCTCCTCCTTGTTTGGGCCCAAAGTGAAGGAGACGCTCACTAGGTGTGAGCAAGAAGGAAAGACCCTGTCGGCCGTAGGGGTCTATTTTTCCGCCCTTTCTAGACCATACCCCAAAGGGCAAAGAGGTGGAAAAATGTGGTTCCGGAAGACTCAGGGAGCTTTCCAATCTACACCTAGTGAAACCCCCTCTAGAGGCAGAGGAGGGGGAAGGAATGGAAGACGCTGCCCAGGTGGCAGAGGGGGTCCGCAGAACCAGGGCGACAGGGATACTGTCCCTGGTAAGCCCTTCCAGCACTCCTGAGTGGAGGCCTGGCTGTCCTGCTCTGGAGGCAGTCGGGGGTCGCTTGGCTTTATACCCAGAGGCCTGGCTAAATCTCACTCCAGATTCCTGGGTAAAAAGCATAATACAAATAAAAATGCTGTAGATGACGCTAAGTGCTCAGAAATACCTCCAGGCAGTCAAATGGAAGAATTCCACTATTTATTAATAAACCACACAGAAAAATTAACGCTCTTCAAAACTGTAATAATCGCGTTTTCGTCTCACAATGTGGGACTTCATCAGATATATCAAGACAACTCCTATTAAGTATATTATATAAAATATACATAAGAACGTATGTTTTTTGGAACGGAGTTCTGTGAATATCCAGGAGATCTTGAATAATGAATGTAACACTCATGAATATTCATGAGAAAGTGAAGCCGATAGGGCATTTTAAAATGTGTAAATCAATTGTTATTGGTACCTTTCTTTAATTAGAAAGGTAATATGATATTTAAATGTTAATTGCACAACTTCCTTATATCTGATGAAGTCCCACATTGTGAGACGAAAACGCGATTATTACAGTTTTGAAGAGTGTTAATTTTTCTGTGTGGTTTATTAATAAATAGTGGAATTCTTCCATTTGACTGCCTGGAGGTATTTCTGAGCACTTAGCGTCATCTACAGCATTTTTATTTGTATTTTGGTTGTTTTGCTGTGGAAGCTTTCACACTACGGAGGTTATTAAAAAGCATAATAACCAGAGGATACAACATCCCTTTCTTAAACAATCCTCCCATCCAAAAAAGATTCCCAGATGTTCCACCCAATCTGAGGGATCAGGCAGCCATAGAAATACAAAGGCTGTTAGAAAAAAGAGTCATCCAGCCAGTCCCAGCAGATCAAATAGGATCCGGAACTTACTCAAGGTTCTTTTTAGTTCCATAGAAAACGGGACTGGAGGCCAATACCGGACCTCAGCAAACTCAATACCTTCGTGAAAAAGGAAAAATTCCAGATGGCCACGCTACAATCGATCCTTCCGTTTCTTCAAACGAACGATTGGATGTGCTCTATAAATCTCAAGGATGTGTACTACCACATAAAAATGGCCAGGTCATCCAGAGATCACCTGCGCTTCTGGCTGGGAGCCAGTCATTTTCAGTTTCGAGCTCTGCCCTTTGGCCTCACCTCAGCCCCCAGGGTGTTCACCAAGTGCATGGCAGTCCCACCTGAGACGACTAGGATTCCGGGTGTTTCCATACTTAGACGAATGGCTCCTTACTGCCACCACCAGGCATCACCTATTACAAGCCAGAGACTATACAATCAATCTCTGTTCCCGTTTAGGCATAACACTGAACTTCGAAAAATCTGCCTTGTCGCCGTCACAGCATATATCATTCATAGGAGCAGAATTGGACACTACCTTAACTCTGATCAGGCTTCCCCAAACAAGAGTTTCAGCCTTAAGGGAAAAGATTTCTACTCTCCTACAAAACAAAAGAGTCCCCGCTGCACAGGTCCTGAAAGTATTAGGCATAATGGCAGCTACCCTTATCACGGTCCCCCTAGGGAGAATGCACATGAGGATCCTCCAGTGGCTACTCTTCGCACAGTGGTCTTAACCAACGGCTTCCATTGTCATGCAATATCCTGCTCACGGAGTCTTGCAAGCGGGATCTCCAATGGTGGATGAACAGCCACGAGCTTACGATAGGCCGCCCGTTTGTGCTTCCCCCCCATAGCCACAGTGATCACGGACGCTTCCCTGATAGGGTGGGGGGGACTTTTCTGGGGAGAACAGTTCAAGGCGATTGGTCAAAAATAGAGTACAACCTGCACATCAATGTCCTGGAGTTGAGAGCAGTGTTCCTGGCGTTGCAACACTTTCATGACTACTTACCTCCGGGAACAGTTGCAATTCAGACAGACAACATGTCAGTGGTCTGGTACATAAACAAACAAGGAGGAACCAGGTCTTACCCCTTATGCAGAGAGGCCCTGAGAATCTGGCAATGGGCTGTGTCCACCGGACGCTTTCTCATAGCAACGTACATCCCGGGGACATCCAACGTAATAGCGGACAGGTTGAGCAGAGCCATCCTGTTACCTCACGAGTGGTCTCTCAAAAATCAAGTAGCGGAAAGGATTTTCCACAGATGGGGCCAGCCTTACTGCGACATTTTTGCATCCCCCCTGAATGCCAAATGCAGAAGCTATTTCGCCCTACTTCCCCCTCCGGGAGCCACCCCCAGGGGTGCACTTCTGCACAGTTGGCCCCCGGGTCTCCTATATGCTTTTCCTCCTGTTCCACTAATCTCGAAATTTCTGCAGAAAGCTAAAGGTCTGGAAAGGACGATCATCTTGATAGCACCATTCTGGCCTCGACAGATCTGGTTCCCCTTTCTTCAAGCTTACCAAATAGAGGAACCTTGGACTCTGGACCCAGTGCCAGACCTTCTGACCCACTCGTCAGGAGTTCTCCACCCCTCTCTTTCGTCCCTCAAATTGACAGCATGGCTGCTCCATTTCCCAGCTTAGCCAGGTCAGATATCTTGTCTCCAGCAGTACAACATATTTTGATCTCTTCCCACAAAGCCTCCACTAGAAAATTATACAAGAGCAAATGGAAATGTTTCGTGTGTTGGGCTTCCAAACACGGTAT
Source organism: Protopterus annectens (assembly GCF_019279795.1). NCBI lineage: Eukaryota > Metazoa > Chordata > Ceratodontiformes > Protopteridae > Protopterus > Protopterus annectens. The sequence continues at coordinate 757,544,248 of NC_056734.1, forward strand.
TGATCCCTTGGTTGCTCCTATTCATAAGGTTCTAGATTTTCTATCTACTCTTTTTCATCAAGGGGCTTCAACATCCACCATAAGGGTACAGCTGGTTGCCATATCTAATTTTCATGTGGGTGAAGGGGGCTCTACAATTATGTCTCATAGACTTTGTAGAGCTTTCATGAAGGGAACTTATCATCTCCGACCACCCACTCGAAGTCCGTTTTTTCCTTGGAACTTAAATCTAATGCTATCTCAGCTCATGTTATCACCCTTTGAACCAGCCTCGTCATGCCCACTTAAATATCTTTCCTGGAAAACCCTGTTTCTTGTTGCAATCTCTTCAGCTCGCAGAGTCTCAGAGCTGCAAGCACTGTCAATTAGACCCCCGTATCTAATCTTTCACCCAGACAGGGTCTCCTTATGTACTAATCCGTCCTTTCTACCAAAAGTCTGCTCAGAATCTAATCTTAATCAGTCCATAGAACTTCCTACCTTTTTCAGGCACCATACCAATAAATTGGAATACATGTTACACAAACAGACACAGAGAGCTGAGATTTTACCTGGACAGGACAAAAGAATTCCGGAAATCGGATCAACTTTTTGTTTCCCATGCGGATAGTAAGAAAGGACTTGCATTTTCAAAAATCACGTTATCCAAATGGCTTTCGGACTGCATAAACTTTGTTTATTCATCTTCCAATCAGTCTATTCGGCTCAAAGCCAAACTCATTCTACTAGAGCTGTTTCTACTTCCCTAGCCCATGCTGCTCGTTTACCGATAGATACCATTTGTGCAGCGGCTACCTGAGCTAAACCTCATACCTTTATCACTCATTACAAAGTGGACAGAGCTTCCTTTGGTTCCACTGTTCTCAGGAATGTTCTCCCGTGAGCCACCCGATGTTTAGGGTGCTAGGGACGCTACCCGTGTGTAAGAACAAACGGCGAGATCGAACAACTTCACATAAAGAAGTTATGTTCTTACCATAACATTCCATGTGAGTTGTACATCTCGCCTTTGTTCTTACATTCCCGCCCTCCTTCCCCCTCCGTGTTCTGGAAGAATAGGTACGACTGGTGGCTGGTTGTCTTTCTCATGGTCCCCTTAGACTGACTGTCCCTAGGTAATATACGTGTATATGTGTATGAATACATATGCATGTGTAAGAGAATATGTCTTCTGTTGTCTGGTTTTCATAGCAAACTAGATCTGAGGGTTAGCAGGAGAGGATCATGGGATAGGGACTGTGCCTGGAGCTTCTCTTAGACGCAGAGCTTGGAATGTGGCCGACTCGGAGCCGAGGGATTGGCTCCGAATCCGTGTGTAAGAACAAAGGCGAGATGAACAACTCACATGGAACGTTATGGTAAGAACATAACTTCTTTTTTCTGACTGTATAATATATAGCCAATCTGATTTCATTATTGCCCATTTGGTAATAGCTATGTGTAAACCTGTCTTTTAGGCTTTTGGAAGAAAGTGTTTGTTGGTACCGCAGAATTATTGTGGCAGAATTCTACTAGTCTATGTTCTGCTTGATTTCATATTCCAAAGCCAAACCTGCTCATTTTTCTACTTGTACTTTGATTACCAGCTTTAGCATTGCCATTACCTATGATGGGTTAACATCTTTTTTAGTATTACTTCTAAATATGTTTGAAATATGTCAGACCCAACCACTCTTAAAAAATGTTTCCATTTTTCTATTTCTTCACTATCACATCTCCAGCATCTGCTCTCTCTCTCTCTCTCTCTCTCTGTCCATCCGTTCTCCCCTCCTAATCCTTTGTCTGTTCCTCTGACTGATTCTTGTAGTTATCATGAAGTATTTTGTATGCCCTACTTATTATTCTTGTTTTGTCTGCATTTATGTTTTTGACTCTATCAAAAAAAATACTGTAGCTGGCTTTTTATTTTGTTCCTCCTTCTCACTTCTCTTTGCAGTTTTTCTTTGTTAGCCTTTGACATTGTAGGCAGTCTGTAGGATGCAACTCAAACAGCATTTTAGTTTTCTTTAGTTATTTCAAGCAGTTTGTTGCCTATCTATCCTATCTTTAACTATAGCTATCCTTGCTACCTTGGTTGCTTTTCTCCAGTCCTTTAGTTATTTCATTCTCAAAGTACTTCACACTACTTTATAAAATCAGTATTTAGTGGACTTATTAATATCCTCCCTAAATGCATTTGTCCACTAGATCTTGCTCCCTTTATCTCTAGAATACTCCCCATGGTGAAACATCATATTTTTCCATTTAGATTTATCACCTTCTGCCTCAAGTCTGACTTTCCAAATCCCTCTTGTTCCAAGTGAAAAATTAACTTATTCTACCTACCATTTTCCCTTCTGATATAAACTACTTTAATTCTTTATTGATTACTCTCCACATGTTCTTTTATGTTCTCCTGTAGGTACAAATGCTCCTGACCCGTGTATAACACTAAGGAGAACTAAAACATTTTGACTGCTTGTATCTGATTGTTTTCCAAGGTATTACTTTCTTAATTATCGTCTATTTGGTGTCCTTTTCAGTTTCCATAGTCACCAATGTTTTCCTTTTCATCCAAAAGACCAAATATTGCATTTTGTCATGCCTCCATATATGTGTGTGGATATTGCTGTCTTAGGTCATGTGTAGGTGCTTAATTCACACCTATTCTTTCTGTCTTACTTTCATTTGTTTTTCTTTATCTACTTTATCTAACTTATGTAATTAAATATGCAAAAATGTATATGTAACCAAAATGAAAATATTATATTTAATGTGGAAAATGAAAATATACTGTATATTGCCAATGTATGTAAGTATTTAAGCTTTTCTGTCCAGGCCTCTACTGAAGAAGGGTATCTCTCCCAGTTGCACTTTCCCAGTCAACAAACACAGATAAATAAATATATAAATAAATTATCCAGAGAACACCTGGAATAGTCTTAATATTTTAAAAATATAGGGATGCCTTGTTTGGGTTTTGCCAGGCAAGTCACCAAAGTTGCTGTATCAAGTTCCATTTGTGCGAATAAAAATCGCTGAAAATAACTTATCACTGAGGTTGCACTTCTCCTCACTGTTATATGATCATGAAGTTGAAAGGTTGGGGAAAAATACAGATATTTGCTGAAAGTGATTTTCAGCAATTTTATTTGTGCAAATAGAATTCAGTGTAATTGCGTTCAGCAAGTCAACATGCGTCCCTCAGGTACACTATTATGTCATTTACAAACAGGGTAATTTTTCCCTTTGTCTGTACCAGTTATATCCTTGGATTTGTAAACAACTTATTTTCCTAGATAAGAGCTCTAGCTGCAATGTAAATACAAGTGGGTAGAAAGGCCATCCCTGTCTGGCTTATCTATTTAAATAAAGCCTTTCTGAAAGAGACATCCTTTATTGTTGCTTATGAACCTGTATAGATTTTCAGTATTAAATCTACAAGCTTGTTTGGGTAGCCAAATCTTGTTTTAGTCATACAATCCCATCGTACCCTCTCAGACGACTTCTCTGTAACTAGACTCACCAACAACTAGGGTATTTTCTTATGTTCAGCGTCCTTCTGTATCTTTATTGACTTGTTAGTTATTTAATGTTTGTCTACCTTCTGAAGAGTCACATTGATCCTTGTCTTCCAGTCTAGGTAGATCTTTGGCAATTCTTTTAATGGTTATAACCATAAACAATGTTATAATCCTAGTTTAAGATCAAAATTGGCCTTTATGCTATAGGTTCCATCATGTCTTTGCCTTATTTTAGGAATATTACCACTTCACTTTTCCATTGTTTAGGTATATGTTCATCATTAGATCACTGTTCCAGTAGCCTAAGCTATATGGGATCTATCCTGCCAAGGATAAAACATTCAGTCAGTATCCAAAGCTTTAGAACAACTTCCCCGAGCCCCTACGTCTGACAAAGCATAAGAGCATGCTGGTATAAAGATAGATATACAAGCTCCAAAAACCTGACTTTTTTTTCATTTGAAGCTACCAATAAGACTCATTCTTTGCTACATCTTCAGTAGTTTGACAGTCGGCTACTTTTGAGAAATGGGCAGATAAGTACCCATGTGGGAACTTCCTTCCCATTTTTCCTATGAAAATGTTTTTTTTTTTCTGCTTATGTCTAGTAAAAAAGAAAGTACTTGAGGACACTAAATTCCTCATAATGATCTCCATACAACCTGTTTTTTTTTTTTTTCTGTTCAGGTGTGAAGTAATGCAGTGTCTGCTCACGCCCCATTTGTTTATTCTTATATTCCTGAAACTCTAAGGAGCCACTGTACTTCAATCAAAATTTACCTAAAGAACTAATGACTTAAAGATATCCTATGTACTGCCGTGGAGTTGGATTCAGCTACCAAGGTCATCTCTGTCTCAGTTGTCAAGAAAACATAAATCGTTAGAGAGGGTTCTTTTTGCCACCTTCATTATTCTGTCTGTCTCAACCTTCGGCAGATGAATCTTCTGTGGCGATGTCTTACTGCTCAGAGTATTCATCAGCTGCTCTTGCTCTGGTATTGCTCCTCATGAAACCGCTATCAATCAGGAATTTGTCGTGTTCTCTAGGGCTGGATGGATGTCCACTTTGGACAAGGGAGAACTGTGCTTGGGATCATAAGATGAGGCAGATTTCCAATTCATAGCAGCCTGTGATGAGGTATCTGACATGCCTGAAGAAGACTAGACATCTGGGCAGTTGTTTACATTAGAATCTCCTAGAAAGACAACTCAGAAGGTTAAATGTCTTTTCATTCATTTCACTCTTTTGTTCAGTGAATCTAAAGTGGGGTGTTTTTTCTTTCCCAAAGGCTTATAAAGTTGTAATGGTTTGGTTGGTAGTGCTGTGGGCTAGAGTCTGGATGGTTGCTGGTTTGATCCCTGGCTGTGGTTTTTTGGTTTGGGGGGTTGGTATAATGGTTAAGGTCTTCACCTCATAAGCACAAGGTGCAGGGTTTGATTCTCACTTCCATTTATTGACTAGGCTTAAAATGGCCTTCAGAGCAGTTAGCCTACTTACTCACCTATGAAGCAATTTAACCCATTTAAATAGATTTAGACAGTGTCTTCTTCTCTTAATTTAAAGAGAGAGACCTCTTTTTCCTTTGGATGCAGACACATATTATGATGAACAAAAGGTGGGCTTAGACTGTGCTTCCCATTTTTCTTCCCCTGGGGACTGGGAATCGGTATCTGAAGAAAACATTTCTCAAGATTCGCCATTAGAAGAGTTGATTTTTCTCAGGTACTATTGACAGGATGAAAGACTTCTTTAAATGGCAACATAAGAAGATATCCAAAACTCAGGAAAGCTGTAACTTGTTACAGGTAGAAACCTTCCAACCAGTGGCTGTATCTACTGTTTCAGCAGCAATGGAAGATGCTTTTAATGCAGCCTGTAGTCCTTCTGATATTCATCCTCCTGTTACAAAGTGAATCAGTCTCATTTATATTTGTTCCATAAACTTTGGGCTGATCATGCAGTAATTTGTCAAAAAATGTTAGCGCAAACAGCTGAGTGCATCTAATCTGGATCCATCTGATAAAGATGGTAAAACCATTGATAAATATGGTAAAAAAAAGTTTACACCTCTTCATCCTTAGCATTTATAACTGTAAACTGTCATGCTCATACATCAGATTTATTGTTTGCTTCCCTTGATCTTCCTGTGATGATATGAGAAACTATTGCTGATTTGGCAGGGTAGTTCTAAGAAAAATGGAGTTTCTCCTCAAGACCAGTTACAATGAAAGACAAATTGACTAACTATATCCTTCAGTCTTCTCCACCCTGTTTCCACCTTTGCACTCCTCCAGTTTTCTCTCAGAATTTTTGTCTTCCTCTGACTCTTTGGCAACAAATTACTGGAGATTCTTGGGTGCTAGCAATCATTCAAAATAGGTACAAATGGCAGTGGGATGCTTTTCCTACAAGCCTAGGAATTCCACCCACACCTTAAAGTTAAACCCACCTATTTCCTCATATCATTTCTCAAATGCATTTTTTCAGGAAAGATTAGAGCCTGTACTAGAAAATCAAAACAGAGGATTGTACTCATGACTATTTCTTATACACAAGAAGGAGGGAACCTGGACACCTGTATTGGACATATATCTTAATCTTTTTGTAAGGGTTACAAAGTTTAAGATGCTTACACTGCAATCTCTCTTTCCTGGATCCCACCTTTGAGTGTCTTAATGACTTTGGATCTAATGGATGCCTACCAACATGAACCCATTAAAATAAACTTCAGAAACATTTTAAGAGATCCTTTCTGATAAATGTTTTCAGTTATTTTCTTTAGTTTTGGGGCTGTCCATATCACCAAGGGTTTTCACAAAGTGTCTATCACCAGTGATTGCTTTTTGCAGTTTTCACGGTCACATTTTCCCTACTTGGATGAATTCCTTATTTTTGCAGACTCTTTTTAAAATTGTATAGAGTCTTTCCTGTTTGTCAAAAATCTAAAAAGTCATCTTTCATTCCTTCTTACAGAATAACCTTTCTAGGATGCCTATTGGACACTTCACAAATGATGGCTTTCCTTCATCAACAAGTGACAATCTTCTACAAGGAACAATTCCTTCAGTTTTCTCTTCAACCTCTTTCAACACCGAGGGAATTACTCAGAATTTTAGGCTCTGTGACTTCAACAATTCTTATGGTCTTCCTAGCCATATTGGGCATAAGAAACAAATCAATGGTTTCCCAAGTCAGTTTGGACCCAGAACAACCCTCTTTCTTCCCAAATCCCTGATGTTCATCATGTTTCACTGTTGCAGTCCTAACAAATGGGTTATCTGGCTCTCGGTAGCCCTCAGTCGGCCAGAATACCAAAGGTAAATAAAAATGACGTCAGTTGCCGTCAGTTGTAAAGGACGTCAGAGGGTCCGATACAAAAGGAAGCAGCTGATGTCACTTCCTCAGTCTTCCTTGCCATGGAGCCCGAAGCAGAAGCTTTTCATGCACAAGTGCCGGTCATAGGTTCATAGGTTGGTACTAGGCTATCGGCCCTAGGGCCTATACAAGCCTATCCATAACAATTCCCTGGATATTTCTTCCCACAATATTTACTTCTCTGGACCCCTGTCTAGCAGGGCGACTGATATGATCCCTGGGGTGAATTTCCTATCTCCCATCCAATCATCAAGGTTCCTTTTGAAGAGGGTCAATGAGGTGCTCTGCTTGACATGTATGGGCAGTCTATTCCAGAGTATGGGGAGTTTCTGGGTCAGGAACCTATCCCTCCAGCATGTTTTTGTTCATTGTGATGACAAGGTTTAGATCCCTGGAGCATGTGGCTCTGAGGGATTGGGATTTCTTTAAGAGGAGCATGTCCAATAGCTCAGAGTTTGACATGGCCTTGTATGTTAAGCAGAGATCACCTCTGAGTAGACGATATGCCACGGAGTATAGTTGGAGTTTTTTCAGATGGTCAGCATATGGCATCAGCTTTAGGCCTGTGTTTCTTTTAGTGAGGTATTTCTGTGGCCTTTCCAGCTGTTGCAGATGTCTTGTGAGGTACATACCAAATGGGGCATTATACTCTATAATGGGTCTAATGAGGGATGAGTACAGTGGGACAATGACCTCCTTTTTTCTGGATGAAAAGCCCTTAGTGATGAGGTGTGCCACATAGAAGGATTTCCTGACTGTTGTGGCGATGTGGTTATCGAAAGTGAGATCACTGTCCACCTGTGTCCCTAGGTCTCTCATCACACTTTCGATGTTTAGTGTCCTGCCACCTATGTGGTAATTCATGGGTACATGTTTTTTCCAAAGGGGATAACTATACATTTCTTGGCATTAAGCTTGAGCCCATGGCTCTGGCACCAGGCATCTGTTTCTTTAAGGCCCTTTTGTAGAATATCCACATCATGTAGGGATTCAATAATGGCTCCCAGTTTGCAGTCATCTGCGAACTTTGTTAGCCAGAGTCCCTTAGTGTTGGCCTGTACTTCAGAGAAGTATATGCCAAACAAGAGTGGTCCCAGGACTGAACCCTGAGGTACTCCACCTGTCACTTGTCTGGAGCTGGATTTGGAGTCAGTTACTTTTACAGTCTGGGTTCTGTCAGTAAGCCACTTGGCAACCCATCGAGTGATGTAGGGATTTATGCCCAGCTTAATAAGCTTATCTATGATTCCAGAGTGGGGGACCAACTTAACCTCATCCGAGGACTTAGTTTTCTGAGGCTTGTCTCAGTCCTTGTCCTTGAATCGGTCAGCAGTTTACCTTTGTTAGTTTCTGACTACAAAGAGTTGAAGTCTACTACAGCTAAGTAACCCGTTGGGTATCCTCTTTTCTTGCCTTAACGAATGTCAGAAAAAGTGAATAATTGCCTTAGCTGTGGAAAGCAGATTCCCCATAGAGATTTTCATTCCTATTACATTATCTTTTTAGGCCTTGATCACGATGTTCCCAATTGTAATCATTGTGCCTCCTTTAATCCACATACTATCCATCATCGGGCTAAGATTTTGACTAAGCATTTCGGAGTTTGGCCTAAGTTTCTTGGTGTGGCGTCCGCCAGTTTTCAGGCTTCGGATATTCCAAAAAAGCATAAGGACAAGGACCAAGACAGGCCTCAGAAGACTAAGTCCTCGCATGAGGTTAAGTTGGTCGTCAGTCAGGCGGGAGCCAGTGAGACGCTTCGGTCCCTGCAGTCCGCAGATGTACAACCGCAGGCCTTGATTGAGTCCAAGTCCCTTAGGCCTTCGGCCTCCAGTTTGTCTTCCGACCTGTCGCCTGTCGCCTCTTCTGCACCTGGTGCTGCTAAGCTTACTCCAGGGTCCGAGGCCTCAGCTTTACTCTCCGACAGCAGACTTCTTTCTTCCAGTCCCGCTGTTCCTTTGGCAGTTGCCAGGCCTCCTGAGTCCTTCAGGCTTGCAGTTAAGCCTTCCATTCATAAGCCTGTGAAAAGGCAGGCTCCAGCTCCTTCTAGTTCTCCTCAGTTACAAATGGTTAAAATGGCTAATGATTTGTTGACTCTTATTAGGAGTTCTCAGCCTCATCCTCCTAAAAGGAATAGGGATGTTTCTCCTGAGGTTTTGTCCTGTTCAAGATCGGATTTTTCCAGCATTTCTGATGATGAAGAGGAATTTTCTCAGGCTTTTTCTCCCTTTGAGGATTCAGATGCAGAAGAGTCCATCCCTTCGGCCTCTCCTCCAGAGGATTTCTCTTTTGGTGACACTTTAAATCCCCTTAGGGAACATTTTAAATGGGAAAGCCAGGATTATCCCCAATCTAAGAAACGGATTAGGGAGTTTCTGGATCTGCCTCAGCATAAGCATCTGGCTATTCCCCCTGTGTTGGAAGTTGTTGATGATTTTTTTCTGGAAAGTTCCTTGTCTCCAAACTCAGTTCCCCCCCCCCCCTGCTCCCCGGAAACCTGACAGGTACTGCCAAATCCCTGATTCTCATCTATTTCTTTTCAGGAACCCATTGGTGGATCCAGAGGTTATTTCTCAGGGCCCTAAAGTTGTTAAGGCCACTGTTACCAGGAATCCTGTTGCTTCGGACAGGGAATCTAGGAACCTTGATAGGTGGAGCAAGAAAGTTTATACCTCTGCCACCCTAGCTATCAGGGCTACCAATTGCCTTTTTTATATGCTGAAGTACCAGCAGTACACCTTGGAAGCTATTAAGTCTAAGACTGTAAGTGTACCTATTTTGGCAGAGAGTAAAGACATGCAGGATTTGTTTGAATTCAGCCACTCTTGTCAATAAGCATTCCTTACATTGTAGTTTTGACATCCGTGATACCTCCAGTAGGGCTATGGCTACTGGATCTGTTATTAGAAGGCATGCTTTGCTCAGAGAACAGCCTCTTCCAGAACCTGTTAAGGCTAAGCTTTTGGATGTTCCTTTGCATAAAGACAATCTTTTTGGCAGCAAAGCTGAGGAGGTGCTTAAGAAAATGGAGGATAAGGCCAAGTCCATGCAAACTGTTAAAGATTTTCTGCAAGTTCAACCCCCTCACTTTAGCAGGAATTACCCTTCCAAGAGTTGGACCTTTCCTGTTACCAGCAGACAGAACCGTTCCAGGACTAGGGGTTACAAATCTTCTAGGGGCCAGACAGCTACCCCTCAAAGGTCTAGGCGGTGGCAGGCTTCCTCTTCTAAGGCGGGAAGCTCCAAGCCTGCATCTGAATCAAAACATTCTCAATGACCTTTTACAACTTCTGCCTGTTCTTGCTTTACTGGAGAATCCGTTAGGGGGAAGGTTGGCCCTTTTTTCAGATGTCTGGGCCTCTATCACAAACGACAAATGGGTGCTCAGAACGGTGTCCCTGGAGCACAAGTTTTCTTTAAGCACCTTTCCAGCTCCCAAGGGATTCCCAGATATTCCTCCAAACCAAAAAGCAGAAGTAGAAAAACAAATTTTGTCTTTGTTTCATCTGGGAGCAATAGAAGCAGTTCCTGCTCAACAGGTAGGCCAGTGTTTTATTCCAGGCTTTTCCTAGTTCCAAAAAAAAGAAGGCACCTGGTGTCCTATCCTAGATCTTTCCATTCTGAACTCTTTTCTAGTGATTCCAAAGTTCAAAATGCTCACTCTGCATCATTTGCTACCAATGCTAGACAAGGATTCCTGGCTGGTAACCTTGGATCTCAAAGAGGCTTATCTGCACATCCCTATCAGGCAAAGTTGCAGGCAGTATTTTCGTTTCAGAGTGGGCAAGCAAAATTATCATTTTTCTGCGCTGCCCTTTGGCTTCTACTGCTCCCAGAGTCTTCACGAAGTGTCTGGCCTCAGTCATTGCCTTTTGCAAGCAGAAGAAAATTCAGATTTACCCATACTTGGACGACTGTCTGATTCAAGCAACTTCTCAGGAGCAGCTACTAAAGGATCTGGACTTCGTAAAGACTCTTCTCTCTTCCCAACGAGGAAAAATCAAAAATGGTACCATCCAAGGAGATAACATTCCTAGGAGCGAGTCTGAACACAGCCGCCCAGATGATATATCTCACCCAGGAGAAGCAGACAGCTCTTTCAGTTTACTTCAAAGACTTGGCAAGCCTGTTCCAGCTTCCTGCAAGGAAATACCTGCAAGCTCTGGGATTCATGGCATCCTGTATTCTCATGATTTCATATGCAAGACTGCATATGAGGAAATTGCAGTGGTACCTCAAGAACATTTGGTGTCAGCACACACATGACCTGGATATGATGATCCCTCTGCTTCCATCTCTGCATATGGAGTTTCTATGGTGGGCAACAGCCTGTTTACAGAACAAGGGCATGCCCTTTTGGACACCTTCTGACACTCAAGTTCTGACTACAGACGCATCGGACTATGCCTGGTTAGCACACCTGGATGGCAGATGCATACACGGATGGTGGAACGCCCAGCAGATTCACCTGCACATAAATCTAAAGGAGTTGATTGCAGTTCAACAGGCCTTACTAGCCTTCAAGCACCTTCTTTCTCCAGGGACCTTACTTGCCATAACGGACAACACCACAGTCATGTGGTACATCATCAAGCAGGGAGGAACACACTCTTACCCCCTGTGCAGACAAAGCATGAATCTTTGGTCCATGGCAACATCCATGGAAATGCATCTCCTAACTCAGTTCCTTCCAGGAAGGCTCAATGTTTTGGCAGACCAGTTAAGCAGGCGAACCCTGGTTCCTCACGAGTGGCAGCTGAACAGAGCAGTTTTTTACAACGTCATTCAACGTTGGGGCATGCCTCAGGTGGATCTTTTCTCCTCCCTGGACAATCATCTTCTACCTCTCTTTTCCAACAGACAGCATCACAGCAGAGCCTGGAGAGTGGATGCTCTGTCCTTCCCTTGGAAGGTGCTATCAATTTACACCTTCCCTCCTCTTCCTCTTCTACCCAGAGTGTAGTTGAAGATCAGGGACGAACGACCAAGGACTATTCTCATAGCTCCGGACTGGCCTAGACAGCATTGGTATCCACTGCTTCACAGTCTCTCTCAATTTCCTCCTTGGCATCTTCCTCTGAAGCCAGATCTTTTGGTTCAGGAAGGGGGAATCATTCTGTATCCTCATCTTCAATCCCTTCATTTGGCAGTATGGCTCGTAGTATGACTCTTTCCTTATCTTCTTCCCTTTCCCAGCAGGTGGTTGATGTGCTGAGGGAGGCCAGGAGGCCTAGCACTAGGAAGTCCTATGCTGGCAAATGGGAAAGGTTCTCTCATTGGATGCAGGCTAGAGGAGAATATTCTTCTCAGCCTACCCTTCCTCTGATCTTGGAATACCTGGCTGAATTGCTTCAGGGTGGTCTTTCTTTTTCTTCTATCAAGCTCCATGCTTCAGCCATTTCTGCTCATAGTTCTCTTGAACAACCCATTGTCTCTCATCCCCTTGATGAAAATGTTTCTCAGAGGTGCTTGCAACTTAAAACCTCCCAGAAGGGCACCTACTCCAGCCTGGGATCTTAATTTTGTTCTAGAGAAACTCACTCTTCCTCCTTTTGAGCCAGCTGCCACTGCAGATTTAAAGTTTCTGTCTTGGAAGACTGCCTTCCTCTTGGCTATAACTTCAGCAGGGAGAGTTTCAGAGCTGCAGGCTTTGATGGCTGTGGAGCCCTTTATTATTTTCCATCCAGACAGAGTCTCCTTGAGAACCAATCCCTCCTTTATGCCTAAGGTGGTTTCTAGCTTGACTCTTAATCAGTCAATACACCTTCCTACCTTCTTTCCTAATCCTCAAAATAAAGGTGAAAGAATCCTGCATTCTCTTGATGTGCATAGACAGGTCAGGTTTTACCTGGACAGGACTAAAGACCTTCGGAAATCAGCTCAGTTATTGGTCAGTTTTGCCCTTGGGGTTCAGGGCAAGGCTATTTCTAAGCAAACCATTTCCAAGTGGATTGCACATTGCATCAACATTTGTTATTCCTTTCATGGCAAGGTTCCTCCTCAAGGGGTTAGGACCCACTCAACTAGAGCAGCTTCCACTTCTGCAGCCTTTTTAAGGGGTGTCCCTACTAAAGATATTTTGGAGGCTGCCACATGGTCTTCTGTTCACACTTTCACAAAACATTATAATTTGCCTCTGTTTTCCAGAGCCAGGGCAGGGTTTGCCACTGCTGTGTTGCAGGGCATTATCTCCAACCCTTGATTCTGTTGGGTTCCTCCTCTCTTTTCACTGGGCTTTGGTAATCAACCCATTTGTTAGGACTGCAACAGTGAAACACGATGAACATAGTACAGTTGTGTACACTTACCATAAATGTAGATGTGTGAGTGTATTCATTGTTGCAGTCCTGGTTTCCCTCCCTCCTTCCCCCTTTTTTGATCCTCTCCTATTCTTTTTTCCTGAGGTACAGACTGCATTGGATATTATTTGACAAATTGGCATTTGACTTAGCCTTTTTTCTGGGAGCTTCTGATTGTTATGGCAAGAAAGACTGAGGAAGTGACGTCGGCTGCCTCCGTTTGTATCAGAAGCTCTGACGTCCTTTACTACTGACGGCAACCAACGTCATTTTTACTTACCTTTGGTATTCTGGCCGACTGAGGGAGCTGAATAACCCATTTGTTAGGACTGCAACAGTGAATACACCCAAACATCTACATTTATAGTAAGTGTACACAACTGTACTTTCTCAGCTTTGCCAAGAGGGAACTTTAGTGGATAAACTAATTGACTCTATCCAGGCTTTCCAATGTCCCCTTCTGCCTCTACTTTTATATTAATTTATGACTGTCTCAGACTATGCTTGGGGTGGGGGGGACTGTAACCAAGGAATTTAGTATACAGAGTGTGTAGGATCATCATTTCAAAAAGAAGCACATAAACATCAGATAGATGATGCCAGTAGCAAATATTCTGAGAACCTTGAATCATCTGTGGACTCCAAGACTTTTTTTAATCATCACAGGCAAGACTACTCTCATATGGTACATAAACAAGGGTGAACCAAGACATACTTTTTATGCAGTCTAGCCATGATAGCCTGGGAGTTGATATATCAGTTCATTCTGTCTACTTAGGCCACTTATAGTCAGTCAGAGCACAATAATATGGCAGTCACTCTGAGCAGGACCAGAACAGAACCACACATAAACATCTAGATGCTATACACAAGGATCTTGTAGGACATAATCCATCTGTGGGGAACTCCCCAACTTGAACTGTTCAACTCACTTCACAACAGATAGGTTCTGTTCCAGGACTCATTAAAGAAAGGCTGGAAGAACAGATGCTTTCTTGTTACCTTGGACAGGACTGCTCCTATATGACTTCCCCCTTTCAACTGACAACCAAAGTTAAAACAAAAACAAGCGGTTTTGTTTTATTTTTGGCAGTGTTACTTGTGGTTTTCCTTTATTTTGAGTTGATAACCATAGTTGTTTTAATGATTCAAAAGGACTTTCCAAAAATGATTCTTGTAACTCCCTTTTGGACAAGGCAATGGTGGATTCTGCCTTCACTTAAAAGTGTCCAAAGGCAATTACCACAAGCTTCCCTGCAGGATAGATTTACTTACACAAATCAAAGGATTTCTAATCCACTCCGCCCATATTTTCTTCATCTAACAGCCTGGATGATAAAACTGTAATCCTGCTAAGAGATTTATTTTCAGAGAACATGCAGCAGGTTTTAAAGGAGTCTAAGAAGTCTGCCACTTAAAAATCTTATTTGGCCAAATGGATGAAATTTACTGGCTAATGTTAGTTTAAGAACCAAGATCTTTTTAATACAGAAGTTCCTTTAGTTCTACAATACCTTTGTGAATTGCTGAGGTCTGGACTTTCTTAGTCATCTATTAAGATTCATCTTTCATCCATTTCTGCCTATCTGCCTTTAGATTCTCCCTTTCTTCCTTAACTCAGTTTACAAAAATAGTTGACTGACTCCTCCTTGAGATGTTAACTTTGTGTTGGAAAAACACTGAATGTTAAGTTGTCAATCTCGCCTTCATTCTTGCTTGATGGGTTCGGAGCCGATCCTCGGCTCCGACTCGGCACTTGCTAAGCTCGAGAGTCACTTTTACCAGCTCGAGGCAGCCCCATATCCCATGATGCAAGGCGGTAAGTACCCAGATCTCGTTTGCCGCTTCGCTGATGAGGTCCTCCTTTTACCAGCTCCTGGTAAGTGAATTGTTACTTTACTATTTTAGCCCCTTTCTACAAAAAAACTTAAATTTATTAGTTTTAACTTAGTTTTAGTCCCTTTCTGACAAAAAATTTCCCTGTCTCCTCATAACTTTTAGTCAGACTTTCACCCATCCCATCCCCCCCCCCCCCCCCGTTAGGGTGTGTGTGTGTGTGTCTGTTATTGATACCTTTTGGTATATTTAATTTAATTTCTTGGACTGGTGTTGTGTGTGTGTGTTTTATTCACCATGTCTAAGGAAAGGGTCTCAGGCTTTAAGAAGTGTGACTCGTGCTGTCAGAAGATGTCTCTGACAGACGGTCACACTTCTTGCCTTTACTGCCTGGGGCCTCTTCACCTGCAGGACTCCTGTGCTATATGTCATTCTTTTAGCCAGAGAGTCCTGCAGGAAAGAAGAAATAAATTGATTTTGAGGGGCCTTCTTAAGCCGGAGGGCTCTCCGGCTAAGTCGGCCCCATCTAAGACTTCTAAGTCTTCCAAGGCCCAGGCTTCTGTGTCCAAGCCTGTGGCCTCGGCTCCGACTCATTCAGAGTCGAGATCGGCTCCGGCTGGAGCCGATTCTGGGTTACCTAAACCTTCGGCACCGATGGCTATCGGTGCCGACTCTGGTTCGACCACTTCGGTGTCGGCTCCAAACGGTTCCGACCACCATGTGGCCCAGGCATCGGTGTCGGCTCCGATCGGCTCCGACACCCTTACTTTTATGGCCGTATCGGCTCCGGCTGGAGCCGATGCATCGAAGCTACCTGTCGGTGCCGATAAGTTGTCGGCTCCGACAGTTTCTGTGGTTTCATCGGCTCCGATGGTTCCTTCGAGGAAGAGGTCTAGGTCCCCTTCCTTGGAGCCGATACTTTCGGCTCCGGCTTCGTCTCTCCTCTCGGAGCGGAGCCATCGGAGCCGATCTTCAAGGTCATCCAGGCTTTCTGACCATGATTTGGAGAGAGTTGTCAGTAGATTACTAAAGTCACAGGCACTGGCCCAAATGCTACATAGTCCGTCTCAGCAGACGACTATTAGTCCACTCCCCATTGCAGTTCCTCCTTCGACTCTACCTCAGAGTTTGGAGTTGGAGTCTTCGGGAATGGTTTCTGCTATGGCTGAGGGACAGATACCCCCTTCTGCTCCTTCAGCCTCTACTGTTATCTCCTCTTGGAGACCGTCCTTAGAGGCATTCGGTGGCCGGGCTTCCTGGTCTCCTCCGAGGGGTGAGTGGCATCGGACCCTTGTCCGAGCCCGCTCTTCCCCTTGGAGCCTCGGCCAGTGAGCTCGGCTCCGACATCTGCCTCGGAGCCTTCCTTTTCGGTGGGTCCTGGAGTTCCTAGTTCTTCGGAGCGGGTTCTCTCGGACCTTCCTGGGAGGGGAGCCTTCGAGGTGATGAAGAGTGTGCTGGCCACTGGTCTCAGCCAGCAGTCTGTTCCCTTAGCTCCTCCCTCTATGGTGCCTGTTGACATCTCTGCCACTTCTCTTGCTCCAGGACCCAGAGATCCTCCGCCTCAGGTTTCCCCACTGGGAATATCCCCCTCTTCCGAGCATTCTCCTGATTTGTCGGGGGATCCTCCGCGGAAGAGGACATGTAAGAGGAAACACGTAGACTCCCCTGAGTCTATCACTTCAGATACTGACTTAGATGAGTCAGAGGGATCCCCAAGATCCCCCTCTGAGGATGTCTCCTTCTCAGACATCCTAGAACTCCTTAGACAGAGGGGAAACTGGCCCACCAATAATCCCTCTGAGGATGAGTCAGTATACCTGGAGGCGTTTGGATCTCGGCCCTCCACCTCCTGGGTGTCTCCGCCTTCGACCCCTTATGCAAGTTATTGCTCGAAAGGCGTGGGCTGCTCCTGACTGTGTAGAGCCTGTCCCTAGGAGGCCTTCTAAATTTATTACTGCGCCGTCGGACAAGCAATTCCTTACAAAGGTGTCCCCGCTGATGCCATGGTGGTGGCGGCTGCCACCAAGAAGGAACTTGCAGATCCTTCCGCACCTGTCCATCCTCCTAATAAGGACTCTAGGACCATGGATAGATATGGTAAGCGGATGTTTTCTTCAGCGACCTTTGCTATGCTCGCTGAACTACCTATGTCACTTCACCAGACTCCAAAGGGATATCCTTAAGGAGCTAGGTGAAGTTGTGCAGGATCCTACAGCTGCAGGGGCTCAGGAAAAAATTGCTTCGCAGCTAGGAACCCTTAACTCCATTGCAAACTCCTCCATGCGGCTGATATCATATGCTGCTGATGGAGCGAGTAGGGCCGCAGGTACAGGTGTGGCTCTTAGACGCCAAGCCTGGATGCGGCTATGTAATTTTGCAGATCCCTTTAAGGCGTCCTTCACAAACTGTCCCTTTGATGGGTCAGCTTTGTTTGGCCCTCAAGTGAGGGAAACGTTGACCAGGTGTGAGCAGGACGGCAAAACTCTTTCTGCCGTAGGAGTCCGTTTTTCCACCCCTTCTAGACCTTATCCCAAAGGACAGAAGGGTGGCAAAATGTGGTTCCGCAAATCCCAAGGAGTCACGCCGGATTCACGTGGTCAGTTTACCCCTAGAGGCAGAGGGGGTAACAACAACAGACGCCGCTCTAGAGGCAGAGGGGGTCCACAAAACCAGGGAAACAGAGAGTCTCTCTCTGACAAGCCTTTTCAGCATCCCTGAGATGTTGCCCGGCTGTCCCTCCTTGGAGGCAGTCGGGGGAAGACTATTGCTGTACCCAGAAGCCTGGCGTTCTCTCACTCAAGACAGATGGGTACAGTCGATCATATCTGAGTGTTACAAAATTCCTTTCGAGGAAAGTCCTTTCTATCCCTCAAATTCCCTTCCAGATGTACCACCCTAAGGGAAATTGCAGAGTTAGAAGTCTCAAAACTACTGCAAAAAAGAGCCATTCAGCCAGTTACAACAGACCATTCAGAGCCCGGAATCTACTCAAGGTTCTTTTTGGTCCCCAAAAAGACGGGAGACTGGAGACCAATATTGGATCTCAGCAGACTCAACAAGTCTGTGAGGAAGACAAGATTCCGAATGGTTACTCTTCAGTCGATTCTGCCATTCTTGCAGAAGGACAACTGGATGTGCTCAATAGATCTTCAGGATGCGTACTATCACATAAAAATTCACAGACACTCCAGGAGATTTCTCCGCTTTCGGCTGGGGTCCAGTCATTTCCAGTTCAGAGCCCTGCCCTTTGGTCTCACCACAGCCCCAGAGTGTTCACCAAATGCATGGCAGTGGTCACGGCTCACCTGAGACGTCAGGGATTCCAGGTGTTTCCGTATCTCGACGACTGGCTCCTCTCAGCCACCACCAGGCATCAGCTTGTTCAAGCCAGGGATTACACAATAAATCTTTGTTCTCATTTGGGCATCTCGATCAACTTCGAAAAGTCATCCTTATTGCCCTGCCAGTCTATTACTTTCATAGGCGCAAACTTAAACACTGTTCGGATGTCAGCTACCCTTACAGACCAAAGAGTTTCAGACATTCAAAGTCATGTCAGGATCATTCTAGCCAACAAGAAAGTAAAGGCCAGAATGGTTCTAAAGGTATTAGGCCTCATGGCTGCGGCCATTACTCTTCTTCCCCTGGCTAGCTTCTACATGCGCCTTCTTCAGTGGATGTTGTTCACTCAGTGGTCTTACCAACAACTTCCAATGCGTCACCAGATTCTGGTGACACAGATTTGCAAAAATCATCTTGCTTGGTGGATCACTTCTCCCCAGATTCACCAAGGCAGACACTTTGTACCCCCATCCCCGGTAGCCACTGTCACCACGGACGCCTCCCTGATCGGGTGGGGGGGTCATTATCAGGGCAGGATGGTTCATGGGACGTGGCAACCGTTCGAGTACCACCTGCACATAAATGTCCTAGAGATGAGAGCAGTGCTTTTAACGTTGCAAGCCCTCAACGACTTTCTTCCTGTAGGGACAATTGCAGTCCACACAGACAACATGTCTGTAGTTTGGTATATCAACAAACAGGGCGGAACCAAGTCCTACCCCTTGTGTCGAGAAGCGCTCAGACTTTGGCAATGGGCGATCTCCTCTCATCGGTTTCTGGTAGCAACGCACATCCCTGGGAAAACCAACATTTTAGCGGACAGATTGAGCAGAGCTATTCTCATGCCTCACGAGTGGTCTCTCAAGCAATCTATAGTGGAAGAGATTTTTCTGGAATGGGGTCGCCCATGTTGCGATCTTTTTGCTACTCCTCAAAACAGCAAATGCCCAGACTTCTTCTCTCTCTTCCCGCTGCCAGGCCATCCCCCCAGAGACGCTCTGACCCAGGATTGGCCCCAGGGACTTCTTTATGCCTTTCCTCCTTTTCCTCTGATCCCTCAAGTTATCCAGAAAGCAACCGTTTTGAGAGCCAAAATGATTCTCATTGCTTCTTATTGGCCTCGACAAATTTGGTTTCCATTCCTCCATCGTCACCTTTTGGTGCAGCCGTGGCATCTGGACCCAGTGCCAGATCTTCTGATTCACCAATCCGGTCAGCTGCACCGGTCTATCCCTTCTCTCAACCTCACAGCATGGTTGCTCCACTTCCTTCCTTAGCCAGGCTTCCTTTGATCTCTAACCCTGTTAGAGACATCATAGTAGCTTCTTTAAAATCCTCTACCAGGAGGATTTATACAAGCAAATGGAAACATTTCTCTTATCGGGCTAAAGCCAAGAATATTGATCCCTTCACTGCCCTAGTTCAGGCAGTTTTGGACTTCTTAGCGGAGATTTTTCATGCAGGCTCCTCTTCTTCCACAGTTAGAGTTCAATTGGCTGCTATCTCGAACTTTCATGTTGGGATCGCAGATCACAATATTATGTCCCATAGGCTTTGTAGAGCCTTCTTGAAAGGAATTTTCCTCCTGAAGCCTCCAATCAGGAATCCTCCTCCTCAATGGGATCTAAATTTAGTGCTGACATCCTTGATTCTTCCCCCTTTCGAGCCAGCTGTTTCTTGCTCCCTAAAATTTCTTTCTTGGAAAACCTTATTCCTAGTAGCTATTACATTGGCCAGGAAGGTGTCTGAACTTCATGCTCTATCGGTTCGACCCCCCTATTTGGTCTTTCACAAAGACAGAGTATCATTGAGAACTAATCCGACCTTTTTGCCTAAGGTTGCCTCCAAGACTAATTTGAATCAATCCATTGATCTCCCTGTATTTTTTCCAAACTATTCAAACAGATCGGAACAAAAACTACACTATCTTGATGTCCATCGCCAACTCAGATATTATTTGGACAGAACTAAACAATTTAGGAAATCCGATCAACTCTTTGTTTCCCGTGCTGATAACAAGAAAGGCCTTCCTGTCTCTAAAGTGACCTTATCTAGATGACTTTCTTCTGTAATCTCTGAAATTTATCGGCTCAGGGGAAAACAGCTGTGCTCAAAACCTAAAGCACATTCAACTAGAAGCTTAGCTACTTCTACAGCCTTTCAAGCTAGACTTCCTTTAGACACTATTTGTGCAGCGGCCACTTGGGCCACTCCTCATACTTTTGTTTTCCATTACAAATTGGACTTGGCCTCCAGGAACAGAGCCAGTTTTGGCTCTACAGTCCTCAAGAGTCTGTTCCATTGAGCCACCCAGGATAGAGGTGCTAGGGACGCGGTCCCATCAAGCAAGAATGAAGGCGAGATTGACAACTTAACATTGAGAAGTTATGTACCTACCATAACGTTCCATGTTAGTTGTCTTCTCTCGCCTTCTTTCTTTCGACCCTCCCTCCTTCCCCCAGGCCTGGACAGACCTTTTTCTACAAGGAATTTTTATGCTGAAGACCATTCAGAGCTGGTCCTTCTTCCATCCTGTAGGCTTTCTTTCTTCCTTTGGGAAGTGTTTATGCTTGGTGCTATTGCCCTTTGTCATCAAACGAGATCTGGGTACTTACCGCCTTGCATCATGGGATATGGGGCTGCCTCGAGCTGGTAAAAGTGACTCTCGAGCTTAGCAAGTGCCGAGTCGGAGCCGAGGATCGGCTCCGAACCCATCAAGCAAGAAAGGCGGCGAGAGAAGACAACTAACATGGAACGTTATGGTAGGTACATAACTTCTCATTTGATATTGTTAATCCTCATTCATTCCTTACGTATGGGTATTGGTTCTGACCTCGGAACCGAGCTGGCCATCTTCCAAGCTCGCGTCAGCTACAAACTCTCGAGCTAAACTCTTACCCATAATTCCCCTCTCCCTGTTACCTCAGATTTCGTTTGCCGCGTTGCCATTCGGTCGTGTCAAGCTGCTTCTCTTGAGCTAAGTTTAGATATTTGTGGTCAGACTAGTCTGTTATATAATCTTTCTGTCAGAAAAGTTTCTAATTTGTTGTCTCTTACCTTATCACATTTAGCGACCATATTTTCTTGAGTTTTCTTCTCTTTACTCTGCACTTTTTACCGAGAGGTATTTTCTCCCTTAGCATCGTTGGTAATCCCTTCCTTTTCATTACCTTCAGGTATTCTTTCGTACCATTTCTGGTACCTTTTCTTCTGTCTCCTTTTCTATCACAGCAGATAAAAAAGGTAGTCCAGGATTTAAAAGGTGTTCTGACTTTGGACACAAATTACACTCTTTGTGCGTTTATTGCTTGGGTGTGACCCACTTATCTGTTGACCTGCCCTGTGGTATTTGTAAACATTTTTCCAGTAGAACTTTGATTGAAAGGAAAAATAAGTTGTTGCTGAAGGGACTTCTCAAATCTCCCTTTTCAGAGGCTATTTCTGGGTCGGAGGCTAAAACTCCTTTCTAGATCCCATAAGAAAATGTTGGATGATCCTACTAAGGCCAAGTGTTTGCCTTCGTCCCCGGCTGGGAACTCCCGCCAACCAAGACCTAAGAAGGCTAAAGTTTCTACTACGGAGCTCACTCAGTCAGCCCCAGTGCTTTTGGTGCCTAGACCTTCGGCACCGTCAGTGATCTCGGCTCCATCTTCTCCTGTAGCCTTTACTATATCAGTACCGAGGGGCTCCTCGGTTCAGACTATTGCGACTACTATACCGGCACCCACTGTTCAGTCGGCTCAGACCTTGACCTCGTTGGCTCTGACATCTTTCTTGGAACCGACGCCTCAGTTATCGGCACCAATTTTGTCGGTTCTAGCTTCGGTACCGGCAACCACTTCGGCACCGATCCTTTTGTCAGTGCAGACCGTGACCTCGACACAGATGATTTCCTCAGTGCAGACACCCGTAGTCCAGTCTCTCTCAGCACCGTTGTTCTCAGTGCGGTCTGGTGAGGTGGGCACCAAGCTTGTTTCTTCTGTGGACAGACCTGTTTCTCCCTCAGTCTTCGTGAGGTCCACTAGAAGCCTTTTCGAACATGACGTCTTGCGTCTTGTGGATCAAGTGCTTCTGGCCAGAGGTATCCCACCCCCCCAGGACCTATCTTTCCTTGGGAGGTGATCACCCATTGCCATAGAGCCCTTCTTATTCTCCTCCTTCATTGCCTTTGAAGTCCATTGATATAGCACAGTCTTCCCCCTCTACGGTTCCCTTTATGGATCTCACTAAGGAACCGCAGTTGCCTTCGTGGCAGGAGAGTTTTGCTACGACCTAGGATGACAGTTGTGACACGTGTAATTTGTTGTTTCACAGCCATCCGGGGACTCCGGGTCGGCAGGCTGAGCCATTTAGGGGAGGGGTGACCCCTGTCCTGGACACTCACCCCTCTTCAGGTGGACCAGCCTTCCAACTGATGGAGAAGGCTCTGGCTTCTGCTGGCGATATTGTGCTGTCTATTCCCCCACCCTCCTCTGGTCTACTGTGTTCACAAGTCGCACCTAGCGGACATCTGGTGCAAGGGCCTCAGGACATATTCCCACAGGAAACCCCCTTTCCATTGTCTTCCCCAGCTTCTCCCTCTGAGGAAGTTGACCAGAAAAGTTCGTATAAGAGGAAGCACATGGACTCCACAGAGGAGTCCCTCACTGAAGACACAGACTTTGATGAGGGGGAAGGATCCCCTCGGTCACCCTCTGAGGTATCCTTTGGTAATATCCTCGAAATCCTTAATCCTTAAACAGAGAGGTGACTGGCAGCCCTCTAATCCAACCTCTGAGGAGTATGTGTTCCTGCAGGCTTTTCGCACCCGGCCCCCTACCTCCTCGGTTACTCCACCTGCCGATGAACTTGTCCGGCTCATCGTGCAGCATGCGTGGAAGGCTCCTGACACCGTCGAGGCTATTAACCGGAGGCCAGATAAGATTTTGTCCCCACCTGCTACGGATCTCCATTGGCCTAAAGGTCTTCCTGTGCATGCTCTGGTGGTGGCGGCCACAACCAAAAAGGATCTGGCGGAAGAAGAAAGACAGACTGTCCACCCGCCTAACAAAGAGTCCCGGGCACTGGACAGGATAGAGAAGTGCACCTTTGTATCAGCTTCCTTTGCTATCAGGTCCTTGAATTGTATAGCACACTTTACCAAGCTTCAAAGGGATTTGATTTCCGAGCTCTCTGAAACCTTGGCTGGTGCCGTGTCTGATGAGGTCCGTGACAAAGTGGCCTCTCAGCTGGCCACCATTGAGTCAATATCTAACTCCTCCATGCGACTGATATCTCACACATCAGAAGGAGCAGCTAGAGCGGCGGGTTCAGCTGTGGTCTTGAGACGACAAGCCTGGATGCGTTTGTGCAGTTTCATGGAACCCTTCAAGGCTTCCTTTCTTAATTCTCCCATTGAGGCCTCTTCGCTGTTTGGACCCAAAGTTAAAAGCACACTGGTCAGATGTGAACAGGCCGGTAAGACCCTTTGTGCCATAGGTGTTTGTTATTCTTCCCCTCAACGTGCTTTCTCCTGAAATCAAAAGCGTGGGAAGATATGGCTCAAGAAATCACAGGGTCCTTTACGTGACACACAGGCCGAGTTCTCCCCTAGAGGCAGAGGGGGAAACTCACAGGGAAGATGCTCCTTTCGGGGCAGAGGGGTCCGCATAACCAGGGTTCCAGGGACTCTTTTCCTGGCCAATCCTATAAGCGCTCCCTTTGATCTTTGTCCTGTCCCTTCAAAAAACCTTCCCGACATTCTACCCAGTCAAAGGGAAGAAGCAGCACTAGAGATAGAAATGCTGTTAAAAAAGAGTCATCCAAATAGTCCCTCCAGACCAGATAGGATCCAGATTTTACTCAAGCCTATTTTTGGTGCCAAAGAAAACCGGGGACTGGAGACCAATTTTGGATCTCAGTATATTGAACAAGTTTGTGAGAGTACAGAAATTCCGGATGGTCACAATACAGTCTATCCTCCCGCTTTTGGAAAAAGACGATTGGATGTGCTCGATAGATCTTCAAGATGCGTACTATCACATAAAAGTGGACAGGCCATCAAGAAGATTTCTGCGCTTCCGTGCGGGAGCCAGTCACTACCAGTTCAGAGTACTGCCCTTCTGACCCTATACAGCACCCGGAGTGTTCACAAAGTGCATGGCAGTTGTCACAGTGCACTTGCAACTACAAGGATTCCAGGTGTTTCCATACCTAAACAACTGGCTCATTTCCGCCCCCACCAGCCATCTATTGGAAGAAGCCCTAGCATACTCTCTCCTCACTGCACAAAGGCTAGACATAACCATAAAATGGCAAAAATCCAAACTCACTCCATCTCAGTCCACAGAATTCATAGGGGTCATCTTAGATACAAAGAATTGCAGAGCATCCATTCCAGAGCACAGCATTCTAAGGATAAAGCAACAACTGATCCCAATCCTTTCAAGGGAGAAATCCACAGCTCAGTCTGTCCTACAGCTGTTGGGTTCCATGGCAGTCTCCATCACCATTGTGCAACTACTTCGCCCTGATTCCCCCTCTGGGACAGTCACCCAGGGATGATCTAGTCCACGATTGGCCCTCAGGTCTTCTTTATGCATTCCCACCTTTTCCCCT
Organism: Protopterus annectens; assembly: GCF_019279795.1. NCBI lineage: Eukaryota > Metazoa > Chordata > Ceratodontiformes > Protopteridae > Protopterus > Protopterus annectens. The sequence goes on from NC_056734.1 coordinate 757,569,198, forward strand.
CATTCCCCAGTTTCTGAAGAAAGCCTGTCGGTTGAAGAGCAAGGTGATATTTGGTTCCCCTTCCTTTGGCCTCACCTGCTAGATCAACCATGGATTCTACATCCACCCCCGGAGTTGATCTCACACCCGCAAAACCTGATTCATCCCAACTTGGATAGCGTGAAGCTCACAGCTTGGCTCCTCCAATTCCCTTGATTGCCAGGCAGAATGATCTTTCTTTACCAGTACGGGACATTCTTATTGCATCTTATAAGTCTTCCACTAGAATTTCTTTTGGCTGGAAGAAAAACAAGTAGATCCCTTCTCAGCACCGGTGTCGATAATACTAGAGTATCTGGCCGACCTATTTCAATCGGGTCTATCGGCCTCTACTATTAGAGTTCATTTGACTGCAATATCTAATTTCCATGAAGGTGTCCAAGACTCTTATCTTATGTCACACAAATTATGCAAGACCTTCATAAAAGGTGTTAATCATTTGAAGCCCCCTTTTAGAGAACCTATTCCGCCATGGGACCTGTCGTTAGTTCTACAAGCTCTGACAATGCCACCCTTTGAGCCAGCTTCTTCTTGCGACCTCAGATATTTGTCATGGAAAACCTTGTTTTTGGTCACCATTACTTCTGCCAGACGTATCTCTGAGCTTCAAGCTTTATGCATCAAGAGTCCATACTTGATTTTTCATTGAGACAGAGTGTCTTTGAGAACTAATCCTTCATTTCTGCCAAAAGTTATCTCTGAAATGTCCATTAATCAAACCATTGAATTGCCAGTTTTCTTTCCCAATCATTCAAACAGAGGAGAGTATTGCCTACATACCCTAGATATTCACAGACAAATCTGCTTTTACTTGAACAGGACTAGGTCCTCTCATAAATCTGACCAATTATTTTTTGGCCTATTCTGGACCTAGATTAGGATCTGCTGTTGCTAAAGTCACATTAGCTAGATGGTTGAAAGACTGTGTGACCTTCATTTACGTAATATCCCATTGCCTACTACCATGAAGGCTCATCCGACAAGGTCAGTGGCAACTTCTGCTGCCTTCCATGCCAGAGCTTCTTTACATGACATCTGTGCAGCTGCAACTTGGGCTATGCCTCATACCTACATCAATCATTACAAATTGGATTTGGCCTCCAGGGGACGAGCATCTTTTGGTTCTATGGTGCTCAGGAATGTCCTTCCATGAGAGCCTCCCAGGAATAGAGGTAGCTGGGGACTCTGTTCCATACGTAAGGAATGAATGAGGATTAACAATATCAGATAAAGAAGTTATGTCTTACCATAACGTTCCATCTGTATTGTTGATCCTCGTTCAGTCATTATGACCCTCCCTCCTTCCCCCTCCTGTGGCTTCTAGTGGATCTCACCATCCGGTTCTTTTAGGCCATTTGACCAGAGGTAGCCTCTACCTTCTTTTGACTTGCAAACTCAATCTGAGGTAACAGGGAGAGGGGAATTATGGGTAAGAGTTTAGCTCAAGAGTTTGTAGCTGATGCAAGCTTGGAAGATGGCCAGCTCAGTTCCAAGGTCTAAACCGATACCCATACGTAATGACTGAACGAGGATCAACAATACAGTTGGAACGTTATGGTACGACATAACTTATTTTTTCCCTTCATACCAATTCAGCAGGCTGACTTAATGTTCCTCAAATGGAAAACTGTTACTACTCTGACTGGTTAGAAGAATATCTGAGTTGCAAGCCCTGATAGTAAAACAACTTTATTTCACCTTTCATAAAAATAGTGTATCCTTAAACATTAACCCTTCCTTTATGCCAAAGGTGATATCAGAATTTACCCCTTAAACCAATCTTATTCATTTCCATATCTTTTTCCAGACTCAGAGAATAAAGGATAAAGAATGTTCCATACTCTGAATGTCCACATTCAGCTGAGGTACTATCTTGATAGGGCTAAGTATTTTAGATCCTCTAATCAACTCATTTCCTTTGAATGTAAGAAAAAAGGAGAACTGGTGTCAAAACACTATTTCTAGATAGCTACCATTTTTCCTATTCTCACCATAAAAATACCCATCCTTACAAAGTCAAAGCTCACTCTCTCTTAGAGACTTGGCCACTTTTAGAGTTTCTTGGAAAGGGGTGGACCGTAAAAGTTTTCTAGCAGCAGCACAAGACTGACCTTTTTTCCAGATTGAGAGCAGGCTTTGCTATAAATATTCTCCAGGGGGTCCTGGATTTTTGACCATTCTTCATCCTCCCTTCCTTCCTTTCTAAGCTTTGGTAATTGTCCTGTATAGCTTAGGCTATTGTATGAATGCAGTACAGCTGTGCAAATAAACTTATCATAAATGTAGATGTTTGAATAGGCCACTGCTGCAGTACTAACACCCCCCCCTCTTCTTATTCCTAACATGACTGCCAGGGTGAGGTTTCCCCTTCTTTTTCTCCTTCCCCTTTTTTCTAGCACATGAGTACATCTACTTTTTTTTTTTTTTTTTTTTTATATACAGACATGCTCCTCATGCCTTCCCAGAAGTATGGACACAAGGAAGGTATCCTAAAGCTTTGGATACTAGCCGTCATTGGATCCCTGTCAGGACATGCTTCATAGAGCTTGGGCTACTGCAACAGTGATCTATTCAAGCATGTATTGTTATGATAAGTTTATTCATAAAACTGTACTAACTTTTAATATATTGTTAAACAATAAATGCACATTAATGCTCTGGGTTTTTAACCGAGCACTTCCCAAACTTCTGGAATAAACTGCATGTTAAGCAGTGTTACTATATTCCTGTAAACATAAACTAGATGACTGGTGAGTATTCATAGATTTACTTCAGGATTGACTGATATGGCTGTTTTGGAGGAAAGGAGGTGCTTACTGAGGGTAGGTACTGACAAGAGGAGCATGGTCTTGTGACTTGGTGGCCTTGCAGTATTTGTGAATCTATGAATCTATACCATATATTTGATAATTTAATGGTACATAACTTTCAGATGCCTATTTGAATGTTATCCATCCTTGTTGTTTTTCCTGTTGATTTGTTATGAATCAGTTTTTATCTCACCTATACCTGCATCAGCTACTAATTGTCCTGCCTCCCTTTCCAGTAGTTTTTCCCATCCAGTATTTTTGACAAATTCAGATCTCCTATGAACAGTTGTATTTGCTCTTTTGTATAATTTCTCAAGCCTTCCCCCTGCATAATAAATTCTTATTATCTCTAATAATTTAGCCAGCCCCGTGGTGTAGCAGGATAAAACCCTTAATACACTACAGGGAGTCCCATTTCAAGTAGTGGCTCAGGTGCTTGTAGGAGGTGGCTGGGGATATCAGATATGCCATAAAGTAACACCTAGTAGGAGCAGTGGATTTTAAGCCAGAGCTCATGTTGTCATGGCTGGTCAGGATTCCCAGGCATAACTGAGTAGACCATAAGGCTCTCATCCAGTCTGGAAATGCCCATCTCCCTTGTCCCCTGAATTAAAGAGCCAGTTGCTTGTCTAGTGAAGGGAAGGAGCAAAATATATAACATTTCCAGTATTTCTTCTGAGTCCCTTATTTTGCATTATTGATGGACCTTTCAGTTTAATTGTTATCCTTTCTACCTTTTCTTGCCTGAGTTTTTGGGCCAGTAATTTCCGACCCGTCAAGTTACTGTCAAAAGTATTTTTGCTTGATTGCTATACATCTGTATGCAATTTTGTTTTCTAAATTTGCATTGATCTTTTCTTTGGCTAGCTGAACTTGCTCCTGCTCGTACTCCTCCTCCCCTTTAGTTTACTTCCCTTTCTTATTTTATAAAGGATGCATGTTGATTGATAGACAGCACAATCATTGAGTGTTGAATAGTCGAAAACAAACCAGTGAAACAGCTTTTGGCAAATCTGAGGTAACTTTTTTGCAAGGGGGATGCCTCCCGGTACCCTCCACACCCTTGAACTTAAATGTACCTATTCTGAGGTCACAAAACAATGAAAGTTGTTTCGCTGGTTTTTCTGTGATTGTTCAGCACTGTAGCATAGTGCTAACATTTGAATGACAGGCACCCTTTATAACATATTTATCCTTGAAACCCATCTAGATCATTTCTTTTGCACTACTCCCATAATATCTGTCATTCATTTCTGCTAGATTTTTTTTAATTCTAAATTCATCCTAACCCAGGCAAAAACTAAACATTCAGAACTGTTTTTTGTCCTTCTCAGAAAGTTTTGTAATTTGTCCATTACCCAGTACTGAAGGATTTTCCCAGGGAATCAGTAAACTCTATGTAGGCTTTGCACAGAGCCTACACAGAGTTTACATGTTAGCATGATGGTGAGTGGCATGTAGCAGTGCACAATGCATATTAATGAGGTACAGTGCACCTAAGCTAGGTTTCATGGCCAGCAACAGTGTTGCTCATCAGGAAACCATGTAAGTGACCACGGATATCAATTTCTTGTAAAACAGAGCACCTGAGGTTCGCAGATTTGCACAGAATGCCACAATGACAAAGAAGGCTTCACAGATAGCTGAGAATCTGTTAGTTCAACATATCTCTACAAAGGCCAACATAATGCAGGGACATTTACTCTGAAATAGGGACATAATTGCCATAGATGTCGCATAGAAATGTGGTAGAACGAAACTCAAACTTACCTGTCATCACCTTTGAGCAAGGCATGGGGACAAGGCCCAAAATAGGGACAGATATTTCATATTGCACTTCTAAACTTAGAAAGTTGATAGAATAAATAGGTTGTACATTACCATGAACTGTCTGAAGAGCATGAACTTTGAAACTCAAATTTCAGTCATCAGTTTTTGACTTCACTCTGCAATGACATGCCAATGATATGCCAGAAAACAAAAATGTAATCAGGAAAAGATCACAAATGTAAGACACAATCTGGACATTCTTCAGAAATCAAGACAGTTGAGAAGTATGCACTTAAATGTATGAATATTGAGGCACATCAGTGCAGATATCATCCCAGTGATATGGCAGAAAGCCACAAATTTGATGAAGAAAACATCTGGACATTCTGGGAATATCTGGACAGTTGAAAGGTATGAACGTGAAGCATATGGTCCAAACACAGTACAGAACAGTGTACCTTTGGTGCAGAGCATTATGATATCCCATTCCTGGCAGTCTGTACTGAAGTTGTGTTAATTATCTGTAACAGGACATAGGACTGCCATATAAAATTATCACTTAGGGGAAGTGTGTGTATTGAATAGGGACACACAGATGAATTGTAGGAATGAACACAGGTAAATAGGACAGGTGAAATTCCCTCATGTACAGCAGAGGACATGTCAGTGGAAGATGGTTGTAGCAACAACACAAAGCACATATCTGTATTTCTGTACATTACAAATGTGTTGTCTGTGACTGTCACACAAGTTGACTTAACAATGGGGAAGATCTCTATGTAAGATAAACATCCTTATATGGATAATGCAGAGGACGTCTATCAGGGATCTGACATACAGTTGGGGTAGGGTGCATATTGTGAAGCTGTGCAGACTGATATGCCTGAATATGAGTGTACTCTCAGCAGAGGTCTCCAGCAAAGTAGCCACAGGTAAAGGATCATGGAAAACATTGCAGTAGCCAATCACAATCATGGACAATATCAGAATAATACTACCACTAATCCCATGCCTTTGACATAACATATGTGATGCAGAGTGATAAAAGATGAGTCAACACACACACACACACACACACACATATACACACCCTTGAACAACTATTATGATACATCCACACTTTTTTAGGGTAACCATGCACACTGTCCTGGCATTGTAACATCTGCTGAAGGTGTTGGGACAGAGACTGCTATAACTGTATATAACAGTATGGGCAATATAGGCTAGTTGCCTTCTGTGCATTGCGCGTGCACACACACACGCACACACACACACACATATATATATATATATATATATATATATATATATTAGATATATATATATATATATATATATATATATATATATATATATATATATATATAGTCATGGAAGAGATGCATGCCATTAATGTTGTCAAACACCTGTGTATGTAGTGTGCATAACCAGAATAGGTAGCACACATGCAACTGGTATAACAACTTGATTGGTATTCTGCATCATCAGAGAGTCATGTATATTCCACAGAAAAAATATCTAGATATGGCCAATAAGCTGCATGACAGCACACTGGGACGAAGGTGGTACACTTCAGTTACACATCACTGGGACATGTGTAGGGAGGTACATGAAGGGTGCATTGTACACAATTATTGATGTGATGAAGGCTGAGAACCATGAAGTTATTATGGCCTCTGATGTGCATGTCCTTCATATACCTAGTAGTTGTGTTACATTCAAAGGAGTAGTCAGCACTGTGACCACATGCTGGTGGATACACCACTTACCCTCTACCCCAGGACACAGGTCACATACCTAAGCATCTGATTATAATGTGTGATGTGCACATTATACTTGGGTGGTGCATATGTTTCCTGATTCAACAAAACTCTCCATGTTTCTTGTAAATACAGGTGTTGTCATGGCTGTGGCAGCAGTTGTTGGTATGTGTTGATACTGCCTGTATTATAGTAATATCACAGTTGGAGTCAGTAATTACTCACAAGCTGTGGTCCTTCAGACAGCTGTTTGGACACATCATGTGTATGTCATTTGTGATGTCCATCACTTAACTACTAGGCAGGAAAGGGCCGAGCAGGCACCCCTGGTATACCAACCTGATCACTGGACCTGAGATATATGTCGCACCACACATTTTAGCATAGTGAGATGCCACATATGTCATACAGTGGTCTACCTATTTGCTGATATAGCTATTTATGGCCACATATGGCAGCGTTGAATGACTACCTCAGTGTGATAGACCTGACATAGCATTAACAGCTCAGACAGGTCTGTTGTGCACACCTGGAATATTACTGGTGTACATGCAGAAGATGTCCATGATGACATGATGGTTTACCTCACAATCGAGGAGAGTCAGGATGTCTCTATACATGCATGCATCAGGTGCTGTCCTCCCAACTCAGGTGGATGCATGTTGATGTACACCCTTGTATGGGAACATAGGCCATGTAGAGGGTGTGTTGAATTGTGTATTCAGCCATATCAGGAAGGTGTATGTGCTGACTCATGCCATAGGTGATCTGTGATGTTGTCACAGCCCAGTAATTCCATGTGATAGGCCTGCATGAAGGTAAGACAGTGCATACTGCCTATTGTGATCTGGCCTAAGGTTTTGACACAATTACACATGCAGGTATCATAGAGGAAACCCCCCAAGCTGAGGATTAAACTTACATCAGTTGATGGGTAACCAATTCGCTCACTGGCAGAACACATCATATGAAATTTTGTGAATTAACCTGTACCAGTAGAGCTGTTACCACTGACAAACACCAGGGATCTGTGCTTGGCCCTTCACTGCTTAAACTGTATTTCTTGATGGTTCTAGCTAAAGTGTATAGCCTTTTGCTTACCAAGTTTGCTGATTATTGCATATTGTGTGCAATCATTCAGTCTGCCAATGGTGATAACATAGTACAGGAGGAGCTAAAACACACAACTGAATTGTGACAAAGGCACGCATTGTACAAATAAATGCAGAAATGTATGTTTGTAATCCTGTCCATCAGAAAAGTAGAATTCCATGTTAATCACAGCATTGACAGCAGTCATGCTATGCAGAAACCCAGTGATGCAAGCACTGGGAACACATGTAGATAGCAATCTGAATTTTGACCAAGTGTCCACACTGTTATATTGAAAGCCTATGTTGTGCATATCATAAGTCACTCCATCATATTAAGATCTTAGAATTGTATGACAGCACTGTAGTCAAACCTCATAACGACACAAATAGATTATAATGCTCTTTTTTACATGTACCTCACCAGACACACGTAGCAGCTGGAAACACCACAGGGCTTTCTCAGCAAGATAACAGAGGGCCTACAAACCATGTTGTCATGTATGTGGCTAGATTAAAAGCCATTTCACTGTAATCTTTATTGTATAGGATGAGGTGACTTCTGCCTGGCCTTCAGGCCAGTCTCTGACCATGCCCTGGTGCATATCCAAAAATGTGATATAGCTGATGACCTCAGTAGTGTCTGCTAAGGAGAATATAACTGTGTCCCACATATTGGTGTAAAATGCTTTCTGCAATGTCAAGCAACAGCTCACACACACACACACAGCTGACTGCAATGAGAATAGAACTCCTACTTAAGTACATAGACTACAGAACTCAGTATGTTACACAAGTGCCACGGCACAAGTCCAACTTGGAGTGTCTCAGACAACACTTCTTTATACAGTAGCTGATGACATCAGCAGTGTCTGTTGAGGACAATATGGTAGTAGTGTCCCATATACTGGTGTAAAATGCTCTCTGTAATATCAGAGCTCATAAACGCACACACACACACACACACACGCACACACACACATGACTGCAATGAGAACAGAACCCCTACTTATCTAAATACATAGACTACAGAACACAGAACTTTATGCAAGTGCCACAGCTGAAGTCTAACGTGAAGTGTCACAGACAACACTTTATACATGACATCAGCAGTGTCTTTTGAGGAGAATATAAAAGTGGCCCACATGCTAGTGCAAAATGTTCTTGGTAATGTCAAGCAACAGCTCACACACACATGCGCGCGCGCACACACACACACACACACACACACACACACACTTGACTGCATTGAGAATAGAACCCCTACCTATCTAAGTACACAGACTATAGAACCTAGTATGTACTTTCCATAAGCGCCACAGCTCAAGTCTGACTTAGAGTGTCTCAGACAGCAGGCTATGTGGGAGACAAGGGGTTGGGAGGACTGCATGAAATGCGTGTGTAGGTATGTGCAGGTATCAAAATACTGGCAATCCATGTCATAGGTTCATAGGTGTTTACTAGGCTAACGACCACAAGGGCCTTTTTAATCTTAGCCATGCATTCCAAATCTATGACAAGTTCTGGTACCCTTGATAAGTGTAAGCACGGGCCTGTGAGATGAAACATTTACAGGTTACCTGTGTCCATTAGAGACATAGATTTATATATATATATATATATATATATATATATATATATGTGTGTGTGTGTGTGTGTGTGTGTGTGATGTCATTGAAGAAGTAAATGTAGGATACACACTTCTTCTCTGCTGTCTAGACATGCACACACCAAGTCGACTGCAGTGAGAACAGAACCCTTACTTAGCAAAGTACACAGACTACTGAACCCAGTACTTTACGCAAGCACCACAGTGCAAGTCTTGCTTTTACAGTTGAGATATGCATGCTCAATTTGATACAACTCTATAGAATACAAGAAAAAGCTGTCTTTTACTTTTAATTTTACAATAACACTATTCTTCTGTTGCATACATATCACATGCTACCCTCATCTTCGCCATTCTAGCCCCATGGATTCTTACATTTGCCTCCTGGTCCATGGCAGCTGTGGAAAAAAACAGAACAGATCAGAATACCAGTATGAATACCAGTCGTGCCTGTATTCATCTTTTAATTCTTGCAAGTACTCTCTGTAGTTGATACACAGTTGTGCTATGTCCACAGTCCTAAATTTCTCAATCCAAGCATCAAGGGTATCCCTCTTTCTCTGCCATAAATCATTATAGTGATGCCTACATTGGTCACCAGTATGCAAGATACTGGTAGCACTGATTACAGCCCGGGCCAGACTATTCCAAGCTTCCAACTTGTATTGGGAGCCAGAATAATCCCCCTGCAGAAACCTGGAACTCTGGTGTTTAACTAGGAGTCCAAGTAAAATATTGGACTCCTGGACACCCCATCTGTGTGTCCCAAACCTGACACCTTCTCCCAGAGACATCTGATCAAGAGCAATGGAAAGTGATGGACTCCCGCTAATTCCAGTCATCACATTTACTGTGGGTGCACACACTGTTTGAAAATGTTGTGCTACACTTACCATCGCGCAAGCACAGTGCTGTGCAGAGCACACCTTCGAGCATTGTGTTTGTGAGATGGTAAATGGAGTGCAACAATAGGAAGCAAAGTAAATTCAAGGTTATTGGATGTACAGGCAGTTGTGTGTTTATGTTTGACAAATGTGAAGGCCATGGCAGACCACATAGCAGAAATATATGTGCAGAAATATAGTACACAATATACACACAGTCATAGATTTGAGACTATATGTGATAATGCATAGATAAATTAATATATAACTGACACCAGTACTAGTGCCTCAGCACTCTTACATATAATTAATATCAGCTACACCATGTCAAGTGTTATAAATGAGAGTGACTGTAAAGACAATTGTATCAGCTGTATTTGAACCCAGGACCATGTGTATAGCAGTCCTACACTTACACCTGTTGCCACAAGAAGGTTGAGAAAACACTTGGTTTTTTTGCAGTTTATTCTTTTAAACTGCAGTACAACAACAGTAAAACAAAAGTTGCACACTATGTACTGGAACCCAGGACCATCTGTACTCCAGCCCTAAGCTTAACACCTGCTGCCACAGGACTAGTTACATGACTTGAATGCATCTGGTTTCTTTTTTTGGCTGTCTAGGTCCTTTCTACTTCCCGGATGGTCCAGTTGTCCAGTTTGTGCACTGCTGCATTTCACGCAAACGAGATAAGCACAGCCAAATCTGACATTCATTTTTCTCCGTCTCCCATGCTTGCACAAAGTGGCACATTGTGCAAACACTGGCCATTAAAAAATATAAAAAAGAAAAAAAAGAATGAAAAGGTAGAGGTAGTTGAAATGAGGAAAATCAACCTATGACATACACAGTAGAAAATGTTAACACATGTGATATTATTACATGGATCTGGATTTGAACTTTCACTCCAGTGCATGTTCAGAACACAAGATGTGTGCCTTATCCCTCTTTACCATGCAAACAACTTTGCAGCAAGGAACTCAACACAGTATGCACACAACCAACTGCAAAAGCATCTACAGTGATATCAAACCATACCAGTATTATTGTACATTTAATAGTTTTGGATGTAGTTCACCTAGTGATCACATAGCCTGTCATGATTATAGTTTGCAAATATACAACTCTGTTTTACATTTCTGTGCTTGTTGGCCATTCTTCATGTATCTGATCAGTAATCTGAGACATGCAGTGTGTAAGCCATTCTATATCATTGCCCTTAAAATGTGTGAGGATATTAAGTGGAAATAATATATCATTTGCCAAAAAACGAAGGGCAAGTTGGATGTGAAGGAACACAACCTGTGACTTGTGTACTGCTTACTTACATTTCCAACCTTATTTCTAATACTTTGTAGATGTGACCTGACACATCTTCTGGAAGTAAGGTAGCCTGCAGTGTTGTTGTGCTTTCCTTCTCCCAAACACTAATTAGTGACAGTTGCAGTCCATTAAAACCAGCACTGAGAGAGTGGCTGCACTATGTTTGCATCCGTACATGGATCCAGTTTTTTTGGGATTCTGCAATTCTAAAGAGATTACACCTCATTTGTATCTTCACCATGCTGACAGGCTTGAATCTACACAATATAAAAAGGCAACTGTGTAGCCAGGCAGACTGATGGTAAGGAATCTTGTTTATGTGAAGACTGAAGATACACTGCTACTTTTGGATATATCTGCACAGAGGAGTATTGAACTTCAAAAGGTATACTTTCATTTGTTCAACTGCATACTACATATGCTTGAATGTATTTAAGAAAATTTTGAAGAAAAGGATTTTACACTTTCTTCTGTATGCATTACTTAGAAGTGTACTGATGGCATGGGCATGCTTGCCAAGCCATTTCAGAGTAATACATGATTGCCAGTACAGGAAAATGGAATGCAGTGTGATAAATATGTGCAAGTGTTTCTGGGATGGTTCCTTTGATGGAACTTTTAGCATTTCACAGATGGTTTGTTAGCAAAATGTGTAATTTTCCTATTCTTTGGGGGGGGGGGCAAAGGTGAGTTACTGTTGTGGCACAAACAAGGATAGATTGTTCCTTTATGGGGGCAGCAAAGGTGAGTTACTGTTGTGGCAAAGATCTGTTAGTGTGATACAAGGATATGCCACTCATTCCTATTATTACACAATACAGTCCAGGTTCAAGACTTACCTTGTAAATGCAACAGTTGACAAGGTTCTGTCCGTGGAGACTCCTGTCTGTGGCTGTATTCCAAATGTTTTGGAATTTGCAGGGAAAACCAGAGCAGAGTATACACACAGATGCTTTATAGCTTGTTGAATAACTTCACCATGTTAGATTGGTTAATTAGCATGTATTTCAGCTGCTTATGCTGTAATTAATATACATTGTTTGCGTGTGGGGGGGGTGCGTACCTCTGCATGGCTCTTACTGAATCTAAAACCTTCCACACCCATGTGCTCATCGCACCATGATGTGCACATGATGCAAAATGACCATGTAGGCTTTATTGAATCCTGGGGGGGGGGGATTTAATAGTAAGTAGGCTGCACATTTTGTTCCCAGAGCAGGTAATTTGGTTAATTTTTCAGCATTGACATTGCAGTACAGTATAAGTAGGATGCTACACTCAGCAATGTATCATCTTTCAGATGAGACATTAGACTGAGGCCCCATTTGCCCAAGTTAGTGGTAGCTCAAGTGGATTTAAAAGATTACACAGCACATATCGAAAAAGAGTAGGGATAGCATTATTTATTTACATCTTTATAGTTTGAAAAAACTTTCATTATGTTTACACTTTCATATTCACAGTATCTAAAGCTTCAGTTTCGCAATAATAATAATTTCACTTTTCATGTTAAAATATTTTTTCTTTACTCTTGTATTAACGTATTTCTCCTTGTTCATTTACAGTTTCCATTCTGTCATCCCCTTCTTTTTTCCACAAACATTCTTTTAGTTTAGCTAACACTTCTTCATCTCCATTGTTTTTATACAGTAATTTATTAAAACTCCTTTTCCACAAAATCCATATTGTTATAGTTTTCTTACCCTATTTACCAGTTTCATACTTTCTTCTTTTTTCTTATTCTCTGTACAACATTACATCCATATTTATATATTTTAAAACTTTCCTACTTGTGTTCATTTTGATTTTTTTTTTACAAAATTATTAATTTATTTATTTTTATATTCCAGAAAATACTTTTTTGTTGCTTATTCATTACAATAATTGGACTTTCTTTACTCCTTTGATTTACATTTCATATTACCTTTCACTGGCAAGTTATATAGTAATACACCCCTATAAAATAACCAACTTCACAAAATCCTTCAAACCTTTCATTCTGTTTTTCACAGCATTTTTACTATCTTCTTTACATTTTTCTACAGAATATGAAATAATATTTCTACATTATCATATTATACTATTACTTTCTATTCTTGCTAATTTCGTCAGACTGTTTCCATAATTTTATCTTGTTTTCATATTCTTTTCCTTCCACTCTCTTCTAATTTCTAATACTTTTCTCCCCTTTTAATTTTTTTCACCTCTGCATATTTTATATACAGAATTGCTCCTATCAAACTGTTTTCCTTCTCTTTCATATTTTAATACCCCAAAATGTGTTTGCCAAATATGAAGCTGGATTGTTTTAAATTCAGACCTTCATCTGCTTGGCCATTATATACAGTTCCCCTTTTAACTTGGTTCATTCTTGATTCCTATATGAAACTGACAATATTTCTAGCATTTGTTTTTCTGTTTTTCCATATATATATATGTGCCCATGTATGCAAATTTCTCCATTATGTTCATATTTTACATGTACATCTTATTCCTAAAAGATAAGTAAAGTTTTCCACCAGTTAAATAACTTTACATCTTCCATAATCTCTCTATTGCACAATTTGTTTTTACATTCTCCAACTTTTATTCCTAATTTACTTTTCTGATTTCTTGTAAAATATATTTAATTTTATCTTTATTTCACCAAACCCCATTGCTTTTAATGTTTATTCTTAATAAAGCTTTCTTTAATTCTCTTTCCATTCTTATCACAACCTCCCTCATCCAGACTTTATTCTTTGTTACAGTAATAAAAGCAACTGCATATGAAAGACACATGGCTATTATAACACATTTCCCACTTTCCATCCCCCTCCTGTCTTTTCATGGCCACTTGTTTATATAAGATTTTTCATTGCTAACACAAAAAGAGGATATAAGATCCTGTGGTGCTTATCAAAAAGAGTAGGTAAAGCTTCCCGATGCCGTGGCCAAATTTCCCATAGTAGCCACCTCTAATAGTAGACCCGTAACGAACGGTGTACCCCAAGGATCGGTCTTAGGGCCTCTACTGTTTGGGATATACTTTTCTGAGGTGTAAGCCAAAACCAGTGATCTGTGGCTGACCAAGTTTGCAGATGACTGCAAGCTGGGTGCTGTCTTAAATTCCCCTAGTGAAGTGAATATCCTCCAAAAGGTCCTTACCCAAACTAATGACTGGTTCCAGAAGCAAGGGCTCGAACTGAATGTCAAGAAATGGATCATTTTCCCCTTTGGGGAAAATGTCATCCCCACTAAGTATTACATTAATAACAATGTACTAAGCATGCAGTCAGTCGTGAGGGACTTGGGCACACAGGTTGATAGCAACCTGACTTTTGACCACCACATTGCCTTCGTTGTACGGAAGGCTTTCTACATGGCCCACTTTAAAAATAAGGGTATTTCATCTAGGAACCAGGAGGTCATAACATTCCTGTAGTCCTTCCTTATCAGACCCTTTATTGAATACAATGCCCCCTTCGGCATGTACCTTGCCAAGCACATGCAGCAGTTGGAGTGACCACAGAGGTTCATGACCAGGAAAATCCAAGGTCTCAAACACCTATCCTATTTAGATAGGCTAAAATCCCTGCCCCTCTACTCAGCCTCTTCCCTTGCCAACCATTTACCATAACCTTCACTTAGGATGATACACTGTTATGAAAAGTCTTAAGATTTTCCACATTGCCTTGCTACTCTCCAAATCAAATGCTTTTCCTGCATCACAAGCAACCAGTCTTACTTCGCCCTCATAAAATAGTATCACTTACCTCTTTTCCTGTTACTGTCATATCCTTCATATATTTCCCCTTTACCCCAAAAAACCTTTCTCATATAACTTCTTTCAAAGCACTCACCATTCATTTTTGTATTATTTTCATAACATTTTAGTATTTCACAATGTTGCTGGCCTCTGATTCTTAATATCTTTTTTGTCATCTTTTTCTGTATAAATGTAACCACTACTCCACATAAACCTTCATCTTCTATTTCTTTCTCTAGTAATTTATTCAGAACTTTTACAAATGTTTGCCCCTACCCATCCCCTTACTATATCTAACCCCAGTGCTGAATCCCCCCACCCTTAGTACCTCTTCAGCTTTTTCCATTGTAATCCTTTCAATTAGCTTTGTCAGATATTTTTTTACATTCCACATTTTCCATTCTACCTCTTCCTTTTTATACATTTTCTGTTATCTTCATAATTCTTTTTGTTTAAAGTTTATTTTTTATCCTCGTCTAACATTGCATCTGATGATGCCCTTTTCATTCTTCCTCACAAATGGGATACTTGGATCAGACTCAGCCACATACGCAAGACTTCAGATCCAACTCTCGAGCTCCTTCCTCTACCCACAATGCTCTATTCTATCCCAAACACCTCAGATTTCATTTGCCGCCACTGTGGTTAGACAGAGGTTTCACTGTTGAGCATAGTAAGCAGTACATTTCTTGTAATAACCTAGTTTATTTCTAAACCTCAGGCGCAATAAACTGATACTAAAAGGCTTTTTATGAATATGCTTCTTCTGTGGCTCAACCCCCCTCCAAAGCACTCAAACAAGTTTCCTCAGATGCCAGGAAGAGATTTCCTCAGAAGTCCCCAAGGGCTTCTTCATAGCTGCTGGAAAAGATTAGGAAAATTTCAGATCCAAAACCTCTTGGGCCACCTTTGGATCCAAAGCCTTTATTGGATCAGAATGGTTCGGCTCCTGTTGTCCTTTCCCCTTTGCCCTGTACTTCTTTTCTGGATCCTAAGTCCTTGGATCTGACAACCAGTTCAACTCATAGAAGTTGTACACCAGAGTACACACTGAAGCCTGTTTCTCCTTCTCTACCCACTCAACTTTTTCAGACTCAGAGGAAACACTCTAGACCCTCATTCACAGCGTTTTCCAAGTCTTTGAGGAGTTTTACAGAGGTAGATGTGGATAGTATGATGCACAAATTTCTCACGGCTCAGATCCAGATGGGGTTCTGCCAGCTCTGGCTCCTCATTAATCCGTGAGTGCACCTGTTAAGTCCATTCTTTTTCATTTTCCGATCTGACTGGTGGTAGAAAGGGCTATTTGTCTTCACAGAGAACTGCCCTGTCTTATCTTGGATCATTCCACAGGGACAGCCATTTTCGGAAAGTCTCCAGACAGTTCCCCAGAGGAATTTCCCCACTCTTCTAATACTCCCATACACCCTATGGAGGAGGTTCTTCAGAAGAGGATGTGTAAGAGGAGGTACGTAGACTTGCTCATGGAGTCTGTCATGGAAGACACTAATTTTGATGAGGGAGAAGGATCTTCCAGATCGCCACCCAATAACATCTCCTTTGGAGATATCCTTGAGATCCTTAAACAGAAAGGTGATTGGTCTTCCCAATATCCTTCTCCTGAAGCATCAGTGTTTCTGGATGCTTTCAGTTCTGGACCATCTATGTCTTGGGTGACAACCCCCCCCCCCACCCAGTGGATGAACTGATGGACTTGGTTTCCCGATAGGCTTGGAAGGAACTGGACATTGTTGAACCTATCCCCAAGCACCCGAACAAATTTATGCTCCGTTCTGCTAATAAACCCCACTGGAGGAACGGAGTTCTGCTTGATGCTGCAGTGGTGGTGGTAGCCACCAGGAAAGAGCTATCTGAGTAAAGCTCTTCTGTTCATCCACCGAACAGAGAGTTCAGAGCGATGGACAGATTTTGGAAGTGAGTGTACACCTCAGTTATTTTCACTCTGAGGTCGTTAAACTACTTGGCACACTTCACGTGCCTACAGAGAGATTTGATGAAGGAACTATCAAACACTCTCTTAGTCCATGTCTGCAGAGGATCTGTAAAAGACTTCCTCGCAACTGGCCATTTTGTTGTCCATTTCTGATGCATCAATGAGGATGATCTCTCTTTCAGCATAAGGTACCTCACGAGTAGCCGGTTCAGGCATAGCCATAAGGAGACATGCTTGGATGCGGTTATGAGATTTTGCGGAGCCCTTCAAGACATCCTTTGTCAATGCCCCCTTTGATGATTCTTCCTTGTTTGGGCCATCAGATAAGGACATGCTTACCTGCATTGAACAACAGGAAAGGACTCTGTCTACCATAGGAATCAAGTTTTCTACCCCTCAATGGGCCTTCACTAGAAACCAATGATGTGGCAAGAAGATGTGGTTCCAAACAATCTCAGGGACCTTTCCACGATTCACACAGGGATAATTCCTCCAGAGGCAGAGGAGGAAATTTGAATGGAAAATGTTGCCCTAGAGGCAGACGGGGCTCGCAGAATCCGGGTTTCAGCGATTCCTCTTCTGATAGGCCCTATCAGTCCTCCTAAAGCATTGCTGAACTGTCCAACTCTGAAGGCAGACTGGGGTCATTTTTCTTTGCACTAAGTCACCTGAACAGATATCAACCCTTTATCAGCGCATACTTTGGTCATTCTTCTCTTTCTAACAACTCTTTTTAAAGAAGGGGCTTCAGTTGGCAGTGATTTCTAATTTCCATACTGGAAACAAATCCTTTTCTGTGGCTTAGTCCAGATTGTGTAAAGCCTTCATGAAGGGTGTCTTTCTTCTCAGACCCCCCCCCCCAATAAAAGACCCCTCTCCTCCTTGGAGCCTTACTGTGGTCTTTCAGGGTTTAACTCCTAAACCCTTTGAACCGGCAGCAAAAATAATTTCTGAACTTCAGGCCTTATCAGCTAAGCCTCCTTACATTATTTTTCATAAGGAGAGGGTGTCTCTATGGACCAACCCTTCTTTTCTTCCTAAAGTGGTGATGGAGAGTAACATTAACCAGTCCATACAATTATCAGTATTAGTCTTCTTTCCAAAATTTACAAATAAGGGAGAATACATGCTTCACCTGCTTGACGTGCATAGACAGTTATGTTTTTTACTTCACAGGACAGAACAATTCAGGAAGTCCGATCAGCTGTTTGTATCCTTTTCCCCTAACCATTAAGGTCGGGTATTATCTGAAATTACACCAGCAAGATGGATTACTGATTGCATTTCATTGGTTTATTCTCAAAAAGGAATAGATTTGCCATGATCCCATAGAGCTCACTCTATTCAGTCTATGGCTATTTCATCTGCTTTTTCGTCAAGGACTTCCATTGATGATATTTGTGGTGCAGCCACTTGGTCAAAGACTCACACTTTTGTTACACATTACAAATTGGATATTGTCTCCAGAAGCAGAGCTTCTTTTGGTTTCACAGTGCTCCGGCATGCCCTTTTGTGAGGGCTTCCCAAGGTCTACATAGCTGGGGATTCTGTCTCATTTGTGAGGAAGAATGAAAAAGACAACATCAGATTTAGAAGTTATGTACTTACCATAACTAGGCATCTGTGTTGTCCACTTTCATTCTTCCTCACTTTCCCTCTCATCCATCCCCCAGCCTTATCTTTCCTACAGATATCTGTTAGATTATATTAGAATATTTCAGTTCCAGGTTTGAGCCCTAAACTTTTCTTATGTCTATATCTATCTCTATTATAAAGTGGGAGATTAGGCAGCAAATTCTATCTGAGATGTTTGGGATATAATAGAGCATTATGGGTAGAGGGAGGAGCTCGAGAGATGGATCCAAAGTCTTGTGTATGCGGCCGAGTCAGATCCAAGGACTTGATCCAATCCCATTTGTGAGGAAGAATAAAAATGGACAACACAGATGCCAAGTTATGGTGAGTACATAACTTCTAAATTTATTCTTCCTTCCCTTTTCTTCACTTCCATCTTTAAAAATGGTGATACTTTCTTCCCCTCTAAAAAGAACTTTTATTTATACAACATGCTTAATTTTTCTCCTTATTCTACTCATACAGGTCATCTTCTATTTCTCTTATCCTATTAGTTATTTCTTCCATCCCTTTTTCAAAACACTTCATAATGTCTCAGTATCCGACTTTAGTAATTTTTTTTACCCTTCTTTCCACTTCCAAAAAAAATTATATTTTTCTTTAAATGCTACTTATTGATGTATATATCTATTTTGGTATTTTTTCATTGTCATATATTCTTTCCAGAACCTGCTTCATTCCTTCTTCATTGCCTTCTTTTTAGCGCTCCACTTTACCATTTTATTTTCTTCCCTTTATTACTTCTTTATCAGCCATTATTGCTCTATGGTGTGAAAACTCCACCCCTACTGCCCCATCTGCCACTTCCTTCATATCACTTGAATACATGTATTAATTTATTTCAGTTTTAAAAATTCCACTTATTATCAATCTCTACTTTTTCATGTATTCAGACTTTCACATTTTATCACTTCTTTCATTGCTTTCACATCCGTTGTTATTTTTTTCCTTTTCTCACTTTAAAATAAAATCCTTAATTATTACTAATGACATATTTACTACTACATACTTCATTTCTTCAAACATATTCATGCTTTTTGACATGTGTACGCATATACTGCTGTTACCCTTACTAATTTCCCTTCTTTATATCAAACATTACCATTTTTCTTATTTATTTTATCGTCTATTATCAACACCCCATCCCTGAGTACATCTCATATCCTACTGACCATATAATCTTTTTCACCTCACAAAGTCTCAGGTATTTTTTTTAAACACATCTTGTATTAATCAGAAATAATGTATCTTTTTTTCTACTTGCACCATTCAATGACTAGCAAATCCCTAATCTCATTCTTTACCTTTAATCTTCAATTCCTATGATTCCGCCTTTGTTTCTTTTTCCTTTCATTTTATCTCTTCCCCTACTCACTCCTCTTTCTCCAGTAGTTTTTTTCCTGTTCCAATTCTTGTTCTTCACATGTCACCAACTTACCATCCTTCCCTTTTTCACTTGCCAATGCATCATATGTATTTTCTACCTTTATTGGAGTCTTTTTTAGGTTCACTGACAGGCTGCAACTTGGAACTGGATGATGATGGTAAGGAGGAGACTGGACATCCTCTGGATCCAGGAAACAAAATGGAAGGGCAGTGCAGCAAAGCCACTTGGCTTGGGATCCATAGTTTATTACTCAGGAGGAGGACATACTAGAAATGGTGTGGGAATTGTGGTAAGCAAGAGACTTCAGTAGACAGTGAGGTATGTCTTCACAATTAGTGACAGACTCATGGCAATCAGACTCCAGTGTAATTTCAGCCTATGTCCCACAGCAGGGTTGTGATAGTGAGGAAAAAAGTGCATTCAGACAATAGTTGCACATGAATTGGTGTTGACAGTGGGTGACCTGAATGTACATATTGGGACAGACAAAACAGGATATGAGGATGCATGTGTCCACTTGTGTGGGCTAAAGTAATAAAGAAGGAAATTAAATTTAGACTTCTGTCTGGCAAATGGCCTGATGGTGACCAACACATGGTTTAGCAAGAGAGGGAGAGAGTCACAAGATAACATACAAGTGTGGCCAACATGCTGCTTGAGTCCTTCTAGTAAGGAAAAGACATTTGGGATAATCAGTGATTGCAAAGTCATCACCAGTGAAACAGTTGGCCCACAGCATAAACCACTGGTTGCCACAATCAGCTGCAAGCAGTGATCAGAGAAGACTCTAAGGTCAACAGAGATTAGGCTGAAGACATAGGCATTCACTAGAGTGAAATCACAAGAGTTCAGGGAATTGCTCTGGGCTCTAGCATCTCAGGAAGATGAGGAAACAGTTGAAGTTGAATAATGGCAGTGCCTAAAAACAGCATGTATAAGGACTGTAGAGCAGATATGCAGCCAAAACAGGTATGGAAATAAGGCATATAAGGAAGCTGATGGTGGAATGCAGAAGTCCAGGAAGTCATCAAAAGAAAAAAGGAGCACAGGAAAAACTGGGAGACAGAAAAGACTGACAATGCTAGGAAGGAATATTGGTTGGTGAGCAATGAGGCTAAGAGAGGAGTTACAACAGAAAAAGAATAAGGCATCATCTGCTCTATACCAGCTTCTGGAAAATGACTCAGTAGATGGCACAAAGAAGCTCTATCAGGTTGCAAGGCTAAGACAGAAAGTTAAGGAAGGTAGTCAGACACCCTTCATAAGGGATGCCAGCATCAACCTGCCCACCAGTCCACAGGACATCAGATATAGATGAAATGAGTATTTCCAGCAGCTTCTGAATGAGAAAAGCCCCACAGAACCTGTACTGCCCCAGCCACAGCCAACGATGAAAGAAGAGGAAGACCCCCACAGTAGAAAAAGTAAGAGTAGCAGTAAGGAAAATGAAGTCAGGGAAAGCAGCAGGTTCAGGTGAGGTCACAGCAGATATGGTAAAGATGTTTGAGACAAGCGATAAATGGCCTCTGAAGGTACTCATAGCTTTATGGAAAGAAAGGCCTATCCCATATGTCTGAAAAATAAGCACCAGTGTTCAAAACAAAAGGGGAAATTCATAACTGTGGTCAGCACAGAGGTTTCAAACTCATTAAAGTTCTGGAGAGGGTGATTGATAAAATAATATGCATAATAGTAGAAAGTAAGATGGGAGATGAGCAGTTTGGACTCTGAGCAGGAAGAAGCACAGCTGATCTGATGCTTGCAGTGAGACAGCTAGTTGAGAAGAAACTAGAGATGAGGAAAGAGTCCAACTTGGGTATTCCTAGACTTAGAGAAAACATATGACATGGCCTCAAAAAACTTGATTTGGGCAGTCCTATGGTGGTTCGAAGTACCAGAAATATTGGTAGAATTAATGCAGGCTATGTATAAGGACCCAATGACTGAAGTACAAACAGTATTTGGTCTCACAGAGTGGTTCCTATTATGAGTGGATGTGTATCAGGGTTGAGTGTTGAGTCTACTGCTGATGTAATGTGATCCTATCTCGCCTACATTCTGTACAGATGGGTTCGGAGCCGATCCTCGGCTCCGACTCGGCACGCTATACAATAGAACGAAGTCTCTTATTGGCTGAGTTACCTCATATCCCAAGATGCACCACTACTGCTTCCCCAGATCTCGTTTGCCGCTTCTACAGCATAGACGTGGTCTCGGACTTGGCTGAGCTAAGTGCCTCTTAGTGATTATGTTTCTGTCAGAATTTTCGCTAAACTTACCCAAAAGCTGTTTTAACAGCTACTCATTGTTGTGTGACTGAGTATTTTTGAATTTTTGTGGTGAAATTGTATTTTCTTCGAGGATCCCGTTTAAGTTAGAGGGGCCTTGCCTAGCCCACGCGCCTTAGTTAAGAGCTGTTTAACAGCTACTCATTGTGGAATTGTGTAGTTAAAAATTTTTTCTGTGGTAAATTGTATTTTTTTCTTGTTGGTAAGTGATCCCGTTTAACTTAGAGGGACCTTGCCCTAGTCTACGTGTTATTTTTCTCTTAGAAGTCAGTGTTGAAGTAGATAGCCATGTCGAAGGAACATAGGCCATCAGGATTTAAAAAATGTTCAAAATGCAACTATAAAATGTCCATTACGGACGATCATTCTTTATGTGTATACTGTTTGGGGCCGAAGCACCTTCAGGAATCCTGTAGCGTTTGCCACGCTTTTTTCCTCTCGCGTGCTCCAAGAGAGGAAAAATAAGTTGATTTTGAAAGGGCTTATTACCCCTTCCTTTGAGGAAGCCCTATCTTCTTCTTCTTCCCCGTCGAGGAAGAAAAAATCTTCGGCTCCGACCAGCCCCTCGGATCCGGCATCAAAAAAGTCAAGGCAGGCTTCTCCGTTGGCTCCACGGACTTCGGAGCCGAGGGCGGAACAGTCTGCCTCGATGTCTCCAGCCTCGACTCCTCTGGCTTCGGAGCCGAGAGCTCGGGCATCGAGAGGCGAGTCATCTCCATCAGCTCCACTGCCTTCGGAGCCGATGAAGGTTGCCCGCTCAGACTCTTCCCCTTCTGTGCCGAAGTCCACATCGGCTCCGAGGGAAATTGCTGTGGTGCTGGAATCTCCCTCGGCGCCGATACTTCTCTAAACCATTCGGAGCCGGTCCCCCAGTCTTTCGGAACCGGCGGAGAAGTCGACTCGGACCCGGTCGGTCTCTTCTCGGTCGTCGAGGATGTCTGATTCGGATGTAGACAGGGTGCTTCAAAGGCTTTTTCAGTCTCCGGTCTTTCAAAAGTTGGTCTCGGCTCCAGCCCAGTTGGCTCCGGAGCCGGTTTCCCAGCCTGCCTTCTCGGTTCCTCCTCCAACAGCTTCGGCGCCGTTGGAGTCGGTGTTGGTGGAGCCGGTGGAGGTTGTCGGGTCGGTTTCGACCCTAACTCCAACCCCGCCCTTCGGGTCGGTGTTCGGTACACGGACCTCCTCTGTCGGCCCCGGGGGGGACGCTTCGGGACCGATCCTTTCGGTTCCGAGCCTCCCTCTCGGCGTGTCGGCGGCGGGAGTTCCGACTGCTGTTGTGGCCTTGGGGGTTGAACCTTCCCAGGACTCTGGGGGTCCCGCCTTCAAGGCCATGAGGAGTGCCTTGGCCATGTCCTGTCTAGCCACTTCTACCATCTCACCACCACCTTCCCTTGGCACGGAGACTGGTTCCTTTGCAATCCCCCTGTCTCATGACAGCGGAGCCCTGGGGCCTGAGGTTACCCCCATTGGGGGTTCCCTTCTTCCTGGAGGTCCCTCCGAAACGTCTTCTGAGGAAACCTTGGTGAAGAGACAGTGCAAGAGGAAGCACGTCGACTCCCCTGATGAGTCTCTCACCTCGGATACCGACCTCGATGATGCGGAAGGGTCCCCCAAGTCGTCCTCAGATGATGTATCCTTTGCGGACATCTTGGAAATCCTTAAGCAACGAGGAGACTGGCAGTACAAACCACCTTCTGCTGAGGAGTCGGTGTTCCTCAAGGCCTTCGGGGCTCAGCCCTCCTCCTCCTGGGTGTCTCTGCCCTTCGATGAGCTCCTGGATTTGATCTCTCGAAGGGCGTGGGAACACCCGGACTCTGTTGAACCGGTGCCAGCTCGCCCCAATAAATTCCTGTCAGCACCCCCGGATAAGGATTTTCTTTCCAAAGGTGTGGCTGTAGATGCCTTGGTGGTAGCATCTGCCACCCAACAAGATGTGGCAGAGGCTTCAACGTCCATCCATCCTCCTAATAAGGAGTCTAGGAGCATGGATCGATACGGGAAGCGCACCCTTGCTTCAGCAACCTTTACATTAAGGTCTCTGAACTACTTGACGCATTTTACGAGACTGCAGAGGGATCTGGTCAAGGAGCTTTTGGATACCCTCTCCGGTAACTTACCTGAGCAGTTAGCCCAGACGGTTAACTCCCAGTTGGCTACCCTGTCCTCCCTATCCAACTCGTCCATGAGGCTCATTTCGTATGCAGCCGAAGGAGCGAGCAGAGTGGCGGGCACAAGTGTTGCTCAACGGAGACAAGCCTGGCTACGCCTGTGTCACTTTGCGGAGGCCTTTAAGTCTTCCTTTGCCGACGCCCCCTTCGATGGGTCCTCCCTTTTTGGACCCAAGGTAAAGGACACTTTGACTCGCTGCGAGCAGGAGGGTAAGACTTTAACTGCCGTAGGGGCCTGGTTTTCCACTCCCTTCAGACCTTATCCCAAGGCTCGAAGAGGAGGGAAAATGTGGTTCTGTAAGTCTCAAAAGCCTTACTCATCGCAGCAGAGCGATTCCCCTTCTAGAGGCAGAGGAAGGGGAAATTTTTCAGGGAGACGCCGTCCCAGAGGTGGCGGAGGCCCCCGCAGCACTGGAGACCACGAGTCCTTTCGTGGCTCCTCCTCCTTCCAGCATCCCTGAAGGAGTGCCCAACTGTGCAGCTCCGGAGCCAGTCGGGGGTCATTTTTCGAGGCACCTAAAGGCCTGGGAAAGTATCACTCAGGACCAATGGGTGCTCCGAATCATCGCCAGAGGTTACACCATTCCCTTCTCTCAACCCCCCCCACCATCCCAAAGAATCCCGGACCCGCCACCCAGTCAACGAGATCTGGCAGCCATCGAAATTTCAAAGTTGCTTCAAAAAGGAGTCATCCAACCTGTCCCCACAGATCAGGCCGGATCAGGGACTTACTCAAGATTCTTTTTGGTACCAAAAAAGACCGGGGACTTGAGGCCCATTTTGGATCTCAGCAGGTTAAACCGATCAGTGAAAAAGTCCAAATTCCGGATGGTCACCTTGCAAACCATTCTCCCGCTTCTAGAGAAGGGTGTTTGGATGTGCTCCATAGATCTCAAAGACGCCTATTATCACATTCTGATAGATCAGGCGTCGAGGAGACACTTGCGCTTCAGCCTAGGGGACAGTCATTTCCAGTTCCGTGCACTGCCCTTTGGTCTCACCACAGCCCCCAGGGTGTTCACCAAATGTTTGGCAGTGGTGACTGCTCACCTGAGAAGTCTAGGATTCCAGGTGTTTCCATACCTAGACGACTGGCTCCTAACTGCTACCTCAAGGCATCTACTCTTAAAAACTCTAGCAGCCACTATCTCCCTAGGCAACTCCTTAGGAATCACCTTCAATTGGACAAAATCCATATTGCTGCCATCACAGCGTATTCTGTTTATTGGTGCAGAAATAGACTCAAGGCAGATGTGAGTCTATCTTCCTGCGGAAAGGATAGCAACATTGCAGTCTCAGGTTCGGGTGTTACTCCTCAGACGTCGCACTCCAGCGAAAATGGTCCTGCAGCTGTTGAGTTCCATGTCAGCCACCATTCTTCTCGTCCCCTTGGCAAGGTTACATATGAGGATACTCCAGTGGCTCCTCTCAGTCCAGTGGTCTTATCAAGACCTCCCCCTCAGTCACCACATATTGATCACAGAGACGTGCAAACAGGATCTTCGTTGGTGGCTTCTTTCCTCCAACCTGGATCAGGGGCGACCCTTCGATGTCCTTCAAGGATGCATCTGCAGTCCTAACATATGGGTTGTCCTGCCTCAGGCAGCCCTTCGGTCGGCCGGATTCCAAAGTCTGGGTCTGGCCTCGGCTGATGTCGCACTTAACCCGACGTCATAGCTGCTGTTTATTGGGTATAAAGGCATCAGCCGACGCCATTTTCCTCAGTCTTTCTTGCCGCGTGGTGCCCGAAGCAGAAGCTGTTCGCAAGTGCCGGTCGGTCAGATCCAGAGATTTCTACTACCGAAGACTTCTAAAAAGCTAAGTACCCGTTGGGGACTCTTTCTTGCCTCAGCCGATGTCAGAAAAAGTAAATAATTGTTTAACTTGTGGGAAACAAATACCTCATAAGGATTTCCACTCTTACTGCCTTCCTTGCTTAGGCCCAGACCACGACGTATCAGCTTGTCTAGCCTGTGCTTCCTTCAACCGACGGACACTTAGACGTCGGTCGGAGTTTGCAGAGGATTTTTTTGGTCCCGCTTTTGCTTACAAAATGCCGTCGGAGACTCCGGCTATACAATAGCTAAAAAGCGCAAGGAAAAGGACCGACACTCGCGGTCCGCAGTTTCGGCTGAAACCGCGGTTAGGCCAACCGTGAGTGTCTCGGTTTCGGTTGAAACCGAGTCCTCGGTTCTTCCTTCGGCCGAAAGCATGCCTCCTATAGCCGAGGCCTCACAGAGCATGGTCGAATCTGTTACTGAAATTACTGCTACAGAAGCAGGCACCCAGGATTTGTCAGATACTATTCCATTAGACATATCTACCCCTGCACGTGGGGCTGCTAGACCCCCCTGCTTCTATGTCTATCAAGGCTTTTGCCAGGGCTAAAGCAGCTAAATCTTCTAAGGCCTTACCTGCTAAAACTCCCCCACATAGGCCTACCTCTAGTTCACAAATACTCAGCCTGGCTGAGGATCTCATTTCTTTGATCAGGGGATCGCAACCTCACCCAGACAGGGCCTCTCAGCCCCCTTCAGATAAGAGGCCTAGGACTGAACCCCCGGAACCTGTCTCTACAGACTATTCCTCGGAGGATTCGGACATTACAGACCCTCAGGAAGGCCCATATTCTCCTTATGAGGATTCTGATGCAGAAGACTCCATTCCTTCTGCTTCTCCTCCTGAAGAATTTTCTTTTGGGGAAACCTTACATGCTATGAGGGAGCATTTCCAATGGCAGGGCCAGGATTTTTCAGATTCAAGGAAAAGGCTAAGGACTTTTTTACACTTACCACAGCATAGGCCTTTAGCCATTCCTCCAGTACTAACAGTAGTTGATGATGCATTTAATGATGCCTGTACTGCTCCTGATTCTCTTCCTCCGGCCCCTGCCAAGCCTGACAGATATTACAGGGTTCCGGACATGCACTACTATTTGTATAAGGCTCCTGTTGCAGACCCCGAAACCATTTCACAGGGCCCGAAAGGTGTGGCAGCTGCTTCTGCCAAAAACCCTCTCCCCTCTGATAGGGAATCTAGAGCATTAGAGAGATGGGGTAAAAAGGTTTATACTTCTGCTGCTCTTTCGGCTAGGGCCTTAAACTGTCAATTTCACATGATTCAGTATCAGGAATTTTTGTTAGACCAGCTAAATAAAAAACTGTCCTCTCCTGAACCTATAGACCGCAAGTCTCTTCAGGATTTGGTACATAACTCTCAGCAGGTCAGTAACCATTTCTTAAAATGTGGCTATGATGCACTGGAGGCTTCCTTTAGATCAGCTATGACTGGAACAGTGATTCGAAGACATGCATGGTTAAAAGAACAATCTTTACCAGACCATGTTAAATCAAAACTCCTAGATGCTCCCATGGAGAAACAAAGTTTATTTGGCTCCCCTGCACAGGAGGTTCTAAAGAAGGTGGAAGAAAAAGCAAAATCTGTCCAAACAGTCAAGGATTTCTTACAGGTCCAACCTCCGAGGTTTAGCAGAAATTGGCCTTCGAAAAATTGGTCCTTTCCAGACAACTCCAGAGCACAGAGAGGCAGAAATAGACGCCCAAGAGGCAGAAATCAATCTAGGGGTGCCTACAGGGGACGTCAGTGGCAACCTACCAATCAGAGAAGTACTGCCACAGATTCAACTACAACCACCTCCACAGGACAGACACAATGACTTGGCTCTGATACCGCCTACCAGGGAACAACTGGAAGCTCCCTTGGGCGGAAAGCTTTATTTTCAGACAACTGGCATTACATTACAGGAGACAAATGGATTTTACAAACAATAGACAAGGGCTACAGGTTTCACTTCCACACTCTACCAAAAAAGAGGGGAATGCCAAACCTACCACCAAACCAAAAAACAGACGCTCTAAGACAAATCAACAACTTACTAAGGATGAGAGCTATAGAAAAGGTGCCACCTATGGAACAAGGCCAAGGATTTTACTCCAGGCTTTTCCTGGTACCAAGAAAAGAAAATCAATGGAGACCTATTCTCGACTTGTCCGCACTGAACACATACCTCATTGTTCCAAAATTCAAAATGCTGACCCTCCAGCAGCTTCTTCCCATGCTGGGCAAGGAGTCTTGGCTGGTGACTCTAGATCTCAAGGAGGCATACCTGCACGTCCCTATACGACCAGATTGCAGAAGACACCTCAGATTTCTTGCAGGATCAGAGCATGATCAATTCTCAGCATTGCCCTTTGGCTTATCTACTGCACCCAGAGTATTCACGAAATGCCTGGCATCAGTAATTGCTCATTGCAGACTTCAGGGAATTCAAATTTACCCATACCTGGACGACTGCCTAATACAAGCGGACAACAAGGCAAAATTAACAAAAGATTTGGAAAATGTCATACAACTGTTGCAAGCCTTGGGATACACAGTCAACATGCAGAAGTCAAGACTAGTACCATCCCAAAGGATAACATTCTTGGGGGCAGAACTGGACACATCAACTCAGATGGCCTTTCTCACAGAAGAAAAACAAAAACAACTACCAGGCTATTTCATGTCATTAACAAAACAAACTCAGCTTACTGCAAGGAAAGTCCTGCAAGCCCTGGGTTACATGGCATCCTGCATAATATTGATTCCGCATGCCAGGCTACATATGAGAAAGTTACAATGGTACCTAAGGAATGTATGGTCTCAACACCAGCACAGTCTAGAAGACCAGATTCCAATAATTCCATGCCTGAAGCAAGAATTCCTGTGGTGGGCTCAGGCCTGTCAGTTCAACACAGGCTTGCCTTTCCACAAACCACAGCCAAGCCAGACCATCACCACGGACGCCTCAGACCTAGGATGGGGGGCTCACATGGTGGACAAGTGTATACAAGGCCTATGGGCCCAAGACCAGCTGAATCTACACATAAATCTAAAGGAGATGCTGGCAGTGAAATATGCGATCCAGGCATTCAGACCACTCCTTCAACAGGGTCATCTGCTCATAAGGACGGACAATACCACAGTCATGTGGTACATCAACAAACAGGGAGGTACGCATTCATATCCTCTATGCCGGATGGCAATGGACCTGTGGAATGTGGCCCTGAACCTCAACATTCTACTTCAGGCCAGATTTGTACCAGGAAAAGAAAATTCTCTAGCAGACACCTTAAGCAGAACTACCACGGATGCTCACGAATGGATGCTGCATCCAGATATTTTCAAAGCCATAACAAAGAAATGGGGACTACCACAGATAGACCTGTTTGCCTCCCCACACAATCACCAATTGAAGAAATTCTGCACAAGAGCATACCACCCACTTGCTTGGAGGGTGGACTCACTTTCCTTCAGCTGGAAAAACCTGACAGCATATGCATTTCCACCTCTTCCCTCGATGTACAAAGTTCTACTGAAGATCAAAGAGGATCAACCAAGGGTAATTCTGATAGCTCCAGACTGGCCGAGACAACATTGGTACCCGCTACTGAGAAGCATGTCTCGGACACACGCATGGCATCTACCTCTGTGTCCCTTACTACTAACACAGGACAACTACAAGATACTACATCCAAACTTGAAAACACTGCAGCTAGCTGCTTGGAATATTGTATAACACAAAATAACCCAGATTTATCTCAGAGGGTTAAGGACATTATCCTGGAGGCACGCAGACCCTCCACAAGGAAGACTTATTCAGCCAAGTGGAAAAGATACCTCATTTGGAGTGCAGCAAAGGGAGAAAATGTCTCATTGACAAACATAGCACACATCCTGGAATATTTAGCAGAGCTGTTCCATAATGGCCTGTCTTACTCCTCCATTAAGATTCATGCATCAGCAATTTCAGCAGAATACAACTTGGATCCTCCTGTCTTCTCTCATCCTCTACTCAGGCAGTTCTTGAGAGGAATCAAAAATGTAAAGCCTCCAAGGAAACCGCCTTTACCTACATGGGACCTCAACTTTGTGCTGGAAAAGTTAACTCTTCCCCCTTTTGAACCAGCAGCAACAGCAGAATTACAATTCTTGTCTTGGAAAACTGCTTTCCTACTAGCAATCACTTCAGCAAGAAGGGTATCTGAGTTACAGGCATTAATGGCAGTACAACCCTTCCTTATCTTTCATCAGGACAGAGTCTCTCTGAGAACCAACCCTACCTTTATGCCAAAAGTGGTCTCCAGAGTATCATTGAACCAAGCGATTCATTTACCTACATTCTTCCCCAAGCCACAGAACAGGGGGGAAAGACTGCTACATACCTTGGATGTGCACAGACAACTACGCTACTATCTGGACAGAACTAAGACCAGCAGAAAAACTGACCAGCTTTTGGTAGCATATGCAACAGGAATGCAAGGAAAAGCAATTTCAAAACAGACAATCTCAAAATGGATAGGAAATTGCATTCATTTTTGTTACTCTTTTCATGGAAAGACAACTCCTGATAATATCAGACCTCATTCCACAAGAGCTACAGCCACCACTACAGCTTTCCTACGAGTGGCTACCAAAGACATTTTAGAAGCTGCTACCTGGAGCTCCGTGCATACATTTGCCAAGCATTACAATCTTCCTTTATACTCTAGATCCCAAGCAGGCTTTGCAACTGCTGTTTTGCAAGGGATTTTAACTACACCATCTTTATCTTAGTGCCTCCTCCCCCAGTTTGCCTATGGTATTCTACCCATATGTTAGGACTTCAGATGCATCCTTGAAGGACATAGTACAGTTTTGTACCTACCATAAATGTAGATGTCCGAGAGGTATGTATCTGCAGTCAGGATTATCCACCCTCCTTCCCCTCTGTGGTACTCCTAGGGTATTTACCCATCTTTTAGCTAGCTGGGGGAATCTGTTATGGTGTATTTGTTTGTATATATATATATTTTTTATATTGTTTGCTCTCTACTGTTTGGAATTATTTGCATTTATCCAAATTTAGCCTTACTACAGGGCACCTGGCATCTGGGGCAAGAAACACTGAGGAAAATGGCGTCGGCTGATGCCTTTATACCCAATAAACAGCAGCTATGACGTCGGGTGAAGTGCGACATCAGCCGAGGCCAGACCCAGACTTTGGATTCCGGCTGACTGAAGGGCTGCCTGAGGCAGGACAACCCATATGTTAGGACTGCAGATGCATACCTCTCGGACATCTACATTTATGGTAGGTACAAAACTGTACTTTCCCCCATCCCCTTCGGCCACGTTGACCACGGACGCCTCCCAGACAGGGTGGGGGGGACATTATATGGACAGGTCGGTCCAAGGCACGTGGCACTCCGATGAGAATCTTCTCCACATCAATATCCTGGAAATGAGGGTGGTGCTTTTAACGTTGCAAGCACTGCACGATCACCTCCCCCAGGGGACGATTGCCATTCAGTCCGACAACATGTCGGTAGTCTGGTACTTGAACAAGCAAGGAGGGACCAGGTCTTACCCCCTTTGCAGGGAGGCCATGAAGGTATGAGATTGGGCGATTGCTACCAAATGCTTTCTAGTGGCAACACACATTCTGGGGACATCCAATGTGATAGCCGACATACTGAGCAGGACTATTTTCTCCCCTCACGAATGGTCCTTGAATCACAAAGTGATAACACAGATTTTCACGAGATGGGGAGTTCCATGTTGCGATCTTTTCGCAACTCCCATCAACGCAAAATGCCAGCAGTTCTTTTCCCTCATTCCAGTTCCGGGGGAGATCCCCAAGGATGCTCTGGTCCAACCTTGGCCCTCCGGTCTGCTATACGCTTTTCCACCGGTTCCCCTTCTCCCCAAGGTGATTCAGAAGGCGATTCGCTGGGGAAGCAAAATGATTCTAATCGCTCCATACTGGCCTCGTCAAGTGTGGTTCCCCTTTCTTCGCAAGTATGCATTGGACGGTCCCTGGTTCCTGGACCAAGTTCCGGACCTCCTGACGCATCAGTCAGGACAGCTCCATCAGTCCCTACATTCATTGAAGCTAGTAGCTTGGCTACTCCTCTTCCGACCATAGTTAGGAGCCATTCTTTCGACCCTGAAGTCTTGCATATATTGTCCTTGGCCCACAAGACTTCTACAAAAAAGATGTATAGCAGTAAATGGAAGAGGTTTGCTATTTGGGCCCAACTCCGAGGATTAGACCCTATGACAGCTTCGGTGTCAGAGGTTCTGAAGTTTTTAACTTCCCTGTTCAACCAGGGTTGTTCGGTGTCTACCATCAAAGTTCAATTGGCAGCTATTTCCAATTATCACGAGAACGTAGAACCACCTTTAATGAGCAATAAGTTGTGCAAAGCTTTTATTAAAGGAGCTTGGCTTCTACGGCCCCCTATATCTCATCCCGCACCACCGTGGGACCTTAACGTAGTGTTAGGCGCATTAACCGCACCTCCCTTTGAACCAGCAGCAACCTGTGACTTGAAATTTCTTTCTTGGAAGACTGCCCTTCTAGTTGCTATCACATCAGCCAGGCGAGTTTCAGAACTTCAAGCCTTATGTGTCAAACCACCATACCTGGTATTTCACAAGGATAGAGTATCTCTTAGACCAAACCCATCCTTTATACCAAAGGTTTGTTCTAATTTTTGTTTGCAACAATCACTGGAATTACCGTTTTTTTTCCCTAAGTATGCAAACAGAGCTGAGTATACCTTTCACAGCTTAGATGTGCACAGACAATTACGTTTCTATTTGGGCAGGACACACCAAGCACGAAAATCAGATCAACTGTTTGTGTCTTTTTCGGACAATAAATTGGGCAAAGCCGTCACGAAAGTCACTATTGCCAAGTGGATCAGAGACTGTATCAGTCATATTTATCGCATTTCAAATAAAGAGCTTACAATTCCAGTGAAAGCTCATTCTACCAGGGCTATGGCCACTTCGGCAGCCTTTCATTCCAAGCTCTCTATTAATGACATCTGTGCGGCTGCTACGTGGTCTTCTCTACACACCTTTATTTCTCACTACAAATTGGATGTGGCATCTAGGGGTCGAGCTTCCTTCGGTTCCACGGTTCTCCTGACCGTTTTCCAATGAGCCACCCAGGAATTAGGTGCTAGGGACGCTGTCCCATCTGTACAGAATGTAGGCGAGATAGGATCACATTACATCTTTTAGTTATGTACTTACCATAACTTTAGATGTATGGAATCCATCTCGCCTACATTCCTAATAACCCACCCTCCTTCCCCCTACCTTGGAGGCCAGAAGAGACCGGACGGTCCGAATACAACTGTTTCCTCTCTTGAAACACCTGGCAATCTTATAACAACAGTCTATGTGTGTGTGCATGTGTGTGGACAAACAAGATCTGGGGAAGCAGTAGTGGTGCATCTTGGGATATGAGGTAACTCAGCCAATAAGAGACTTCGTTCTATTGTATAGCGTGCTGAGTCGGAGCCGAGGATCGGCTCCGAACCCATCTGTACAGAATGTAGGCGAGATGGATCCCATACATCTAGTTATGGTACGTACATAACTAAATGCTGGTGATGGACTACATTAGCAAACAGGTTGGAGAAGTCAGATCAACAAAGTTGCTGTATGCAGATGATTTGGCATTACATGCAGACTCTGAGCAAAAACTTCAGCAAATGCTAGTGGAATAGAATGCAAAACTGAAAGTACATCGGATGAAACAGAGTACAGATAAGATAAATGAAATGGCAGCAAATGCTGGAAATCAGAAGAAGCTGAGAATTGAGACAGAAAGGGAAGTAGTGATATTAATTGCAAGAGGAGCTCCAATAGTGATAGAAGAGGGAAAAAAAGATAATAATGGAAGATACATAGTTCTAAGGAGCTACTGGCTAAGGAGGAGGATTGCACTGGCATGTATTTACATCCCCCTAAAACTGCTATAATGGAGCTTAAGAAAAATTGGGAGAAATAATCAACTTTCAGTAAGGAATATTACATAGGTGGAGACTGGAATTTGGTTTGCAACAGTGAAGATTTGTCTGGGGAGCCTAGAAGGGAAAATATAACAAAGGAGGGTAGATTTTTGAAGTCATTTATGAAAATGTTTTGGCATGGAAGATCTGAATTTACATATTACTCACCGAGATACAAAAAAAAAAAACGGTTTTAGCTGCTCCCATTACCTAACAGTACATTATTTCCTGTTCGGTATTATTATATTTGAAATATCAGAATGAAAAATATATCCAAATAAACCAAAGTTCGCCTAGTAGAAGAATATATTGAAAAAAGTCACAAGCAAACCAGGCGTCCACCAAAGGCTGCTATCTTTAAAAAACTTGAATGGAAAACTTTAGTAAAAAGCAAAGGATAAGCGCTTTCACACACATTAATAAGTCGTTACTTCTCAAAAGTCTTTTAACCCTAACATAGTTTGACACCTTCAAATCTATGTTTTTGGAAAGAGGGTATCTTGAAACTCTTCTTGATAATCTTCAGAAAGATGTGTGGGAAGACAGAGACAATAGATACACACCTATTAGTAGGTATGGCCTTGATAATATTAAGTGGAAAGACAAGACAAATGAAAGTAAGGATACTTTTGGCCACACTAATATGGTTTTACATTACTCATTAGACTCTAAAGATATGCAAAAAGTGGTGTGGAGAAATTGGGCCATCTTACACTTACTTCATTCAACTTTAAGAACAAGCCTAACATAAAATGGCTATTGGAGAAACTAGTTGTTTCCAGGCAAAGTGACTCTTGGACTATGACAAAATGTGGATGTTGACATCAGTGCACTTATAGTGAAACTAGCTATGAAAGTGACATAATAGAAAAAAAATAAGGGGTATGAACATCTGTGGTAAGTTCAATTGCCAATAAGATAGGTTAGTCAAGTAGGAGAATTGTATGTCAGGCCCTGCCTTCTATATTGGTAAGACTAAAAATGCACTCAGCAAAGGGATATACCAACACTATTACAGTATATCCAAAAGGGACATGAAGAGTACTCTGACTAGACATGCTTGTATATGCTCCAGTTTTAAGAAGTTCACTTTTTTTGGACCTTGAACAGGTGGAAGCAGGTACCTTTCTAGGTGATTGGGAAAACAGAGTGCTACATCATGAGATGTATTGGCAGCTGGCTTTAGATACAGCAAATCCACCTAGATTGAATGACTGCATTTCCACTGCTTCTTCTTTTGCTTGTTAGGGGTCACCACAGCAGATCACCTGTCCACTCATGATTGGCAGTGGAGTTTTAAGGTGATGAGTTGCCAGCCCGGTGCACAACCTTCCACAGAAGGCACACACATGCCTAGGGCCAATTTAGAGTGTCCAATCCACCTACAGCATGTCTTTGGGATGTGGGAGGAAACCAGAGTACCCGTAGGAAACCCATGCGACCACAGGAAGGACATGCAGACTCCGTACAGAAGGCATCCCAGCCGAGGATCGAACCAGAGAACCTCTTGCTGTGAGGTGGCAATGCTAACATTGCTAGTGAACTTAAAAGAAAAGCCAACATAGTTTGGTCAAAATTTTAAAATTGTTATGGCTTTCTGCAGTATTTTGACATTCTAAATTTGTTCTTAGCTATATATACTTGATTTTATGTTGAAGTGTTTTTTGGTGTGTGTACACCTTTAAGAACTTTTCTGAGATTTGTTCAGCCTGCCTATTGATTGACAGTTTCTGGTTGTGTGGTTTTACTTCTCTGAGCTAATAAATTCAGTGTTTAGAGGAGTTTTCATGGTTCTGAAGAAGTCTATATTTAGATGAAAGTGCTTAACAGTGAATTGCAGTGTTTTATCAATAAAGGATTGCTTCTTTCTACAACTACGAACTGGAGTAGTTTCTACCATTCTTGGATTCATTTGCTGTGGTCTTTGGGTTCTTGGTCAGTTGCTTGTTCTTTGCTTGGATTTCTGTTCTAGTTCCAGGGATTTCTCGGCTTTTTGTGGATTATTGGCTTTGTCCTGAGGATTCCCTGGTATGTCAGCTTTTGACTCACAGGAGTTGTTTCATGACGCCCCCACTTTCAGGACTCCTGTGGGTGATTTGACTTCACTTATTCAACAGTTAACACAGGCCTTGTCTCAATTTAAGCAAGGTAATGTTATTAACATGGCTGGTAATAAAGTGGAGGATGCTATTCAAGGGTTATTGGGACCAGCTTTTGCAGTGAATAACCAGCATAATGCACAGTAGCAGGTGATACAAGCATCAGGCTCCCAGGATTTTTCATCCACATCTCAGGTGTTTAAATGGCTGGATAAATTACAAGTGCAAAAAAATATGAGTATATGCAGTCTGATAGGGGCCATTATCCTAGCTTGCAAGAACAAATTTTTGCTTTAGATAAATCATTGTGCAAGTTTAAGTCTCTACAGTTGGACAGTTATTTCATGAGTGAAAGTTTGAAGAGACAACATGTCCCTAAAGGACTTCAGGTATGGAAATATGCACAGGGGTTGAAGAAAACTTACCTTTCCACCTCGGGTTACTGGAACTTTTTGATCATACAGGACTAGATCTTACCAAATTATTACTTAAAGAAAATAAGAGACATATGGTACAATATAAAGAGGAGACTGCAAAATTAGTGGAGTCTGCTACAGCAGATCTTGACTTTCATAAATACAAATCCAATTTTAACCTAGTGTTTCAAT
This sequence comes from Protopterus annectens, assembly GCF_019279795.1. Classification (NCBI taxonomy): domain Eukaryota; kingdom Metazoa; phylum Chordata; order Ceratodontiformes; family Protopteridae; genus Protopterus; species Protopterus annectens. Next base: position 757,606,216 of record NC_056734.1, read on the forward strand.
AGATTGATAAATTTGGTGTATATTAAGAACAAGAAGCTGCTTAGGGATGACACTGAATATCGTAATAGAACTGTGTATCCCAAGCCACCCTATACTGGTTGAGCCAAGTTGAACAACTGGGTAAGCTATGAGGAGGACCTTGTCAACAGCGACGAAATACATCACAGTGAAGTCCCTTTATAGGAGGTACCCCCTGAGAAGGTCGGAGAGAATGGCCAACCAGGAGCACTGACCCCATACAAGGACAAGCCAATTTCTACCGGACGAAATCAAAGGGTCATTGGAACAAGAGGAACTGAGGTCACCCAGCCAAGAAATGATAAACATCATTGAGAGCTTTTTTCTTCACACCCATGTACAGGTACGGTGAATATTACTTCTTTCTTTGATTTCAATATCTACAGTTTTTCTGACCTAAACCTAGGCCCTGAGCATCACAACCTTTTCCTTAAAGGATTCAGTTTTATACCAGCATCCTGGGCCAACATGGTGGACACAATACTTAATTTAAAACTTTTTACATGTAAGCTCAGCTTTCATGTACTGTTTGGTAAATCTGATTCTTCTTTGAATGAGTTTAGGAGGAGGAGTTTGGGTAATCCCCCACTGCACACTGTCATACAATTTTTTTGACAGGTCTTGAGAGAGAAATTAGAGAACTATTTAATGGAAGCAACAGGAAGAAATTTTATAACCCTTCCAAGGCTGACAGGGATATCCTAAATAGTATCATTAACGGCGAAGAGCATCAAGTGCATGAAACCTGATAAGGGAGGGGGATTAGTTATTATGGACTGGATGGACTACACAAGTCGAATTTATAGATTGTTGAATGATGAGGAGGTGTATTGTATGGTCTCTATCAACGAGATCAATATTGCTTACAGGGCAATCAGTGTATTCTTGGATGAACTATTGTTATTTGGTACTATATCTCAAGGCCTCTATGACTATCTTTTAGTACCAAAACCCACAATTCTGAAGATTTCTGGCATCCCAAAAATTCACTCAAATGTGTTGGATCCACCTTTACGTCCTGTTGTTGCTGCCAGTGGTTCAGTCGCAGAGCCAATGGCCAAGTTCATAGACTGCAAGTTGAAGCACCTTGTTCAAGGTTTTTAGCACATTGTCCATGATTCCTGGGATCTTTTAGACAAACTTCAGAAAATTGGATCATGGAATGAATGTCTTCTTGTGACTTGTGACATCCAGAGTTTATACACTGTGATTCCCCATGAGGAAGGTCTGTTATGGTTCGGTGAAATGGTGACACAGTATGGTTCTCTTACACTTTCAGACACCACACTGGTTTGTGATTTTATGGAAGTTGTATTGAACAGTAATGTTTTGACCTTTGATGGAGAGTTTTACAAACAGCTGAAAGGCATAGCTAGGAGGCCCGCATGTGCCCCCACCTTTGCAAACATCGTCTTGCTGAGATGGGAACCTATGACTTTGTTCAAGCTCCCTTTATTCAAAAAATGTGTGGGGTATTTTTGCTATTTGGATGATTTACTGATTCTTTGATCAGGCAGAAAGACAAAATTGGATACTTTTATAGATAAATTGCAGTCTAGTACCACTTTTTTAAGATGTGCCCACCATGCTGACCCAGCTCAGATCCACTACTTGGATCTCGAAATCAAGAAAGACCAGTATGGTGGTATGGATAACACAGATTTACAGGAAACCCACCTTCTGTAATTATTTTTGTCATACACCAGCTGTTACCCTTTCTTTCAAAGGAAAGGGATTGTGAAAAGCCAACTTATCAGGATTTCTCGCCTGACATGTGACGATAACAACTGTTTAACAACATTTCACACCCTCAAATCTATGTTTTTGGAAAGAGGGTATCCTGAAACTCTTCTTGATCACAAAGATGTGTGGGAAGACAGAGACAATAGATACGCACCTATTATTAGGTATAGCCTTGATAATAATAGGATCATAGGAAGTTACTAGGCTATTGGACCTGAGGCCCTTACAAGGCTAGCCAAGAATTTAGCCCATGTTCCAACGAGTCAGCACCCTGTGCCACTTTCCAGCAGGGACACAGGTGAAATCCCAGGGGTGTATTTTCTGTTTCCCATCCAGTTATACATGTTGTGCTTAAAAAGGGTTAATGAGGTACACTGCTTTACGTGGAGAAGGAGTCTATTCCACAAAAGGGGGAGTCTCTGGGACACAAATCTGTCCCGCCAACAAGTCCTGTTTATGTCACAAGCCAGGTTGAGGTTGCACATGTGGGTTACTCGAGTGGAGCTTGACTTGCAAATATACAGCAGTCCCATCAGAGCATTGTCTGAGATTGCTTTGTTTGCCAGACAGAGGTCTCCTCTGAGGAGTCTGTAGGAGACTGAGTATAGGGACAGGGCTATTAGAATATCTGTGTAGGTTGGGTGTTTGAGGCCCTGAATTCTCTAGGTGAGGGACCTCTGTGGTCTCTCCAGTTGTGCATGTGCTTCGTGAGGTACATGCTGAAAGGGGCATTGTACTCACTAATGGGCCTTATAAGGTAAGAATACAGGAATGTTATGACCACCTTGTCCCTGGATGAGATACCCTTACTAATGAGGTGGGCCATGTAGAAAGCTTTCCTTACAATGGAGGCAATATGGTCATAAGTCAGTTTGCTATCAACCTGGGTGCCCAAGTCCCTCACGATTGATTGTGTGCTTAGGACCTTATTATCAATGTGATAATTTTTGGGGATGTCACTGTCCCCCAAAAGGGATGATGATGCATTGTTTGGGTGAAACCCTGTTGGAGGATGTAAACATCACTAGGGGAATTGACAGCACCCAGCTTGCAGTCATCTGCAAACTTGGTCAGCCATAGCCCACTACATTTGGCCTGCACCTCTGAGAACGATATCCCAAACAGCAGAGGCCACAAGACCGATCCCTGGGGTACACTGTTTGTTACAGGTCTACTACCTGAGGTGGCTTCCCCTATTTTGACTCGATGGGTTCTGTCAGTGAGAAGATTTGCTATCCATCTGGTAACATATGGATTGATGCTTAGTTGAGAGAGTTTCTCTATTATACCTGAGTGGGGAATAGTATCGAAGGCTTGGGCCAGGTCAAGGTAGGCGGTGTGCACAGTCTTCCCCTTGTCTATGGCCTTGGTGACTGTCTCAAAGAAGCTGACCATATTTAACAGGCATGACCTCCCCTTGACAAAACCAAACTGTGTGGGATCAAGTGTCTGGAGGTTGCCAATGTCCTTGAGGTCCATGATAATGTCGAAAAACAAGACAAATGAAAGTACGGATACTTTTGACCACACCAAAATGGTTTTACATTACTCATTGGACTCTAAAGATATCCAAAAAGTGGTGTGGAGAAATTGGGCCATCATACACTGTGATGAAGGACTCAAACAAAATCTTCATTTCCCTTTAAGAATAAGTCCAACATAAAATGGCTGTTGGAGAAACAAATTGTTTTCAGACAAAGGGACTCGTGGACTATGACAAAATGTGGATGTTGCCATCAGTGCACTTAAATTGAAACCAGCTATGAAGGTGACATAATAGAAAAAGGTTAGGGGTATGAACATCTGTGGTAAGTTCAATTGCCGATCAGAGGTTAGTCTACTTGTTGAAATGTATGTCATGCCCTGCGTTCTATATTGTAAGACTAAAAACGCACTCAACAAAAGGATATACAAACACTATTATAGTAGTATATCCAAAAGGAAGGAACATAAAGAGTGCTTTGACTAGGCATGTTTGTACTTGCTCCAATTTTAAGAAGTTCACTTTTTTGGGGCTTGAACAGGTGGAAGCAGGTACCTTTGTCGGTGATTGAGAAAACAGACTTCATCATGAGATGTGTTGGCAGCCTGCTTTAGATGCAGAAAATCCATCAGGACTGAATAACTACATTTCCATTGCTAGTGAACTTAAAAGAAAAGCCAACGTAGTTTGATCAAAATTTTAAAATTGTTTTGGCTTTCTGTAATATTTTGGCATTCTAAATTTGTTCTTAGCCATTTATACTTGGTTTTATATGGAAGTGTTTTTTGGTGTATGTACACCTTTAAGAACTTCCCTGGGATTTGTTCAGCCTACATATCGATTGACATTTCCCGGAGGTGTGGTTTTACTTCTCTGAGCTTTTAAATTCAGTGTTTAGAGGAGTTTTCATGGTTCTGAAGAAGTCTGTGTTTACACAAAAGCGCTTAACTGTGAATTGGAGTGGTTTTATCACTAAAGGATTGTTTCTTTCTACAACAACTGCGAACTGGAGTGATTTCTACCATTGTTGGATTCATTTGCTGTGGTCTTTGGCTTCTTGGTCAGTTGTTTGTTCTTTGCTTGGATTTCTGTTCCAGTTCCAGGGATTTCTCGGACTTTTGTGGATTCTTCCTTTAACTTCAAAAAATTCATTACCCAGACACCGCACCCCTGTCCTTAGGGAAACTTACCTGGATATTCAAAAAAATAAATAAATACAGATATATATATATATATATATATATATATATATATATATATATATATATATTTCTTTTTATCTAGCTCTTTAATATTAAACATGGCCAATGCAGCCAATGCAAAAAAGAAACAGAGTTTCTAAAATGTTTCATTTATCTGTGTATGTTTGCAACTGCTAATAAAGTGAAACATTTTAATTCTGTTTTCCTTTATATGGCTTTTGCTGTATATATTTTACTTCATTTACGTCTGAGATAACTTAAAAAAATCACACTCAACAAGCTGTCTAGGCATTCTGTAATAAAGTTCGTAGAACTACCATTTATGACATCATCTTACTTCTCCTTCTGCTTCCCTAGTCATACATGAAATTGGCAAGGCTTCCTCTCGAGATCATCTACCCTCAGTGTATTACCTCCCCCGCTAGGAAAATAGGAAAATTGCAGATATGAAAATGACAACTAGAATCTTCACACTAGCAATCTATAAAAATCTTGCTTTCTCCATTGCTTTTTTTTTTTTAAACCTGTCTTGCTATGTTAAATGGGTTTAACATAGCGAGACAGCTTTAAAATAAGCAACGGAGATGTCCGTTGCTTATTTTAAAGCTGTCTCGCTATGTTAAACCCATTTAACATAGCAAAACAGTAAAAAGAAACAGAGATCTTGCTTTCTCTGTTGCTTTTGGCCACAGGCATGCGCAGTACATCAGAACTGCCGCAGATACCAGACAGCTGCGGAAGGGCAGCAAGAGGCATTATACAATGCCATTATTTAAGAAAAGTAATTATTTATTTTCTTAAATAATGTCGTAGTATAATAGCAGTAACCCACTTCTGGGTGTGGGTAATGCGGGATTTACCCACAGTTGTCTTTGTTTGGTCCCGGCTTCGCCCTCGGGACCAAACCACGCCAACCGTGGATAAATCCCACATTACCCACACTCAGGCGTGGGTTATTGCTATAATATGTCTATGTGTACAGGCCATACAATTCCTACACATATATGTACCAAGTCTATCAGATATTATAGTTGATTTAGTATTAAAGGATCGATAACAGAGCTGACTCTTAAGTGATCTATTATTTCTAAAAGCAAAATCTGGCTGTGTGCCAATGACCCCATTCAACTCATGTACAGTAGACAGAATATCCCAGTTCTTTTTAATAATATCACATGCTACATGCACATTACTGGCAAAGGTCAATGGCATCCTTAGTTTATTCCTAGAGGTATCAGTGGAAGCATCACTTGAGAAAGTATTGTCAATATTATCCTTGTTGTTAATACTAGTGGGGAGGGGGGAAACGTATGGCTGGCACTTACCTGATCTATGCCGCCATCCTTCTCCTATTTGAGAATCAATAAGTTTACTACTATAGCCTCTTTCTAAAACTTCTTGTTTAAGTGTTTGTAATGCAACAATGAGACTATTGTCATCATTAAAAAGTCTCATAGTTCGAAATATCTGTCCTTTCAACACATTAAATTTTGTATGATTCGGATGCATACTGCCATAGTGTAGAACATTATTCTTTCTAACAGTTTTCTTATACAAAGTAGTAGACACAAAAAGTTGGCGTAGCTATGGGCACACTATCACTACATGTAGCTAAAGAGGGTAAAGAACATAAATTTAGCTTTATGGTACTAGAGATTCTGCATAGTACCAAGAGAGGAGGTGACATAAATAATAGAACAGAGTCTAGTGAACAGAAATGGATTTTGTGCTTTCAAGCTGATAAACCTCCTGGTTTAAACAACAGAGTTTCCCTGAAACCCTTCCTTAAAGCACGGTCATTAAAGCATTGATCTCTCTTTTAATATTTTATTATATATGTTTCAATAGTCCATCTTTTATTATTTATTTTTTACTATTGTATTTGTTACCATTTTTAAGTACATATTGTTCATTTAGTCTGTTTTATTCAAATTTTTAACGATCTATATATTCTACAGATGTAATTTATCACATGGCTTTTAGCTATGATGCACATTTTATCTGATTTTTGATTGGATGTTTTAGTGTTTAAAAATTTAACTGCTATTCTATCTTTGTTGGTCTGATGAAACGGATGTTATTTCAAGAAAGCGCTTACCTACTACAATAAAGGACATATTGATTTTCACTGCTGTGTGGAACCAGATTATTTTTCTTTTTCTTGTATTCTCTGGTTTTTGCATCTGATTCCTTATTTGGTTCAAGGACTGTTTTCGTTTGGTATATTTTCTTTACTAAAGGATACTGCATTTATAACTCTTATCTTTCCTGTGTACCATTTTATTTCACCATTATGAGAGGTAATAGTTAATACATAGAAAGTTGGGAATTAAGATTTTTCTTTTTTGTGTGTGTGTGTGTACATTAATTCGCTTACTCAACTTTTTTCAATAAACATTCTATCTGTACATGCAGAAAATGGGATATCTTCTTCCTAGTTCTCCCACTAGCTCAAAATATTTGCTATACAACTAATCGTCTTGCAGTTCATCAAGTTCCAAAGTTACAGGCAAGTGGAGTGAGTCTAAGTTGTTTAAAATCTTTATGCTGAGTTCCTCTGTGGCCTTTTATCGATCCAGCATTGTCTTTCTGAACACTGGAAAAATGTTTACCACCATATGTCCATTTTTTTCACTGGGAATAATAATTTATCCAGTGGAGGTCTGATCTGAGTCCTCCTTTGCTTGCTGAATCTTTATATTTTGTACAAACTTGTTGACCTCCTCCAAGGCTTGTTCTGCCTCTCTAAAAGTCTTGGTGCCATTGGTAAAATAAATTGAAAATGGCTGAATATAACAATTTAGACATCAGTCCACCCTCTCTGCATTCTTTTATTAAAGGTGTGAACCTGAGCATCTGATGTTTGCCTTTTCATTCTTCTTCATTGTTAGGGTTTTGGATCTGACTCAGCCGCATTTTCCAGACTTGGATCCTAATCTCAAGCACCTTCCTCTACCCAGAATGCTCTACCCTTTCTACAGATTTCTCAGATCTCATTTGCCGCCTCAGCGAACGGATGCGGATTTCTTCTCTTGAGCGACTGCAAGTAGCTTAAGCTAAGTTTTCCCCTTCTAGTTTCTAAAGTTTATGTTCCATTTAACACCTTACCTGTTTCTTAGCTTACCTCCCCTCCCAGTAAGTTTCTCAGAGTCATTAAGGTCTCTTTTTGCCTTTCTTTCTCCCTCTCCTTTTTCTCTCAGGGCCTTTCCCACCTTCTGACTTACAAAAAAAAATATCTTACAGTTAACTAGTTTAAGTGTGCATGTTAAATTGGATAGCTTGGTATAAATATTTTAACTGGGCGGCCCCGGTGGTGCAGCGGTTAGCATTGCTGCCTCACAGTAAGAGGTTTTCCGGTTTGATCCTCGGCTGGGGTGCCTTCTGTGTGGAGTCTGCATGTCCTCCCTGTGGTCGCATGGGTTTCCTCCAGGTGCTCCAGTTTCCTCCCACATCCCAAAGATATGCTGTAGGTGGATTGGACACTCTAAATTGGCCCTAGGCGTGAGTGCGTGTATGTGTGTGCCTTCTGTGGAAGGTTGGGTGCCGGGCTGACAACTTGACACCGTAAAAACTCCACTGCCAATCATGAGTGGATAAGGTGATCTGCTGTGGCGACCCCTAACCGGGAAAAGCCAAAAGAAGAAGTTTAAATAGTTTAATTAGTTCTCTACTGTTTGTAGCTGTTTATTAATACTCTTCAGCTGCTGTTGACATTTGTTAGAATCTGTATGCCCATTTTTTTTCTGTGCTTTAGGATGTCAGACAAACCCTCCTGTTTTAAGTGCTGCTCTGCCTGTTCTCATAATATTCCTTAGTCAGACATGCGTGAAAAATACATGTACTATCATGGGCCAGAGCATTTGTGGTCAACCTGTTCTATTTGTGAGGGATTTAATCCTCAGGCTATCACAGGAATAAGTTGATTCTGAAAAGGCTGCATCTTCCTCATTTTCACCAGGGGGTTAAACCCCTCTATGAGTCGTCATGGATCCTGGGATCCTAAGAAACACCCTCATAAAACTTTGAGGGCCTCTTTGGAGCAACCAGTGAAGATTTCAATGCTCTTGGACCCGAGACTGGCTTCTACTGCTTTGGATCCAATGCACTCTTGGGATCCGATGGAAGTAATTTCTGTTCCAGGCTCCCTTAGGCCTTCAACCTTTACGTAAGATCTCAGGATCCTACAGCTAGGAGCCAAACCCCTGAATATTCAGCCTTACCTGCAGAGTTATTATAAACTCCTAAGGGGGACTCAAGGCCTCATTCAGCTACTTCCTCCAGGTCTTCTAGGAGTTTTTCCCATATAGACCTGGACTTGAATGATGCAGAGATTCCTCAAAACTCAGATTCAGATGGGGGTGTTGTCAACCCCATCCCCCTTTGGGTCTGTGAGTGTTCCTGCCAAAACTATCCAATCTCCTTCGCCAATCCAATCAACCACTTTGGAGTCCCAGGATCCTAGATACTGGACAGAGTCTGTGTTGGATCCGAGGAGGCTCCCTTCCTCGATTCAACAGTTACCCTGACTGGCTCTGCTATGATGTTTTTGGATCAGAGTGGGTCTGTGATCCGAGAGGTCTGTATCAGATCTGAGGGTACGGGTTCCTCTCTGACTTTGTTGGATCCGTCCCATCCCCTCTGCACTTCTGCTCTTGATAGCTATTGTCAGTTTCTATCTGGGACTGTAGCTTTGAGGTTGTTCCCGTCCTCCCTCCCTCACATTTGAGGAAGAGGGAGGGGGCTTCACTGAGTCCATCACCTTTCCAGGTTGTGGAAAGGGTCTTCTGTTCTCACAGAGATCTGACCTTTTCTATCTCTGGTCCTCCCCATTGCCCTCCATTGGATCTGAGTACTGAACCTGTCATGCTTCTCCAGGGTCAGCCCATCCCGAGAAGTCCCTGAGATCTACCCCAAGAGAGAGACCCCTCTTCTTCTGATACCTCCTCTGATTATCCCTCAGAGGAAGCTTATCATAAGAAGTCATGCAAAGGGGGAGGCACACAGACTCCACTCTGGAGTCCCTCACAGACAACATGGACTTTGATGAGGGAGAAGGATCCCCAGGATCACCAACAGATGATGCCTCCTTTGGAGACACCTTAGACATCCTTAGGCAAAGAGGTGGCTGGTCTATCTAAAATCCTTCTACTGAGTAGTCTGTGTTTTTGGAGGCTTTCGGGATTGGCCCATCTACATCTTGGTTGACCCCCCCCCCCACACCCGTGCATGCGATGATAGACCTAGTCACCCACAGGGCCTGGAAAGAGCCAGCCATTACTGAACTTATCCATCAAGCACCCCGATAAATTCATATCTCCCCAAGGACAGACCATATTGGACTAAGGGTGTTCCAGTGGATGCCATGATTGTGGCAGCAGCTACCAAAAAGGAGCTAGCTGAGGAGAGCTCCTCTGTCCACTTGCCTAATAAAGAGTCAAGAGAGATGAACAGATTTGGTAAGTGTGTCTACGCCTCAGCTACCTTTGCGCTGAGGTCTTTGAATTACTTAGCACACGTCTCTTGTTTGCAGAGAGAGACCTGGTGAAGAAGCTTTCCAACTCTCTTGCAGAGTCCATGTCAGCAGAAGGCTTCAAAAAAGTGTCTCCCTAACTGGCTACTCTTTCCTCTGTCACTAATACTTCTATGAGGTTCATCTCCCATGCAGTGGAGGGTGCCTCATGGGCAGCCGGCTCAGGTATTGCAATCAGAAGACATGCCTGGATGAGGCTTTATGATTTTGTGAAGCCCTTTAAGGCATCATTTGTTAATGCTCCTTTTCATGGCTACTCCTTATTTGGGCCATCCATCAAAGATAACTTAACCCACAATGAACAGGAGGGAAAGACTCTTTCTGCCTCGTAGATCAAGTTTTTTCCTCCTCGGCACACTTTCTCCAGGAATCAGCAAGGTAATAAGAAGACTTGGTGCCAAAGATCCCAAGGGTTTTTCATGATCAGCACGGGGATTCTTTCCCTAGAGACAGAGGAGGAAGTTTCAATGGAAGATGCTGACACAGGGGGAGAGGGTGTCCCAAATATCAGGGCTACAAAAAAACGCTTTTCTATAAGCCCTACCAGCCCTTGTGAAGCGTTGCCCAACTGCTCAGCTCTGAAGACAGTTGGAGGTCGTTTTTCACTCCACCTAGGTGCCTGAACCAAACTTACAAAAATACCTGGGTGCCAAGCATAATATCCAAAGGTTACTACATTCCCTTTTTCCTTCCACCTCGTTAGTTAGGTGGGACTCCCCAACATTCCACCCTGTCAGGGGGAGTATGCAGTAACAGAGATTCGCAAACTAGTGCAAAAAAGAGTCACCAAGAGGTCCCAACCAACCAAAGAGGACCAGAATCTACTTCCGCTTCTTTATAGGGCCAAAGAAAACTGGGGACCTGAGACCCATTTTGGATCTAAGTAGTCTGAACCCGTATGTAAAGAAGTCAAAGTTCTGGATGGTTACGGTTCAGTCCATTCTACCACTGTTGCGAAAAGATGATTGGATTTGCTCTGTGGACTTACAGGACACATACTACCACATCAAAATGGACAGGCACTCCAGAATTCATCTGCACCTCAGGCTGGGAGCCAGTCATTACCAGTTCAGAGCTCTGCCTTTTGGACTCACCACAGCCCTCAGGGTGTTTACCAAATGTATGGCAGTGGTCGCAGCTCACCTGAGACTGCAGGGATTCCACATGTTTCCATATCTAGATAACTGGCTCCTAACTGCCCCAACCAGGCATCAACTAATTCAAGCCAGGGATTATCTATTTCAGATCTCCAGCTCCCTTGGCATCACCATAAACCTATTCAAATCAAATCCTTCTCTAGTACAAAGGCTGGAGTTCATTGTTGCTCTGTTGGACACTTCAGATTAAATGCCCTCATTATCCCGTTATTACATAATGACATTGAGACATCAGGTACTATCCATTCTAGGTACTCCATCTCCACAGGCAAGATTGATACTTCAAGCCCTTGATCTATGGCAGCTGCTATAATTCTGGTTCCATTAGCAAAATGTTTTATGCAAGTTCTCTAATGGACTTTGGCTGTTAATGGTCTATTTTTTTACCATTCCTTATCTTTTCCTAGCAAACTAACATTGGTCTGCAGACGTCATCTTCAGTGGTGGATTTTGTTGGATGATCTTTACATCAGCAGACCTTTTCTTCTTCCTTCCCCCTCTGCCACTGTTATCATAGATGCTTTCTAGTTGGGGTGGCATTTTATGGGGAAGATGGTCCAGTGCATATAGACTCATTTGGAGACCAGATTGCATATCAATGTTCTGGAGATGGGAGTGGTCCGCTTGATGTTGCAAGCCTTTCAGGCCTTTCTTCCTTTTGAAACTATTGCAATTCAAACAAACAACATATCAGTGCTGTGGTATATCAGCAAACAAGAAGGAACCTGTTTATACCCATTGTGTGTATAGAGGCCATGCGGGTTTGGGAATGGGTGATATCTTCAGACTGATTTCTCCTTGCAACACACTTATTGGGGAAATCCAATGTTTGGCGGACAAACTCAGCAGATCCATTCTGGTTTCAATCAGTAGCGAATCAGATTTTCAGCTGTTGGGGCCAACCTTGCTGTGACCTCTTTGTTCCCCCCAGAACAACAACTGCAGCAAATACTTCACTCTGAACCCCCCTCTGGGGGAGCCACCGAGGGTTGCTCTAGTTCAGGATTGGCCCTCCGGTCTCCTTTATGCCTATCCCCATCTTCCATTGATCCCAAAGTTTCTACAGAAAGCCAGAAGGCTGAAGAGTTCAGTAATCCTCATTGCCTCCTACTGGCCTCATCAGGTATGGTTCCCTTAACTGGTCTCAGGTGAAGTATCCTCCTTGGATTCCGTAGCCCACTCAGGACCTCCTGTCTCACATGACAGAGATTAAATAGCCCAATCTACATGTCCTCAAAGTAACCTCTTTGTTTTTCCAATTCTATTAATTGTATAAAGGTCCAGGCTTGCATCCCCTGTAAGAGACATTGTGTTAGCTTCCCAAAAAGCATCCACTAAAAATGTATACAGAAGCAAATCGAAAAGATTTACTATTTTGGCTTCTAAAGAGAATATTGTTCCCTTTTCAGCCACTGTTTTAGCCATCCTTTTTCTTACATCACTCTTCAAGGAAGGGGCTAGTTACTCTACTATTAAACTTCAACTGGCAGCCATATCCAACTTTCATGCTGGAAATGTTTCTGGTTCACTTTCTGTATCTCAGTTATGCAAGGCATTCAAGAAAGGGATTTTTCTACTTTGACTCCAATAAAAGACCCCTCTCCACTGTGGGATCTCATTGCTGTTCTTCAAGGCCTTACTCAAAAGCCTTTTGAACCAACTAGTGATTGTGACATGGAATTTCTGTCCTGGAAGAACATATTTTTGGTAGCCATTACATCAGCAAAGATAGTTTCCAAACTTTAGGCCTTGTCATCCAAACTTCATCATATAACTTTTCCTAAAGATAGCGTATCCCTCTGTACCAGTCCATCCTTTATGCTTAAGGTGGCCACAGAGACTAATATTACTCAGTCTATTTAATTACCGGTATTCTTTCCAAATTTCTGTAACAGGGCAAATATGTTTTACACCTTCTTGATATTCATAGACCGCTTCAGTTTTACCTTCACAGAACAAAACAGTATAGAAATTTTGAACAGATGTTTGTATTTTTTCTCCTAACAGGGTAGGTCAGACAGTCACTAAGGTTACTCTGGTTAAATGGATTACAGATCGTATTTCTCTGATTTATTTAAAGAATGGCTACAGTTACCTTGCCTGCCTAAAGCCTACTCCACAAGATCTATGACCACTTCTTCTGCTTTTTCCTCCAGAACATCAGCTGATGAATGTTTGTGCTGCCGCCACCCAGTCAAAGACTTATAGTTTTGTCAGTACAGCATATCCTTCTTTGAGTCCACCCAAGGGTGACATAGCTGGGTACTCTGACCCAATAGTAAGGAAGAATGAAAAGGACATTATGTATTAGAAGTTATGTACTTAGCATAGCTTTGCATCAATGTTGTCCATTTTCATTCTTCCTCACCTTCCCTCCCTGCCATCCCCCCGCCTAGTGATTCCTAGGGGATTGAGTGAAATTTTAGGATCTTTTAGGATCCTGGTTTGAGCCACTGGTTCTTCTTTCTATCTTTACAATTTCTTTTTTACTGTAAACAGTTAGGCAGCAAACTTGATCTGAGGAAGTTGTAGAGAGGGTAGAGCATTGTGCGTAGAAAGAGGAGCTTGAGATTAGGATCCAGGGCTACAAAATGTGGCTGAATTGAATCTGAGAGTTGGATCCAAGATCGTAATAGTGAGGAAGAATGAAAATGGACAACATAGATGCCAAGTTATGGTAAGTACATAACGTCTAATTTCTTTGCCTTGTAAGTCTAAGGTAGTCATTCTCTACAAAAATTCTAGTGTCTTCAATTTTAAGTATTTAACTTTCCACCATATTCTAGTTAATAGAAAATCCTTCTGCTAAAATGATTGTATCTTTTACTAGTATAGATCTTGGTTGTTTCTTAACTGCTCAGAAATGCCACTCCATCTGCTTATTCGTTCTCTTGATAATTGTTAATTGCATTATAGTAAACACTGCCTCTCACAGTGCACAGGAGAATGTAATTGTAGTGGAAGGCTTTGGACATTCTTTCTTCATTATAAGTATTAGCTGAGACTGTGATCTATGGTTTGATCTTTTTGAATGACAATGGAATGAACTACTAAAAATAATTCTAAAGAATTTGGAGAAGGGGTTGTCTTGTCAAAAGTATGAAAAAACACAACCATTTCACTCAGAGATAATTGTAGACAGGATTTTTTGCTTTCCTCGGAAATGTGCAAATCTTGGAGATGAATACATTATGTAGTGATGCTGTGCTTGAAGCAACTTAGCTTAAGGATTCTAGGAGCTTATGCTAGCGACAGAAATACAACTGTATTCAGTTGTTGACTCCAAAGGCTATTTCAGTGCATTGTGCAAATAAGTAAATAAATCAGCATGTCACACCTTTTAGATTCAAGAGAACATTCAAAGGTGATGTTTTGAAGTTGGGAAGATATGTGAAGGCTGCCAGCCTAGCCAGATAGAATTTTGTAGATAATTCTGCCATTTGTAAATATTAATATAAGTGACAGGCTTGTTCTCTTAAATGGAAGAAAATGGTGTTAAATGTTAAACTTCAAAAATGTAACCATATTGCACTCTGCTGTAGGAAAGCTGATAAGTCAAGCATTGTATAATTGTTTGATCTCAAAACTTGGAGCCGAGAGATGTCTGAATGAAGGAATTCATCCTATTGTTTTGAGACCAGAGTTAATGGCTGGAATTTACATGTATAATGTATTTTATTGTTCTGGCTTCCTGACCAGCTGCAAGATCAAAAGGGCTGTTAAACTCTGAGTTTCTATTAGCCTGGAAAACAGAAAATAATGATGTAGTCGGAAAATAGTCAGTGTTGCTGTGTTATCAATTTAAGGACACAGAGAGAGATAGAGAATCAGAGCATTTTGCATTTGTTTTCAGAACTGGCAACATCACCAGCACTGCCTTGCCCTATATGTAATATTATTTTAGAACTGTGTTTGCTTTTAGATATAGATAGGAAATAGGAAGTCTAGTCTAACTGTTTTCTGTACTGATGTCAGAACTTTTCTACTGTATTATTTTAAGTATTTCTCTGTGATCTCTGAACTCTTGACTAGCACTGTGTAGTTAAGCTCTAGAGTACATTGCTTGTATATAGTGATACTGTCCAAGCCACTCCAAATAAGCCTTGCTGTTCATCGCACTTACCATTTGGATAATAATATTGCACAGTAATAATTGGAAACCCTTTGGTAAGGGCCTTATTAATAGCTGATATTAGTGATTGATGGCAAGCGGTACTACCATATAGTCTGGGCAGAAGGGGCATAGCTGGAGAACCTGTGCCAGCCTTCCCCAGGAGTGTCTGTGTGTTTGTATATAACGCATATCTCAAAGTGTGTGTATATCAGCTACTTGGGCAGGGACACGAAGCACTGGTTAGGCAGAGAGGGTGCTGGAGGTTTTAGCTTGACCACTAGGCTAAGATCTGGACCCTATAGCTGTGCCAGTGAGGAGTCTTATTGCGGATCTAGAGAGAAAGGGAGAAACCATCCCCAGACTGACTGTGATCTCTGTGTGCTCTTAAGGGAAATTGTACTTTACTGTGTATGTATTTGTTAGCTTTCCCAATGTGGACACCCCTCACTGGTGTTAGTGGTGAGGATCGAGGTGCCTTGATTGCTGGGCCAGTGCACGGGCATCACAGAAGTGTTAAAATGATAAGCCATTTATCTGAATGTTTACTATATATCAAGGCTTAGTTTAAGATTGACAGAACATAATGTAATGTTAGAATGTTTATAGGGCCTCAGTTTCTGATCCCTTTTAAAAGCAAGCGATGCTGCATTGTAAGGTACAATTATCTTGTCAGTGCTGAATATTGACTTGCATTAGTGATGGAATGCAACCATGTGGTAGGAAGGAGGAAGAGAGAGAGAGAAAATGATGAGGTAGCAAACACCATATATGACATATTAATTAATTATATTTTTAAGTATCCTCTGCTCAAGAGATGTATAAGATCCATGTGTACTTCTCTCTCTCACCCCCTACCCCCGACATGTATCTAGTTTAATCTCTATGCAGCATGCATAAACACACACACACACACACACACACACACACACACACACACACGCACACACACGCGCGCACACACACACACACACACACACACACACGCACACACACGTATTTAGCAATATACAGATTATAGTGTTAAGCATCAGAGAAAAATAATATTGTATACAGCATCACAAATAATACTTGTAGGCACAGAAAAACAAGAAGTATTAATAAGCCTTATACAGCCCTTGATCTGTGCAAACTGTTGATATTTTGAAAGTGTTTATACCTCAACTTACATGGTATGCATGCTGCCTAATAATTTTGTCTAATAATTGTGCAGGTATGCTGATCCATTTGGGCACTTCCATGCCAGTTATGGCTTATGTCATTTAATACTGCATCACTGGAACACCAGTGAGAAGAAACTGATTCAGTGAACTGGCACTTTTTGAAAGTTTTTTTTTAATAAAAATCTGAGGTCATAAAAACTTGAGTTAAGATATAAAATGTTTTAGTAGGATACAATTTACTGAATCATATTTCCTCAATCAGAGTGCACAGAAGCAAGTTTTTATCAGACAGCCAAACACCTCTAAGCAATGTCACTAACCATGGGCACAAATAATGTGCACTTTATTCTCCTTGCCCCACAAACAGAGCATTACTGCCACTCTTTAAAAAGTAAATTGACTGCCTTCTAGGGAAAGAGCAGGCCTTGCAAAGCTTTATCAGAATTACTTTCCTCTTTTAGTAGGCATACTCAAACTAAGAAACATCTAGTGTGACCTTAAGACCACTACAGCTGATTTTCTGAATTTATGTAAGCCCAGACACACACTCAGCAAAATGCATGAGGATATTCAGCCACCTTAAATTTCTTACCATCTGATCTCAAAAATATATAAAATGTACAAATTTTCAATCATAGACTGCTACATATTTTGATAAGAAATTCATATTGTACTGCCTTCTGTTAAAATGGCCATGTAATAATGTGTAATACAGCCACTTTCTCTGAAATG
This sequence comes from Protopterus annectens, assembly GCF_019279795.1. Lineage (NCBI taxonomy): Eukaryota > Metazoa > Chordata > Ceratodontiformes > Protopteridae > Protopterus > Protopterus annectens. The sequence goes on from NC_056734.1 coordinate 757,623,355, forward strand.
ATAGCACTTAGCATTATACTGTGTAAGTGGTAATTTTAGGTCACCTCAGGCAGTCTCACACATCTGTATAGCATGAACAGTATATGCTAACAGTTGTGTATTTTAATGTAACGTTTATATTTTACTGGTATGGTAGCCTGTAGTTCAAGATTTATGTATTTATTTAAAATTTGTTAACCAGATGCACCATTGAATCTATGGCCCATTTTCATGGGAGATCCAGGAAATTAATTTACTTTATAACTGCCTTTTGGTTTGGTTTGTGGATGAAAAATAGTCCATCTGGATCAGCCCACCAACCCAGCTAATAAACAAATTAATTCCTAACTTAAACTCCTCCATTTCAGTTAGCTGTTAAACTAATCTAATACTGAAATGTTATTTTCTGATTTAATTACCTGCATGTTAAGCCATTAATGTGTTGCCTTATTTCAGCTACTTTAAAGGATCTCCTGTTTTACCTAAACCTGATATTATTATGTAACTCATTCATTCATGAATGCTTATTCAATTTGCTTTGTACTCATGCTAACACAATATGTACTCAGAATTTGTATATTTCTTGCAAAGCAATATATAAACGTTCTTTGAATACTTTGTTTCATGGCTTTGGCTAAAATGGGTCATTTGGGATAATTTCACTAACCCTGTAAACAAACAAACTAAATAATAAAATTAAAAGGTGTACAAACCTCAGTAGAAATAGTGCAGTAGTATGACATCAGATGCAATTAAATGCTTATGCGTGAGTACTTACATTAAGCTACTCAAATATAAAATAAAAGAAATCAATTTGTGTCTGTTGACAGATTATTCACCCCTGAATTGTTGGGAAGGAAATCTTGAGTCCTCAGCTGGAGCATTGTCAGCCTATGTTAACCTACTGTTCCAAAAAAAAACTTGCCTGATATATAAATGCTGTTCAACCACATATGTATATTTATACTTCTTTCCCCTCCTTATGAACATCATTGTATATTCCTGCTGTAGGGTTGCCAACTTTTCAGATGCCCAAATGGGAAATTTTTGGTACAAACGTCAGATTTTGTAGACCGAAACATACCCACGGCCAGTACAAATGACAGAACTTCACTTTTTTGCCTAAATAAAAGCTTATTATTGTAGCAGTTTAGTTGCTTATTCTGTTTCTTATAACATTTAGGTGTTTCAGATACAGAATAACTGTTTTATGCAACTATTACATAAAATATAGGAAATAATTTTGTCCCAAAATCTCAGAACATTTGCCATTTTTACAATTTTTTTGCAGGACACAACTGCCCAAAGAGGGACTGTCCCTCGCAAAGTGGGACAGGTAGTAACCCTATCCTGCTGTCAAGAGCCCACTACCTGTTTATTACCAAAATATCTAACATGCTGCTTCTCACTTGTATATAAAGTCTTTGTATATTTCTGCTGTCAAGAGCACACTACCTGTGCATTACCAAAATATTTAACATGCTGCTTCTCACTTGTATATAAAGTCTTTAAGTACCATTGTAAAGTCTTTAAGAAACATTTCTGTCCACAGCAATCAAGGTTTTGCACCTCAGCAGAAAAAGTATCTGTTATGTTTCCATCCTTTATTCTTCACACAACTCAACTTAGCATCTCTGAGCAAACCTTCTCTGTTCTAAGTGCTATGCTGTGCAGCTCAATGAATTAAACTGAAACTCTTATCACCTGAATACTAGAACAGTTTTCTCTTGCTTCCACAAAGTTCCAGTCACCCCAAAAGTTTCTGCTATTAACAGCCAGCCCAACATGATACTAACACTTAAATTTCTGTCTTTCGCTTTTTAATTTTAGAAACTGTAATGTACTAGACATAGCAGTACACCACCAATCCAGCATGTAAAAAGTGAGCTGAAAACTGTGTACTTTGCCACAGGTAATGGGGTACAGAATCAGTGTTTAGTTTTTTTGTTGTATGAAGCATTCTGTAATTACTTGTAGTACACGGGGCATGGTGATTACACTCCAACATCTAAAAATAAAAACAGATCAGTTAAGAGCTTCTGTAGTGCAAGACCCGATCATAATTGTTAAGCACCCCCTGCTTCAGTTGTTAAGATCAAGCATTGTGTTAGGCAGTTAAATCTACCAGTACTGACCAGCAAACGACAGTAAAACAACTAAAAACAGATTTGTTTCTGGCTCCTTACCAGTAATGTGTCCTTGACTTTTTGTAACATAACAGAATGTCTTACAGTGAGTTTCTGACAGTGCTCACTAAGTGCTTTATGACTTTGAAAGCTTGGAAAACACGTAAAGATTTTTTTTTCTTATTTAACTAATAGTACATAGAGCAGATAAAGCTCCATGCACTACAAAAACTTATGATTGGGTCTCTGATCATAGCCTTTTATTATGAACTTCACTTCAGAGGTGAATTTCTTGCATCTCTCAAATGTAGTCCTGCTCATAGTCTTCTATTTTGTGACTGTTATACTGGGCAAGCTGTGCCTTACAAGTATTTGGTAAAATAGAAGGATAAATAAGCAGAAAAATGACAATCCAGACTTTTTTTTACATAAAGATTGTAGAATAATGTGTAAAGACAATCATGAAATATTTCTGTGTCTTTAGCAATTTATTTTCCTTTAAGTTAAGAATTAACACATATATACTTGTTAACTTACAAGGAGATGTATTTTACCATGTGACCACCATATTTTACACTTTATATCATTTATCATGTTTTGTGTGTACATACATTTGTAAGACATTCAACCTGAGTTAACAGTATACATATATTGCAATACAGCATACCCTTTCTTGGTTAGCTTCTCAAGGAAATCTATGCAAAATAGCATGCATTTCCACCATTGCAACATTACATTTCATTTGGCATCCATCTTCACCATTGTTACTTTTAATTTTCATTCTTTTATTAATGAAAACACCACTAGTTACTGTATTGAAATTAACAGCTAGTTTACTTAACAAGGAACTTCAGTTCTTAAAATAAACACAGCCATTTAGTGGGTGCCCCTTAAACATACTGCTTAATTTTGGAAACAAAAGAAAGAAAATTTTACAGTCATCCTTCAAGTTTAGTTTCTGGATTTACAGTTCTTGGCTACAGTCCTCTCCTGGGTTATTCTCATCTCTTTGTAAATAAAACCTTCATAGGATTATAGGAGGTTACTAGGCTATTGGCCCTGAGGCCCTTATATGCCTAGCCAAGAGTTTAGCCCATGTTTAAACAAATCAACACCCAATGCCCCTGTCCAGCAGGGACACAGGTAGAATACCAGGGGTGTATTTTCTGTTTCCCATCCAGTTATGTAGGTTGGGCTCAAAAATGGGTAAAGAGGTATTCTGATTGATGTGGTGAGGGAGACTGATCCATAGATGGGGGAGCCTCTGAGACACAAATCTGTTCTGCCAACAAGTCTTGTTGATGTCACAGACCAGGTTGAGGCCATGCATGTGGGTTACTCAAGTGGAGCTTGACTTGCGGATATGCAGCAGTCCCATCAAGGTGGGGTCAGTGATCGCCTTGTATGCCAGACAGAGGTCACCTCTGAGGAGTCTATATGAAACTGAGTAGAGGGATAGGGCTTTTAGCCTATCTGTGTATGGTAGATGTTTGAGGCCCTGGATTCTCCTGGCGAGGAACCTCTGTGATTTCTCCAGCTACTGCATGTGCTTTGCAAGGTACATGCCGAAAGGGGCGTTGTACTCAATAATGGGCCTTATAAGGGAAGAATACAGGGATGTTATGACCTCCTTGTCCCTGGATGAGATACCCTTACTTATGAGGTAGGCCATGTAGAAGGCTTTCTGTACAATGGAAGCAACATGGTGGTCACAAGTCAGGTTGCTATCAGCCTGGGTGCCCAAATCCCTCACAACTGATTGCATGCTTAGGACGTTATTAATACGATAATTTGTGGGGACGTCACTCTCCCCAAAGGGGATTATGAGGCATTTTTGGTATTCAGCTTGAGGCCAGGTTTTTCTGGCACCAGTCATTTGTCTGAGTGAGACCCTCTTAGAGGATGTCCACATCACTAGGGGAGTTGATAACAGCACCCAGCTTGCAGTCATCTGCAAACTTCATCAGCCATAGCCCACTGGTTTTGGCATGCACCTCAGAAAAGTGTATCCCAAATAACAGAGGCCCCAAGACCAAACCCTGGGCTACACCGCTTGTTACAGGTCTAATGCATGAGGTGGCTTCCCCTATTTTGACTACGTGGATTCTATCAGTGAGCCAGTTTACTACCCATCTAGTAATATATGGATTGATGCCTAGCTGAGAGAGTTTATTTATTATGCCCGAGTGGGGAATACTGTCAAAGGCTTTGGCCAGGTCAAGGTAGGCGGTGTGCACCATCTTCCCCTCATCCATGGCTTTGGTGACTGTCTCAAAGAAGTCGACAAAATTTAGCAGACATGACGTCCCCTTGATGAAGCCAAACCGTATGGAATCAAGTGTTTGGAGGTTGCCAGTATCCTTGTTAATGGGGTCTACGATAATCCGTTCCATTGCCTTGCAGATCAGGCTAGTTAGACTGATGGGTCTATAATTTCCTGGATCGGTGAATGCTCCAACTTTGTGTAAAGGGATGACAGTGGCTGTCCTCCTCTCAGCTGGGACAAAGCCAGTACTCAGGCTTTGGTTGAATAGGGTGCCTAATGGTGCTGCAATTTCCTGCCTGAGTTCACGTAGGATGCAGCCTGAGATCTTATCGGGTCCCATGGAAGCTATATTTTTTGTCTTTGCGAGAGCAGTGATGACCTGTTCCCTAGATATAAGGGGAAGGGGGCAGGTACTGGGGATGTCCTGATTTACTGATGGGAGGGACAGTGGGGTAACATTTTCGCTGAATCTGACAGCCAGCAATTTTGGTATATCTACAGCATTTGTATGCGTGGTGTCCTTGACCACCAGTTCTGAACAGATCTGGGTGCTTCCTTTGAGGTTGCGGACATATGTGAAGAAGGCCTTATGATTGTCTCTAGTAGATGTGGCCAATTCAGACTCTAAGTTTGCTTTGGAGGATTTCACTAGTGCTCTTATTTGCTTGTTCAGGCTAAGGAGACATTACTTCCAGTTGGGCACCTGCTTCTTCTTGGTCTTGGACAGCAATCTTTTTTGATTTTGTTTTGTTTTGTTAGAGTTTATTTATTGTAGATGTCCACCAGACAGGTTTATTCTTCCTTGTGGAGGATGATTTAGTCCTGTCGGGTATTCCTAATTCCATGTTTCTATATAAATGCTTGTATAGTGCTTTGGTGTAGTTTTAGATATTGGTGCCAGTTCCGACAGAGGGGGAGGGGGCTGTGAAGCTGTTTATACCATCCCTTTGGAGAAAAGATCAGGATAAGGGGTTGAATCTTAATAGATTCTAACAGGTCCAAATAGGTGGAATGGACATCTTGAGTCAGATTTGGGGGCTAGTAGCTAGCTATGATTTGGATAGGGGTCTTGTCAGTGGTTAACTGCATCTGGAGTGTCTCCTGTGTGTCATGCTGTTTGACCAGCCTGGAGGTGTGTATGTCTTTAATGTATATTGAAACTCTACCTCCTTTGGCTTTACTGCCCACAGTTTGTTTTCTGAATATATGATAGGATGAGTAAACAGGTAAGGCTGGGGTGCTCTCCGCAGCTTTGAACCAGGTTTCTGTGACTGCACAGATGTCATCAATTTCCAGGGTTAGGAATGCTTGCAAGAAGTGCAGTTTCATGTTTAGCCTCCTAGCGTTTAGCAGCATGATCTTTAATTTGTGTTTTGTTGAAATTTTTATATTGGTAGTTTTAACCTCATCACTTTTCCTAAAAAAGACACTGTAGGGGAGGCAAGAGCCTTTGCCAGAAGCCTGAAGCTCAGGTGAGACAGATGCAGGCCATCTCTGGCAAAGCATCATGGTCTGTCAGTCATATCTTCCAGGCTGTCAGGTACTGGATCCCCCTGGAATGACACCAGAAGCTAATCTAATTGTTAAAGTCAATCATTTTCTGTTTGTATTGAGGCATCATTCTAGGTGACGGCAGAATGTTGCTTAAGGCTAGGGACATACCTGCCTGGGACACATAATCAGCAAGCTCAATCATGTCTCTCTTCATATAGTACAGAGAGGTACATTTCAAGTCATTCACACCAACTTGGACTATGACAGAGTCATAACAGTACCTGTTGTTGAGAGCCGTATGTGATATGGTGGATTCTGACACCTGACAGACAACTAACCGTGACTTTCTCCTTATCCAGCCTGGGGAGAGGCACATCTGTGTGTCTCACAATGGAGTCTCCTATGACTAATATGTTGGGTTTATGGTTAAGCCTTAGTGACTGTGAGGCACAGGTGTCTGGACTATGGCATGGTATGTGGTGCGGAGGGCTGTGGAGATCACGTGTGTTTTTGCCTTGGAGGTCTCTTTTGTTTGGGTATGTTTATGTGGAGGACCTGTGCATATGTAGATGTGTGTTGTGTAGGTGTGGGTGGTGTTTGAGGTTTAGTGATTGCGAGGTGTAGAGATTGTGTTGACAACCTTTTCGGTGCCAGATATACTGGCTTGAGGTGGAGAGAGCTTAGACTCTAGGTTATTGCTAGGGAATGGAATAACCTCCCCCAAAGTATCTCCTCTGCACCATCCATCTCACTTTTCAAGAAATCACTGAAGTCACACCTCTTGCAATCATGGCTCTGTCCCTGTATCACATAAAATATTTTCTGCTCTCCTCCTAACTTGCTACACCTCATCTCCTCTGCTTACCTCAGCTATTCTGTACTTCTTGTCAGGAACTACTATCCTATAAACTATTTCTCATGCTGTGACATATCTCCCGAATAGCATTATTTTCCGGATTCCATTCCTTCCATTTTTATGCTTTGTACTACCAATAGGGAATTCAAAGTTTTGCTATCTATATACCAAGCTTGCTCAAATCAAACTAAGGTACGAAAAATCTCCTAGACTGTATATATGCCACTATATAGAAATTTTCTGTCATTCGTGGATTGTGTTGTCATATAAAGACATGGAGCTCTGATTGTATATATGCCTCTGTACAGAATTTTTTTGTCATTTGTTGTAATTGTACCATTATGTTATGGAGTTTTTCTCCCCGGACCTCCGCTGTAAATGGACCTTTTTCTAGTCAGACTTTCCCAGTAAACAAATGTAAAATAAATAAATAAATGTTCCTAATGTAATTGCATCTCTCACAACTTGTGTTCTTAGGTGGTAGTAGTAGATGGTTGTCTGTGTACATGAGACAGTTGCTACAGTCTCTCAGGATGCCCATATCAACAAGTCTGGCAGGAGAAACTGTAGGAAATTGCCCATCCATATTTGTCAGAATCTGAGGGAGAAAGCTAAGGGTGGGCCTAAAGCCCAAGTGCTTAAACCAAAACTAAGAGCTTAGAATAACACTTAAGAATAACACTTAACAATTTAGACAGGCTATAAACAAGCAGTAATAAATGCAACAGAAAAGATGCAGTTGAACATTTTTGAGAACAGGCAGCAAGCAGCAGGAAAAAGCAAAGCAAGATAAAGTAACAGAGTAGTAGGAAGAAACACAAATTAGAAAAATATAAGCAGCTGAATAAAGTGTCTCGTTGTTTTTTTTTTCTTAATAAAGTAAAAAGGGAAAAAAAGTTTCAGTACAGATTAGAAAACAAAATTCTGCCAGCAAATGTATAAATTCAGTCAAGCAAAAATAAAAACAGTGCAGAACTCTGAACAAAGTGCCAAAAAATATACTTATCAGCTCTGTATTTCCAAATTGTTTGAAAAGCATGATCAGTTAGAACACAAGGAGCTTATCAGCCTGCTCTTTAAGGTACCTTCCGGCCTACATGCATATATCTCATAGTTTCTGTTAGTGAGGACTTGTATCTCTCCTAATTTCTGTAATGAAATCTCCTGACCATTTCTCTCTCTCTTTAGGCCCAATAGCCTTTCTCACTCTGCTGTCTCAGTCCACTGCCCTGCCTCTCTCTTAGCCCAATGGCCTGTCCCTGTCTGCTCTGAGAGTTATATAACTTTGTGTCTGTGGCTGCTGCTCCAAAATGTTCCTGTTGTCTTGTCTCCTCTACTCAGGTTAGCTTCTTTGACTCTACCTAGATACCAAGTCTGATCATTTTGCATTTAAGTAGCATACTACATTTTTTTGTAGGTATGCCACGGTGGTACGGCGGTAGCCTTGTTACCTCACAGCAAGAGGTTCTCCCGTTCGATTCTCAGCTTGGCTTAGGAGTGCCTTCTGTGTGGAGTCTGCATGTCCTCCCCGCTGTTGGGTAGCATTTGAAAGACATGTGTGCGTAAATGGACATGCCTTCGTTGAAGGTTGGGCATCGAGCTGGCACCTCGGCATTTTGTAAAAAAAATCTACTGCCAATCATTAACGGACAGGAGTTCCGCTGTGGTGACCCCTTACCGGGGAAAAAGCCGAAAGATAACAACAACTACATTTTTTTTGTAGGTCACTCTGCTTGTTTTAACTGCACATGCACACAATTGTAACATTTATTTTCTACATATCTGTTCATCTTGGAATATTATAGCAACTGTATAAGAGAATAATTGTAGGAGTGCAATAGTATGCACTAAAGAATATGTGGTTTTCAGATCCAGGAAGGTGGCAAAGGGACACATGCCTGTTTATTTTAACATCAAAGCCTGCTGCAGTGAGTGTTAAGATGTCTGGCTAGCAGAGAAGGTTTCACATTGTAAATTAATGTTTTTCTTCTTTTGCCTTATCCCTGTGCTATGAGAAACGTTTGTATTTAGATGTTGTTTATGCAATGGTCATTTTTGCACACCAGCAGCAATCTAGGCACACTCATGTTGTGACCAAACAGTTATATATCCAGGAGATTATAAGACCAGACACTAGAGATTTTTTGCTGAAAATGTTTTGGTTGGAGTGGAGAAGAATATGATGTAGAGAGGGGTGAGTGTTAAGGGCAAGATAATTTTGTTGCTAGATATGTTTTACTGAGGTTGTAAATTGTAAGTGAAGTGAAAAGTTTGTGAATTTTTTTCTGGTATTTGCTTGGGAGTAAGTTCCAAAGTTTAGCCATGTACACAGAGTACAGGCAGTTACTATTCTGATTTTTAGATTTTTGAGTGAATGCCAGGTGTTGGTTTAGTGAACACAGTTCTGTGTGGGTTTTTAGTTTTAGCAACTGTCTGATAGCAGTGGTATAGAGGGTTTTGTGGGCAGCTGTAAGTTGAGAGTTGGCTGGTATATTGGGTAACTTCAATTAGTTAAGGAACTTTATTACAAGACAATGATATATTCAGGCTTCCAAGATGGCTACACACTGATCAACAGCATAACCATCTCTTCCAGTGTGAAAACAGAAACATGCCAGCAAAAAAGAAATTTGGAAAATCTAAAAGAAAATCAACAAGAAAAGGTGAAGAGAAAACAGTGTCCTGGAAGGATTCTGCAACTGTTCAGCAAAAAGCATTTCAAGCTTCTGCTTTGGTTCAAGACATAACTTCCAGTAATTTAGAGGAAAAAATAAATCAGTTGTACTCAGAGGCAATTAAAATAAATGAAATATTGAAGGAATATAGCAATTCAAATAACAAAAGGCTGGAAAAATAGAAGAAGCTTTAACTAGCCATTAGATGAACTGATAAAACTGCAAAAATCAGAGGTTGACATGAAGAATAAGTTGGCTGAATATGAGGTTTCTTAAGAAGAACTTTTTAAAAAAATAGTAGTGCCAGAGGACAGAGCATGCAGATAAAACCTGAGATTTTCTGTGGTACCAGAGAAAATGGAAGGAACAGACTGTATCAATTTTATAAAAGCACAAATAAGCATCTAGACTGGTGTTCCACAACAGAAAGTGTTAATTTAAAGGGCACATCAAGTGTATGCTGCAAACCTGGCCTTGAGAAAGCAGCCAATACCTATATTAGTAAAGATCATCCTGACAAAATTGCGGCAGAAGGGCAAAGTATTAAAAATTGGAGATAACAGAGTATTTGTAGAAAATGATTATTCACTGTACAGCAGGCAGAAGAGTAGCAAATTTATCCCAGCAATCAGGGAATGTTGAGATGGAGGTGTGAGATTCAAGCTGCTGTATCCAGCTGACTTCAAAGTGTTTTTTCCTGGAGGATCAAAGTCATCATTTTTTATGCAGAACAGGCTAAGGAGGAAATAAAAAAGTTTATAAAACAAAACATAAGTTAGGAAGCAGAAGGGGACTCTGCTTCTCTTTCTTCTTACCGTAAGGCTCATACAGAAACTTTGTCAGTGAAACATTTTCCATTGTTCCAAAGGAAAATTTTGAGAGACAGAAAAAAAATACAGGAGTTGACTAGAAGAATCAGTAGCACCTTGGATTTGAACCATAGTCTGGTGTTGGGAGATAGATTTGAAAAGGAGTAAAATCAGCAACTCTGAAATTAGTGAATAAATGGAATACTGTAAAGCATCTTATCACATTTGTGAAATATGACTTTGAAAGAAAAAGTGGCTGAAACATACAAAATTTTGTTATCTTTGCTAAACTTCTGGTTGGACTATAAAGTGTATATCCCACTTTATATCATGAATGTTTAGAAGGACACTAAAAGGGGGAAACTAACTGTTTCATGATATAAACTGCATGTTATATACAGTAAAGTGGATTGGTCAAGAGTATTTTAAATGTGGTACAGTGGCTGTTATATACATTAAAAATATTGAAGTAAACAAGTACTTTTAGTTGTAAGAAATATAGGTTTTACATTTTAACAAGAGATAAAAGGCTGGGCAAAAATGAGTTTAATGTGCATATGCTGTGATCTTGGATTGGTGGGGTGTAAAAAGTGCAATGATTATATTTTATGTAGAATTAGGATATTTTCCCTGTTTTACAGGGGTGAATGTCCAAATTACTACCTTTGACTTAAACTATAAACAGGTGTGCTTTTAAGCATGTAGGCTTTAAAAGTAAGACAAAAGAATGAAAGCCATGGAAATGCAAAGATATTAGCTTGTTTTCCACTAGCAAATATTTTGTGAGGTCAAGATGTCTGAAGCTGAGATCAGTTGTGCATTCTTTTCTGAGTGAACTTTACAAAGACTAGTTGCTGAGTACATTTCCTTGGAGACAAGCTGTCTGCAGGTGCAAGCAGTTGATCCTGACAATTCTGAGTATTCTTTGCTAAGGGAAATGCAAACTGTAAAGGTACAATGGTAAGGAGCTCATTGAAAAAAGTGTTTGAAATTATGGAAAGTGAATAAGAGGTAGCAACCACCCTAACATACTTCATACTTCAGTGCAGTTAATAGAACATTTACAATTTAGTTTTTATTTAAAATTAGCCAGTGCACGTGTTCTTAGGGCTAAAAGTTAAAATTTTCAGAAAGCATACATGCTGTTTTTTATATCTGGGAGGGAATGAGAGATAAGAACAGATAGTGTCAGTGGGAGCACAGGCTGCAGCATGTGCTTTAACATGGGTAACTTTAACTTTAGGTTAGATAATACCTGTACGTGCAGCCATCAATTTCTGGCAGTTGTTCCCTTCTGCAGGGTTAAACTTCATGTTTTGAAAATATACATAGTTTTGGCGGTTTGTTCCAAGGTAATAGATGATGGGGGGTTGTATTTAGTTTTTCATTTGAGGGTTTTCATAAAAAAAAGTCTTGAAAAATGTGACATAGGTTCAAAAGGAGATCGGAAGAAACAACTGTACAAAAGATCATCCTGCTAAACATTATTGTATGGATGTATATTCGAAAAAAACTGTCATGTATAATAGGTGGGAACAATTTTTTTTTTTGTTTGTTTTTTTTAATCATGATGGCTATGCCCCATATTATTCTGGAACATGAATGGCCTTACAGGTATAGCTAAAACGGAAAGAGTATTGAATTATATTAAGAAGTGCAGAGTGCAAATAGCAATGCTGCAGAAGACACATTTGGAAAGAAATGAGTATGTGACTTTGACAAAGACAGGATTTCAGAATGGATATTCAGCAGAATATCAAGGACAAAGGATTATACTAACTGCTAAAGGGGCTTCAATAGTGACAGATGTGGAAAAAAAGACAAAAATTGTAGATTTGTGGTAGTAAGTGGCTATTGGCAAGGGAAGAGGATTAAAATGGCATGTATTTATACTATTTATAGGTGGTGACTGGAGTTTGATTTGGAATAAGCACAATACAAAAAAGAGGGTAGATTTCTGATGAAATTTAAGAAAATATTGGTATGAAAGATGTGAATTTAGTACTAGAAACTCTGAAAGAATTTATAGGTTCATAGTTTGGTACTAGGCTATCTGCCTGAAGGCATTTATAAGCCTAGCCAGAATGTGTTGGCTTTCGACGCCCCCTTAGATTAGTTCCCTGTGCTTCTGTCTAGCAAGAGCCACTGAAGTGATCCCCAAGGTAAACTTTCTGTTTCCCATCCACTTGTCAGGGTTTCTTTTGAAGAGTGTTAGCGAGGAGCTCTGCTTAGTGTAGATTGGGATCTTGTTCCAAAGCAGGGGAAGTCTCTGGGACAGGAATCTATCCCTCCAGCACATCCTATTTATTGTTGTGGTGAGGTTTAGATCCCTAGAGCATGTGGCTTGAGGGGATAAGGTTTTCTTTAGGTGGAGCATGTCCATCAATTCTGGGTTGGACATGGCCTTGTATGTCAGGCAGAGATCACCTCTGAGTAGGCAGTAAGCAACCGAGTACAACTGGAGTTTCTTCACTCGAGCAGCATAGGGCATCTGTTTGAGGCCAGTGATCCTCTTGGTGAGATACTTCTGTGGTCTTTCCAGCTGTTGCAGGTGTCTTGTAAGGTACATCCCAAATGAGGCGTTGTACTCTATGATGAGTCTGATGAGTGATGAGTAGAGGGGCACAATGACCTCTTTTGATCTGGATGCGAACCCTTTTGTGATTAGGTGGGACACGTAGAAGGTTTTTCTAACCACTTTAGCAATGTGATTATCAAATGTGAGATTACTATCTACTTGGGTCCCCAGATCCATTATTACATCTTCCGTATTTAGGGGACTACCACCTATGTGGTAATTTGTGGGTACTTTGTTTTTTCCAAAGGGGATGACTATGCACTTTTTGGCATTTAGCTTGAAGCCATGATTTTGATACCAGGTATCCATCTCAGTGAGAACCTTTTGGAGGATGTCTGTGTCAGCCGGAGAGTCAGTTATAGCCCCTAGTTTGCAGTCGTCTGTGAACTTGGTCAGCCATAGTCCTCCTGTGCTTGCCTGTACCTCAGAGAAGTATATGCCGAACAGGAGGGGTCCTAGGACTGAGCGCGGGGGAATACCACTTGTAATCAGTTTAGAGTCGGACCTAGCTCCCACAACTCTCACCATGTGGGTTCTGTCCGTAAGCCAGTTGGCAACCCATCTTGTGAAGTAGGGGTTTATGTTCAGGCTGGTGAGCTTGTCTATAATACCAGAATGTGGAATGGTGTCAAAGGCCTTAGCGAGGTCTAGGTAGGCTGTGTGTATCACCTTTCCCTCGTCTACACCCTTGGTAACTGTCTCAAAGAAGTCCACCAGCTTTAGGAGGCATGATCTGCCCTTAACAAAGCCAAACCTGGTAGGGTCCAGTGTTTGGAGGTTCCCAATGTCTCTGTTAATGAGTTCCATGATGATGCGATCCATAGCTTTGCAGACCAAGCTAGTCAGGCTTATAAGGCAAAAGTTCCTGGGATCTGTTGTGGCTCCACCTTTGTGGAGTGGAATAACCATTGCTGTGCACCACTCTATGGTTATGTAGCCTGTGGAGAGGCTGAGTTTGAACAGTGTGTTTAGGTGAGGGGTTAGTTCGTCTTTGAGCTCATGTAGGACGCAGCCTGGGACACCGTCCAGTCCCATTCATGCTGTGTTTTTGGCTTTGGAGAGGGCTGTTTTAACCTGAGTGTCTGTAATTTCAGGGACTCTACATTCTTCTGGTATGGTTATGGGCCCTTTTGGGGGTGAGAGGGGGGTGAAGTTTGCGCTGAACCTGTCTGCCAGGATATTGGCGATATCAGTCGGTTCAGTGTATTTTGTGCCCTTCTGCACTAACTCCGAGCAGATCTGAGAATTGCCACTTAGATTCTTGACATAGCTAAAGAATGCCTTGTGGTTACCTTTGGAGTCCTTGGCAATTTTTCTTTCAAAGCTTGGCTTGGATGATTTTTATGAGGGATCGTAGTTTCTTGCTGATACTGATCAGGGATGTCTTCCCTTCTTGGGATTTTACTCTTTTCTGTACTAGGTTCCTCCATCTATTGTATAGCTTGTTTATGGCAGAGTCCACCAGACTGGTTTCCTTTTCTTGGAGGAGTGAGTCTTTTTTTTTTCTTTTGGATGGCACAATCCATGCATTCTTTTAGCTGCCCATAAAATGCATTAGTAAAGGATTTTGCAGCTTGGACAGTGTTATCCTTCAGCATGGGGGCTTTGAAACTTTCCACCTCAGTCTTAAGTAACATGAAGTTTGCTTTTGAAAAGTTTTTCACGGTGGTTTTCTTGTCCGGGGGTGGAGGCGGAATATGGATATCCAAAGTGATTTGTTTATGGTCAGATCTAACCAGCGAGTGGTTGACCTCTGGTGTGGAACACCGGTCGCCCATTTTGGTAATGACCAGGTCCAATATGTTGTCACCTCTGGTGGGAGTGTTGACCAGTTGAACCAGGACATTTGAGTTTATAAATTCTAGGGAAAGTTGGGCAAGGGAGTTAGTACTTGAGTAGTTCCCCCAGTTATTGTTTGGGTAATTGAAATCACCCAATATTTGGGTGTTTGGTAGGACCTTTATGTTTCCCAGTGTTTCCAGAAATGTGGAATGGGGGTCCTGGGACATGGTGGGTGATCTGTAGCAAGCTACAATTTGAATTGCAGTTTTGCCCATTGTTAGTTACATGTTGATGATCTCTGAAGCATCGTGCTGTGCCACTAACCTGGAGGTGTGGATATCCTTGATGAATATGGATACACCCCTGCCTTTTGTATTTCGGTTTGGGTTCTGTGGCCAAAATGTATGGTATGAGTTGTAGCCTGGTAGTGCTGGGGTGCTTTCTGGAGCCTTAAACCAGGTTTCTGTTACTGCACATATATCAATTTTCTCCATACCGAGGAGTGCCTCGAGTGCATGCATTTTGAGGTTTAGACTTCTGGCATTGAGTAGCATTACCCTCAGTTTTTTGTTACTTGTGCTATTTATGGCGGTGGTTTTGTCTTTTGAGCCTTGCCTAAAAAAGGCACTATGGGGGTGGCAAGAGCCTTGGCCAGTATTTGAAAGCCTAAGGGTGACAGGTGCAAGCCGTCTCTAGCGAAGCAGCGTGGCTTGTCGAGCATGTCATCCCAGGCGGACAGACACTGGATCCCCTTTGAATGACACCAGAAACTTAGCCAATTGTTGAAATCAAGAATTTTTTCTTTATACCGTGGTATCATTCTTAGTGAGGGCAGGATGCTACTCAGGGTCAGGGGCATACAGGCCTGGGCTATGTGATCAGAGAGCTCTTCCATGTCTCCCTTCATGTAGTCTAGGGAGGTACGGCTCAGGTCATTCACACCAACATGGACAATAACAGAGTCATATTTGTACTTGTTCTGGAGTGACCTGAGTGCTTGTGTTATGTGGCAGATCCTGGCACCCGACAGGCAGCTAACAATAATCTTCTCCTTATTCGGCCTAGTGAGTAGGACGTCAATGTGCCTGACTATAGAGTCACCTATTACTAGTATGTTGGGTATGTTATTTTGCCTTAAGGGCTGTTACTGCATGGCACACTGGTTTTGTGAAGTATGTGTTTCATGGTTTGTGTTGGGGGTGGAGTTTGCTTGGATGTTTGCTTTGGAGGTCTCTGTTGGTTTTGCAGATTTTTATTTAGAGCCTTTGAGCATGTTTTCATGTATTTATGTGTGTTTTTTGCTGGTGCTAGTTTAATGGGTCTGTGTAAGACTGGTGGTGTGGTGCAAGTATTTCCCTTCTCCTCTTGACTATCTGATCCAGTCTTGGGTTGAGAGAGCTTAGCCTCTAGTTTGGCTGTATAACTGCATCTCTTGGTAGGAGGAGGGGGTTGTAACATTGCCTCAAAATGCCCAGATCCACCAGTTGGACTGGAGAGTACACCTGAAACTGCCCTTTGGCATGCCTAGATAGGTACAGTGAACTGTTTTACTGGATGGCTGGTAAGGTCGAATAGAGAGCCTTGTCCTTGTGTACAGTACAAGAGGGTCTAGTGCTAGGGTTTATAAGTGCTTGCTATAAGTTTTGAGCAAGTGCCGGGCTGAGAAATGAATGGCTTGAGTGCTTAAGTTGAAAGATTGTCTAGTTCCAAGGGAAAAATTGAAGAGGAGACTTTGTGGAGCTGGGAATAGTTTTACGCTAGCTAACCGGCGCTGCCCGGCATGCAAAACCGGGCAAATACGGTGTTTATAGCAGGGAAATGAAAGAGATATAAATTAGCCCAAAATGGCCAATAAACTACTAATTTCTGGGCTGAGACCACTCCTCCAGGGACAGATAGGCTGCTCAAAGCTTCGCTCTCTTACAGGGGAACAGAGAAACTTCCTTCTATCCAAGTAAGGTATGGGCAAACACAGAGATTTGTAATACAGCCCTGGATTCAGCACTAACCTGAAAACTGCAATATACTAGCTTAGAAAGGTGAGAAGCAAGTATATATATATATATATATATATATATATATATATATATATATATGGGTCTACTTCTAATGCCCGAAACGCCGATTCGCCGACAGGGAAATAACCGACGCCAGAAACCCGACAACACACAAACCCGACAACGCGAAACACCGAACACCATAACACCGACACACTACACGTCAACAACACAGTACACTACAACACATATCCACTAGCCCTAACCCAAACCCTAACCCTAAGGTCCGACACTACGCACACACTCCCTACCTGCACCCTAACCCTAACTCACTTACACACCCCAAACCCCAAGCTCCGACACTACCGCACACACTCCCTACCTGCACCCTAACCCTAACTCACTTACACACCCCAAACCCCAAGCTCCGACACTACCGCACACACTCCCTACCTGCACCCTAACCCTAACTCACTTACACACCCCAAACCCCAAGCTCGACACTACCGCACACTCACCTATCACACACCCTAACCCTACATCCCTGAGTATTGCACACTTACCTGTCCGCTCCTACTCCTAAATCCCTCACTATCGCATACTTACCAGGTCGCTTACACATTCCCCTTGTCGGTCTTCCGTCTGTCGGGATTCGAGCGTGTCGGTCAACTGCGTTGTCGGGTTTCTGGCGTCGGTTATTTCCCTGTCGTAAACGGCTTCGGCATTAGAAGGAGACCCATATATATATATATATATATATATATATATATTAGAAAATAAAGCAGATACACTCAGAAAAACAGTTTAAAAGCACAGAAAAGGATACTTATTGTTATATATCACAGATCAGAGTTGTAGTCAATGCCTCCAGTAATAAAGTAGGAAGAAACACAAATACAGTAAAAGCAGATGAATAAAGTGCAATTTATATATATATATATATATATATATATATATATATATATATATATATATAAATAGAAAACGAACAAACTAACTTAAACAAGTTACCCAATTAACCAGAAAAAAGCTCAAAACTGAGCTCTGTTCCAGCAGTCTTCAATTAGACAAATTCTAACTGTACACCCCTGCTTACTAGGGTGCAGGGGTACCTTCTCCAAAAAAAAAGATGGCCTGAATCAGTGCTCATGTTATACAAACAAAGCTAGATTCAGCAGGCCTGAATCTGGTCTATGCTACAGCAACAAGGCGCACCAATTTCAGAAAGAAACAGTTCAAATAACCAGTCACAATAAGCCTGTGACCAGAAATTCCCAGCTCAGAAGGGCAGAATCCAGGCTCTCCTCCCACAAGAGTGCAGACCACAAACCTTCTTAATGTAGAATAACTGGCCTGAAGCCCAAGTGTTTAAGCTAATACACTTTTAGAATAGCAGACACTGGGGCTTCAGTCCAAACCCCAAGCTCCGACACTACCGCACACACTCCCTACCTGCACCCTAACCCTAACTCACTTACACACCCCAAACCCCAAGCTCCGACACTACCGCACACTCACCTATCACACACCCTAACCCTACATCCCTGAGTATTGCACACTTACCTGTCCGCTCCCTACTCCTAAATCCCTCACTATCGCATACTTACCAGGTCGCGCTTACACATTCCCCTTGTCGGTCTTCCGTCTGTCGGGATTCGAGCGTGTCGGTCAACTGCGTTGTCGGGTTTCTGGCGTCGGTTATTTCCCTGTCGGCGAAACGGCGTTTCGGGCATTAGAAGGAGACCCATATATATATATATATATATATATATTAGAAAATAAAGCAGATACACTCAGAAAAACAGTTTAAAAGCACAGAAAAGGATACTTATTGTTATATATCACAGATCAGAGTTGTAGTCAATGCCTCCAGTAATAAAGTAGGAAGAAACACAAATACAGTAAAAGCAGATGAATAAAGTGCAATTTATATATATATATATATATATATATATATATATATATATATATAAATAGAAAACGAACAAACTAACTTAAACAAGTTACCCAATTAACCAGAAAAAAGCTCAAAACTGAGCTCTGTTCCAGCAGTCTTCAATTAGACAAATTCTAACTGTACACCCCTGCTTACTAGGGTGCAGGGGTACCTTCTCCAAAAAAAAAGATGGCCTGAATCAGTGCTCATGTTATACAAACAAAGCTAGATTCAGCAGGCCTGAATCTGGTCTATGCTACAGCAACAAGGCGCACCAATTTCAGAAAGAAACAGTTCAAATAACCAGTCACAATAAGCCTGTGACCAGAAATTCCCAGCTCAGAAGGGCAGAATCCAGGCTCTCCTCCCACAAGAGTGCAGACCACAAACCTTCTTAATGTAGAATAACTGGCCTGAAGCCCAAGTGTTTAAGCTAATACACTTTTAGAATAGCAGACACTGGGGCTTCAGCAGCTTAGAAGGATGTATGGTACCTGTCCTGCCACAACAGTGCAGACCACAAGCCTTCTTAATGTATACAGCCTGTATGAAGCCCAAGTGCTTAAACCAAAAGACTTAGAATAACAGTTACAATTTAATCAGGCTACGACTAAGCAATGATAAATGCAGCAGAATAAATAAAATTTAGTTCTTTTAAGAAAAGCAAAATGAAGTAGGAGGAAACAAACATACAGTAAAAGCAAATGAATAAAGTGCAAACATTTTTTTTTTTTTAAGTGCAAGAAGAGAGGCTGGCCTTCTCAAATCTTCTCTCTGTATTTAGTAGAGTGAACACTAGACTCAGAATATGATCTAACTGCACTTGGTTAAGTGAGCAAATGAGATGGATCCATGAGGAGTGTTCTAATACAGACTTACAGGAGGGGCGGGCAATTCCAGTTGAGCATAAAATGATTTCTCAAACTTTGTGATAACACCACCCGTTCTTATAGCAAAATAACTGCAGAGAGAGACACAGCACACTGTTCAGAAACACACAATTAGGAAACAGAAAAAAATGAAAAGTTAGTACTTTTAAAACTGCAAGTTTGTACTTAACAGAAGACTAAAATTCACTACAGCAAGTTTCATTTAGCTTCAGCTTGTAATGCAGATGTTTGTAGCCAAGCAAGTGCCTCAGGAGTTGAGCATAAAATGATTTCTCAAACTTTGTGGCTAGCATTTAAAGTACAGAGGAATCCGTCTAGGCTATTAAATATCAGATAAAGAATTGATAACACCACCCGCTCTTATAGCAAAATAACTGCAGAGACACACAGCACACTGTTCAGAAACACACAATTAGGAAACAGAAAAAAATGAAAATACAGTACTTTTAAAACTGCAAGTTTGTGCTTAACAGAAGACTAAAATTCACTACAGCAAGTTTCACTTAGCTTCAGCTTGTAATGCAGATGTTTGTAGCCAAGCAAGTCTCTCAAGAGTTGAGCATAACATGATTTCTCAAACTTTGTGGCTAGCACTTAAAGTACAGAGGAATCCCTCTAGGCTATTAAATATCAGATAACAACAAAGTGATAACACCACCCGCTCTTATAGCAAAATAACTGCAGAGAGAGACACAGCACACTGTTCAGAAACACCCAATTAGGAAACAGAAAAAATGAAAAGACAGTACTTTTAAAACTGCAAGTTTGTACTTAACAGAAGACTAAAATTCACTGCAGCAAGTTTCACTTAGCTTCAGCTTGTAATGCAGATGTTTGTAGCCAAGCAAGTCTCTCAGGAGTTGAGCATAAAATGAGTTCTCAAACTTTGTGGCTAGCACTTAAAATCCCTCTAGGCTATTAAATATCAGAACAAAACACTTAAAACTAGAAACACCCAGCTCACAAATGCACCATATAAACCAAATTCGGATACGTAGAACTAGCGCTTTCAATCACTTTTTAATTTTTAAATCCAGAAATGGAAATCTCAGTGTTGTGGAACACAATCTCAAGTCTTTTGGGGATATAAAATTAATAAAGATAAAACAAGGGCTTTAGTCGTTAAGTGTGTACAAACATGCAGATTGGTTCAGCAATACCGATTTTTATGGGGACATGATAAGACGAAGCATTTAGGAGTATAGATTACAAAGGCTTCAGTTATGACAACTAAGGATATGTGAGAAGAGATTAAACAAAAGATAATATAAAAATTGAGAAAGTGGAAACTCTTAATTTGTTATTGTTAATTTTTCATCTCATGCTCACATATGGGGGTGCGGATCCGACTCGACAATTACTAAGCTTGTGGCAACCAAAACGTTCTTGGATACCTCCCTTTACCTATAGTGCATCTCTCCCTGTTACACCAGATCTTGTTTGCTGCCTTGCAAAGATGTGGTCCGATCAGCTAGCTCTTGGATTATCAGGTCGTATTATTAACATTTTCTCTTCTGTAGTCTAATTTCTGTATCTTATTAGTGTATTTAGCTTTTCTCTATCTCTCCCTTGTCTTTAAGAAATCTTCTTTAACAGTAACTGGCTTTAATTAGGTTACTTTCATTGTCTCTCTCGTTCTCTTTCCCACTAGTAACCATCTTTTTATAGGTTAATTCCCTCCACTTTTACATTTAAGGTATTTCTTTAACTACTATCGTTAGTAGTTCTCCCTTTCTTTCTTTTCCATCTATATCTGTTAAAAAAAAAAAAAAGTAAACTTTCCTCTGTTTTTTCCCTATTTTTCTCCTAAGCATGCAACTGTCTGAGTGGTTCTCTGTCCATAATCCTTACATAATGGCAGAGAAACAAGAAGGACCTACAGGATTTAAAAAATGCACAAAGTGCGGGCATAAAATTCCTGTTAGTGACTCACACTCTCTGTGTGATTATTGGCTTGGGCCCCTTCACTTGAAAGACGATTTTGTGATGTGCTATTCTTTCAACCACCGAGCTTTGGTTGAAAGAAAAAAATAAGCTCATCTCGAGGGGCATGTTGCCATCTGCTTTTGAGAAGGCTATTTCTGGCAGTTAGGCGAAATCTGGATCTTCTACCAAAACTAAATCAGCTCATTTGAGCTCTGCTTCTTCACGTTCCTCAAAATCCAGTGACAGAGGAAAGACGAGGCCTTTTTTGGCTCTCATAGACCCTTCGGAGCCAAAAGGAAAAACATCAAAATCTCCCAAGTATGTGGAGTCTGTGACTTGGTCGGAGCCTTCAGTGCCAATCACTCCTGGGTTGGTTCTGGCTTATTCATCTCTGATTCTGTGTAGTAAGAATAGATCAGATCCGTTGATCTGACAACAAGTCCTTTCAAACCTATTTTGACACTTCCGAGGACTAGGGTACTTACCAACATTCGATCCAGTTCCACCAAAAGTGCTGTCTCCCTTCTTATCTAGATGAAGGTCCCCATCTGCGTCTTCTTCAAATTCAGCCATGAGCCTTAATGAAGAAGATGTGGAACAGATGGTGCAAAAGACTTGTGGTGCCAGGTCTGTTTAATCCATCCACTCCCCCTCTTCCTCCTCCTTTGACTTCAAGGCAAGTTTCAGGGTTGTCAGATCTAATAAACCCAGTGCATTTCAGCTCTGATCCAAAGATGTTCTCTTCCTCAGATCAGACCCTTGCTCAGAGCTGTTCAGCCTTTTTGGAGCTGGAGAGTTCCCTGAGCCGCAGTGAGCCTCTCGAACCTCGAGTGCGCTCAACTCCCAGGTCTTCAGAGCAGTCATTACACCTCTGAGCTTTGGCACAGATGAGGTCATCTCCAGTTTCAACCCCTGGTGAGCCATCTTCTTGACTGGATGGGACCCCATCCCAAAAGCATGGCTTGTCAGAGCTGGAGTCCTCCTCCATTCAGGAGCGGTCAGCCTTTAGGGCTCTGGAGAGGGCTATAGCTGCCACTGCATCTAGAAGGTCACCTGCCCCCTCGTATCCACATTCTCATCAAGGTACCCTGCTTTGCTCTTCTTACTAGGATGTTACACAGGGACAGTGGGACCTCAGGCACCAGGATACCCATCCAGGTACCCCTGTTTCTTCCAGTACGTCTACACTGAAGAAGGGTTGTACCCGAAAGCTTTGTTGTCCTGAATTAAAGATTTCTTTTTACATTCTTGACATGAGTTTGTTTTGCTTTAGTTGTTTTGATATACTTTGCATCGAGTTCATCACTATCAGTCTCTTTTTTGTGGCTCTTCCAATACTTCCCAAGACTACCCCACTGAGAATGTCCCTAGGAAGAGACTTTGCAGGAGGAATTTGGACTCCATGGAGGAGTCAGCCACAGAAGACACTGACCTCAATGAGGGAGAAGGATCTCCATAGTCACCTCCTGAGGATGCTTCCTTTGGAGAGATTCTGGAAATTCTGAAACAGAGAGGTGGTTGGCAGTCCAGTAATCTTTCAGCTGAGGAGTTGGTGCACCTGGTGGCCTTTGGTTCCCACCCATCTACCTCCAGGGTGACT
Source organism: Protopterus annectens (assembly GCF_019279795.1). Taxonomy (NCBI): domain Eukaryota; kingdom Metazoa; phylum Chordata; order Ceratodontiformes; family Protopteridae; genus Protopterus; species Protopterus annectens. Next base: position 757,646,269 of record NC_056734.1, read on the forward strand.
TTACCCACAGATGAGCTCATAGGCTTGATCTCTTGGTGGGAGTAGGAGACCCCAGACTCCATCGAACCTGTTCCCTGGAGACCAAATAAAATAATCACCACTCCATCTGACAAGGACTTTTGGATGAAAGGGGTTGCAGTAGATGCCATGGTCATGATGGCAGCAGCGACCAAGAAGGAACTTTCTGAGAAGAGTTTAACTATTCATCCTCCTGATTCTAGGATGATGGATAGATGGGGGAAGTGATTGATGTTATGTTGTCCTATCTCGCCTTCATTCTTGATTGTTGGGTTTGGAACCATGCATTGTTCCGACTCGGCCACATACTAAAGCTCGAGAGCATTTACTGTATTGAGGCTATACCCTATCCCATAATGCCTAGTGACAGTTACCCAGATCTCATTTTCTGCTTGCTGTTGCGGGATTGCTTTTCACTGTCTCATGCTAAGTCTTTGATTTGTGTTTATATTTTTCTATCTTCTTGGAGTAAAAACATTAAAATTCTCTAGTTTATTGCAAAGTAGCTTCCTCTTGTCAGTTTAAGTGCTTACTGTTTGTTTTCTTCTGATTTTTAACATTGGCTGTGTGGGCCATCGTTGTCTCAAGTCTCTTCTACCCTATCCTCGTCTAACTTTCAGTTTGTCCTGAACAAATCCGTTTACGTTAGAGGATTCATTATTTTGCCCCCCCATATATTTAAAAATAAATAAATTAATTTAAAAAGAAAAATAACCAACAACTTCTTTTTCTGATAATTGTGTTTTGTACCTTACTGTACTATGTTAGGGCTGTACTTTTTGATAAGCGTTCTTTTTCATAGTACTGGTTGGTTATTGTTGTTGTTGACTAATGCTAAGCATGTCTAAAGATTCTGCAAAGGAAGTAAAACAATCTGGATTTAAGAAGTGCGATTTGTACGCACAAAAGATGTCTTTGATGGGCACACTAGTTGTGTTTACTATTTAGGCACCATTCACCTGCAGGATTCTTGTTCCATCTGCCACGGTTTCAGCTCCAGGGTCCTGCAAGAACACAAAAATAAACTTATTGTCAGGGATTTATTGCAGGGACCTTTTGACATGGCCATCAAAGGGAATCAGTCCTCTAAATCTTCTGATAAGTCCACTAAAAAATCTGCTACTTCAACTCTGGTTTCTGAGCCGATTAAGAAACAAGAGAAACATATTGCTTTAGATCTGAAGGTTGTCGAGTCTGAGAAGTCAAAGTCTCCATCGGCTCCACCAGCTTTGTCGGAGCTGATTTGGAGCCATAAAAGGAGCCGGTCACCATCCTTGGAACCAGTCCATTTGGTGCCACAGTCACCCCTTCTGCAGTCGGTGGCTGGTAGCCATAGATCCTCCACCCTTTCCTCTCGATCTTCCAGGAGTCTCTCGGATGATGATGTGGAGCAGGTGGTCAAGAGGTTACTTCAGACACCGGCCTTAGCAAAAATTCTTTTGAGTCCAGCCCAGAAGGAAGTGGAGCTGACAAACATATCTGCTTTGCTTCTGTTCCTCCTCTGACTCAGACGAGTTCGGAGCCGGAGTGCCTGGAAGTCTTTGTGGTGCAACCGTCGGGTTCGAAAACCACAGCTGGGGGCTCGGTCCCGACTTCTGCTCCAATCTTTTCGATGTTGTCTTGTATCAACGGATCTGGGAGCCAACAATCCCTCGTCGGTTCCGGGGAGGAGAGTCGAATCAGACCTTTGTCGGATCCGACTCTTCCTCTCAGGGCTTTGGTGCCCACATCAGCCTCAGAGCCATCCTCCTTGGCGTGGGGGAGATCTCCCAGTTCCTTGGAGCCGGAGGCTGTCTTGGGCCAGGATCGAGGTGCCTTTGAGTTGATGAGGAGTGTGCGGACTCCCAGACTGCTCCACCCTTGGATCCAGCTGCTTTTAGTCCGAAAGGAACAGTGTCAACCTCTACACCATCTCTCCAACGCAAGTGTAGAGAATCAATGCCCCAGGATGCCCCAGTGGGAGACCCACTTTCTTCTGAAACCTCCCCAGAGTATCCCTCTGAAGAGGTCCCTTGGAAGAGGACTTGTAAGAGGAAACAGCTAGACTCCCCTGAGTCTGTCATATCGGATATGGACTTAGAGGATTCAGAAGGGTCCCCACGGTCACCCTCTGAGGATGTCTCCTTTTCAGACATCTTAGAGATCCTGAAGCAGAGAGGTGGCTGGAAAACCTTCTCCCCATCTGAAGATGAGTCTGTATACCTGGAGGCATTTGGATCTCGACCCTCCACCTCTTGGGTGTCTCCAACTTTCGACCATCTCCATGGTGTAATCAGTCAAAAGGTGTTGGGCTCTCCAGAATCTGTGGAACCCATTCCGAGGAGGACCAACAAATTTATTACAGCCCCGAATGACAAACAATTCCTGACTAAAGGTGTCTCATTAGATGCTATGGTGATGGCGGCGGCCACCAAGAAGGAATTAGCCAAAACTTCTTTATCAGTCCATTCGCCGAATAAGGAGTCTCGAACGATGGACAGATACCGGAAGTGTATGTTTTCTTCAGTGGCCTTTACGCTTAAGTCGCTGCATTACTTATCCCACATTACTCAACTTCAGAAGGATCTCCTCAAGGTGCTTGGAGATACCCTCCAGCATACTACAGCTGCAGGGGTGCCTGACAAGGTAAACTCTCAGCTTGCAACCTTAAACTCTGTAGTAAACGCCTCCATGTGCCTCATTTCCTATGCAGCAGATGGAGTGAGTAGGGCAGCAGGCACAGGAATAGCTCTGAGGAGACATTCCTGGATGCATCTTTGTGAGTTTGCTGAACCCTTAAAGTCTTCCTTTATTAACACCCCTTTTGATGGCTCATCTTTGTTCTGGCCAAAAGTAAAAGAGACTCTTACCAGCTGCGAACAAGAAGGCAAAACTCTGCTGTGGGAGTACTTTTCTCCATCCCTACCAGAACTTATCCCAAAGATCAGAAGGGAGGAAAAATGTGGTTCTGGAAGTTCCAAAGAGCTTCGCTGGATGCACGTGGTGAATTTTCCCCCAGGGGGAAATAACAATGGAAGACGCCACCCTCACAGAAGAGGGGGTCCGCAGAATCAGGGTGACAGAGATACGTTCTCTAGCAGGCCCTTCCAGTGCTGCTGAAAGGAGGCCCGTCTGTCCACCTCTGGAGGCAGTCGGGAGATTATCACTGTATCCAAAAGCCTGGCTGAATATCACTCAAGACAAATAGGTAAGGTCAATCATATTCCGGGGATACAGCATTCCTTTCTCTTTTCCACCCTCTCCATCAAGATCCATCTCAGAAATACCACCCAGTCAAAGAGATCAAACAACCCTAGAAATTCAAAGGTTGCTAGAAAAAGGAGTCATCCAAGAAGTCCCCGCAGACCAAGCCAGATCCGGAATTTGCTCATGGTACTTTTTAGTTCCAAAGAAGAAAGGGGATATATTCCAATTTTGGATCTTAGCAAACTGAACAAGTCCGTAAAGAAAGCAAAGTTCCAAATGGTAACTCCCTTTTCTGGGACAAGACAATTGGATGTGCTCAGTAAATCTTCAGGATGCATACAATCACATAAAGATAGACAGACGATCCAGGAGATATCTAAGCTTCCGGCTGGGAGCCAATCATTACCAGTTCAGAGCTCTGCCCTTTGGTCTCACTACAGCCCCCAGAGTGTTTACCAAATGCATGGCAGCAGTCACGGCTCTCCTGAGGCATCTAGGATTCCAGATGTTTCCGTACTTAAACGATTGGCTCCTAACCCCCACCACCGAGCATCTACTGACCAAGGCAAGGGACACTACCATTCATCTCTGGTCAGAGCTAGGCATAACCATAAATTTTGAAAAATCTGCCTTGTTTGCATATTACCTTTATAGGAGCAGACAAACACAAGAGGCATGGTAACAAAACTGCCTCACAAAAGGGTACTAATGCTGCACCATCAAATATCTATCTTGCTCATGAAGAAGAAAGTACAGGCAAAGTTTATTTTCCAGATACTGGGTTCAGTGGCAACTGCAATAACATTAGTCCCACTGGCGCGTCTACACATGAGAGTGTTACAGTGGCTACTTTTTTACATAATGGTCCATGCAGGAGTTGCCCATGTCACACAAGATCCTCATTACAAACATCTGCAAGAAGGACCTACAATGGTGGCTTCAGTTCACGCAGGTAACGATAAGCAGACTGTTTGTTCTTCCCCAACCCATAGCTATGGTGACCACGGACGCCTCCCAGATAGGATGGAGGGGCATTATCTGGGACAGACTGCCCAAGGGACTTGGCAGGAAGACGAATACCACTTGCACATCAACGTCCTAGAGATGAGAGTGGTGCTTCTGGCATTGCAGGCATTCCAGAGTTCTCTTCCACCAGGTACGATTGCAATTCAGACAGACAATATGTCCATCGTGTGGTATATCAACAAACAAGGCGGAACCAAATCTTACCCCCTCTGTTAAAAGGCTCAAAGTGTATGGCAATGGGCAATATCTTCTCAACGTTTTCTGATCGCAATGCATACCCTGGGAAAGTCCAAAGTGATAGCAGACAAATTAAGCAGGAGAATTCTTATGCCTCACGAGTGGTCCCTGAAACAGGAAATTGCTTACGAAATTTTTTGCAAGTGGGGCCAGCCTTGCTGCAACCTCTTTGCCATGTCCATGAACACCAAATGCAGTAGCTATCTTGCCCTAATCTCCCCTCCGGTGAGTCACCAAGGGATGCACTTGTTCATGATTCGCCCCCTGGACTTCTATATGCACCCCCCCCATTTCTACTAATACCGAAAGTTCTTCAGAAAGCCAAATCGTTGAGTTGCAGGCCAATTCTCTTCGCTCCGTTTTGGCCTCATCAGATATGGTTCCCCTTCCTATGGCCTCATCTCAAGGAGGAGCCTTGGATCCTGGACCCAGTACCAGATATTCTGTCATCAATCAGGAATGCTCCATCCCTGTATTCAAACCCTCAAGCTGACAACTTGGTTTCTCCACTTCCCATCTTAGTCAGGCTTCCAGACATGTTCCCAGCAGTGCGTCACATTCTAATTTCATTGCACAAGTCTACAACTAGAAAACTTTATGCTAGCAAATGGAAAAGGTTTTATTGTTGGGCTGACAAAAATCATATTGATCCCTTTACAGCCCCTATAACTACAATTCTGGAATTTTTAGCAGAAACCTTTAATCCAGGGGGCAGCTGCGGCCAGTATACGAGTACATCTAGCTGCCATATCAAACTACCACGTAGGAGACATGGGATCCAGTATAATGTCTCACAGATTATGCAAAGCTTTTCTGAGAGGTACATTTCTGTTAAAACCTCCAGTAAGAGAACCATCACCTCCATGGGATCTAAATTTGGTACTGAGTGCTTTAATTCTCCCCCCATATGAGCCAGCTTCCTCTTGTCCACTAAAGTTCTTATCATAGAAGACAGTCTTTTTAACAGCCATTACTTCAGCTAGGAGGGTTTCAGAAATGCAAGCTCTGTCTATCCGTCCTCCCTATTTGATTTTCCACAAAGACAGAGTCTCTCTTAGAATTAATCCTTCCTTTCTGCCCAAAGTATGTTCTGAGTCCAGTTTAACTCAGTCTATTGAACTACCTATCTTTTTTCCCAACTATGATAACAGGGCAGAATATAAGCTTCACCAAATGGATGTCCATAGGCAGTTATACTTTTACTTACACAGGACAAAGGAGTTTAGAAAATCAGACCAATTATTTGTCTCATTCTCAGAGAATAGAAAAGGAACTTCATTTTCAAAAGTCTCTGTATCCAAATGGCTTACGGACACCATTATTTATGCATATAGTTCTCTGCATAAGCAGCTACCAGGAAAAATTCGAGGCCATTCAACTAGTGCTATATCGACTTCCACTGCTTTTCAAGCCGGACTACCTTTGGATTCTATTTGTGCTGCAGTCACATGGGTCAACCCTCATACCTTTATCACTCATTACAAAGTAGATGTGGCCTCCCGGAACAGGGCTTCCTTTGGTTCCACTGTTCTGAAGAGTTTATTCCCTTGAGAGACCCAAGAAAGAAGGTGCTGGGGACACTGTCCCAGCCATCAAAAATTTGGGCAAGATAGGACAACATAACATAAAGAAGTTATGTACTCACCATAATGTTCCATGCTTGTTGTCCATAATCTCACTTTCATTCTTGCATCCCACCCTCCTTCCCCCTTCCTGAAGGATTGAAAGGAATTTTTGGGAATTGATCATAAGTTCTCTGATTCCCTTTGTGTCTCATGAGACATGGGCAGAGGATTATTGTATTTACCCTGGTGGGTTACATAATCTAGTGATTGATACTTACAAATGAGATCTGCGTAACTGTTGCTAGGCATCATGGGTTAGGGTACAGCCTCGAGCCAGTAAAAGCTGTCGAGATTTAGTATGTGGCCGAGTCAGAACTGATGCTCGGTTCCGAACCCAACCATCAAGAATGAAGGCGAGTTTATGGGCAACAAACATGGAATGTTTTGGTGAGTACATAACTTCTTTTTTTCTTCAGTGATCTTTACCTTATGATCACTAAATTATGTTTCTCATTTCACTGTGTTACAAAGGGATCTGATCAAGGAGCTGTCAGATACCCTTGAAGGAACAGTAAGTGAGAGAGCAAAAGAGAAGGTAGCTTCCAAGTTAGCCACCCTACATTCTGTAGCTAACTCTTCAGTGAGGCTTATCCCACATGCAGCTGAAGGAATGAGTAGAGCGTCAGGTTCAAGCATCTCTGTGAGGAGGCATGCCTGGATGCTCCTTTGCGATTTTGTGGAGCCTTTTAATTCTTCATTTGTCAATGAATCTTTTAAAGGCACTTCACTTTTTGGTCCCAAAGTTAAAGATACGGTATCCAGGTGTGAAAAGGAAGGTAAGACTCTTTCTGCTGTGGGTATATGTGTTTTGGATCCTCAGGACCTTATCCTAAGGGTCAGAGAGGCAGCAGAAAAAATGTGGTTCAAGAAGTTTCAAGGGTCCTACCAAGACAAAAATGGAGAGTTTTCCCCTAGAGGCAGAGAGGGGAACAATATTGGAAGACACCACCCTCGTGGCAGAAGAGGTCCGCAGAACCAAGGGTTCTGGGAGTCTTTCTTCGGGAAGCACTTTCAGCACTCCTGAAATGAGGTCCGATTGTCCACCTCTGGAGACAGTCAGGGGTTGACTATGCACTGGAGAGCCTGGCAAAAGATGACTTCCGACATGTGGATGCAAAAGATAATATCCAGGGGTTACCAAGTTCCCTTTTCTCAACCCCCTCCCAACATGAAAATGCCAGAAGTTCCACCCAATCAAAGGGATCAGGCAGTTGTTCAAATCCAAAGACTGGTAGGAAAAAAAAAAGAGTCATCCAAGAGGTCCCCCGAGATCAGAGAGGATTCGGAACTTACTCAAGGTTCTTTTTGGTTCCAAAGAAAACAGAGGACTGGAGACCAATCTTGAATCTCTGAAAATTGAACAAGTCAGTTCGACGTTGCAAGTTTTGAAGGGTCATGGTGCAGTCCATACTTCGTTTTCTGGAACAGGACTAGATGTGCACCATAGATCTTCAGGATGCGTACTACCATATAAAAATGGACAGATGCTCCAGTGGATATTTACGCTTCCTACTGGAAGCCGGTCATTACCATTTCAGAGCACTGCACTTTGGTCTCACTAGCACCCCCAGAGTGTTCAACAAATGCATGGCAGTGGTGGCAGCTCACCTGAGATGACAAGGATTCCAGGTGTTTTTTTATTTAGATAACTGGCTCATATCCGCCTTGACCAGTCATCTACTTAACTGCGCAAGAGACTCTGTTCTTCAAGTGTGTTCCACGCTAGGCATAACCCTAAATTACCAAAAATCTCATCTGGAACCTACTGAAACTAGATTTCATAGGAGTACTACTAGATACCAGTGAAATGATTGCAAAACGTTCTCCTTCCAGAGTGTTTAACAATCAGATGACAAACATATAGATTAATCAGGAAAAAAGAAAGTAGCCACCCGCCATGCTCTACAGGCATTAGGATCAATGGTGATAGTATTGGTTCTGTTAGCCAGTTTTCACATGCGGATACTTCAATGGCTTCTTGCTGCTCAGTGGTCAGTTATCCACCAACTGATGTCTCACAAAATTATTATAACAGACACATGCAAAAGGAATCTTTCATGGTAGATTCGGTCAGAACAATTGACACAAGGTTGACCCTTTATTCCCTCTCAACCACAGGCTACGGTGACCACGGAAGCTTCCTAGATGGGGGGGGGGGCATTATCTGGGGAAGATGATCCAAGGGACCTAGTCCACTTACAAGGCCAAACTCCACATAAACATCCTGGAGATGAGGGCATTGCTTTTAGCATTGCAGGCATTTCAGACTGCTCTTCCTCTGGGAACAGTAGAGATCGAATCAGACAATATGTCAGTGGTCTGTTACATAAACAAGCAAGGAGTAACCAGATTATAACCTCTGTGTTGAGAAGTGCTCAGAGTGTGGCAATGGGAGATCTCATCCAACCGCTTTCTTATAGCAGTGCACATTCTGGGAAAGTCCAGCATCACAGCAGACATAGCAAAAACAAAAAGAAAAAGAAAGCAATTTTTGAACAAAAAGCCTGTCCTAGCCTGTATGGAAACACCATGAGTACTAACTATCTCTTTCCCTCCTCCAGACCATTTGTAACCATTATTTAAGGGTTCCCCCCATCAAATACCTACATCAAATAAGAAGAATCACCCAGAAAATACTGTGGATCCAGCAAAGAAGTTTGAGAGAACCATAGCCTGAAAGTAGTGAATGTATGTTAACTTTCTTGGTTTAGTGTACTTTACATAGTGTACTCCCTTAAGGACAGCTGACTGACTTTAGTGTGGTCAAATGCTGCATCACAGATTAGCAGCAGGCATCACCCCCCCCCATATATCTGTTACCTTCTTAGTTATACTGCACTCCTTTTCCTCTGTAATCTAGAGTGCACCTTTGCCTCTTCGGGTAGGAAGATGGGTAGCTCCTGCCCACACTCCAGCTCCCTGAATTACACAACACATCTCTGATATACTGACTATTTTGTTTGAATTTAGTCTAAGGTTACTTAACTGCCACATAACTACCTTCAACCCATATAGGATACATATTGCAGTAATAGGCTCTCTTTCACATAACACTGATAGTCTCCCAAACACTCCAGTGTCTTGGACTACTGCTCTGCCCCGCTCCCCTACCCTACTATCATTCACACCCACCCCATACCAATTACATTTATAGTTAGACACCACACCCTCTATCAGTTCCCTCTCACCCAGTTAAAGTTTCACAATACACATATCACTTACAAACCAGCACCCTTCACCACACCCTTATTATCACTCATTATTAGTATATCAAACCCACTTACTTTAAGATACTACCCTTAAACACTCTTCACCAAACATGAGGAACTATAAACAACAGTCCCACTTAATAAAAGCACTACTCTACCTATGTGCTATCATCACCTTTCTCCTGCTCTCCTACCTCTCCTCTTACCACACTCCACTACATATCAGTACCCCCCCCCCCCCCACAATGGCTAACCGAACCTCTGTCCACTCCCCTGAAACTTTGTAACTTCTGTATCACACCACTAGCCTCACCTCCTCTAGATCAGTCTCTTACTCTCACTACAAACTGTCAGTCAGAACTAATCCTCACTCCTCATTAAAACATACTAAATTACTACTTAGTAACTTCCCTATCACACCACTAGACCTCACCTCCTCTAGATCAGTCTCTTACTCCCAGTACAAACTGTCAGTCAGAACTAACCCTCACTCCTCATTAAAACATACTAAATTACCACACAAACTAACTAAACTGTATCTTCACCTACTACACAAACTAATTCGCTGTGGTGATATTCACCCTAATCCAGGGCCCACCACAACACCCTACACAGACACTAATCAGCCAAACACCCTATACTATAGACCTACCTCCTCTCTCCTCTTCATTAACATAAATGCAAGAAGTATACTTAACAAAATCCAGGACCTTCATGCCCTTCTAGCTGTATATAAACCAGAAATAGCAGTGCTAACTGAAACATGGCTTAAACCAGAACACCATAATAATGAGATTACAGCCCCTGGCTATAACATAATACGCAGAGATAGAGTTGAGAAAAAGGGAGGTGGTGTAGCGATATTGTTCCAAAATCATCTCATCATTGAACAAATTGATTATAACACCCAAGAAATCAAAGATGTTGAACTAATCCTTGCCAAATTAAAACTAAAAAATAAACATATCATTATTGCAGGTGGCTAAATTCCACCACCAGGCAATAACACTACTATAATGGAAAACCTGCTAAACTGGATCTCAAACTCCATGCCACAAGAAACTGTACTATTAGGTGACTTTAATATTAACTGGCTGAACTGCTCTAGCCACACTCCAACTACCCACATTAGCCTCCATAGATTTACCCAAATGATATCCACTCCAACCAGAACTGACAAAACCTCAAAACACGAATCGATCTTAGACTGGATTCTGTTATCTGACCCCACTCTAGCATGGCACTCTGGCTGTCTACCTGACAGTCTTAAGTGATCATCAACCAACCTACCTAATTCGGAACAGACCCCATTACATAAGCCAACCCAACCTCAGAGTAATACGTAACAAAAAAAGCTTTAAAACAACTGACTTCATCAATTCACTATGAAGCTGTATTTGGACACCCCTAAAACTACTCTCTCTAGACGATGCCATACAGTACTTTAACTTCACTTTCCTGCAAATCCTAAATTGTCATACCCCCTCCAGAACTATAAGACTAAAAGCTAACTATGCTCCATGGCTAACTAAAGATACTAAACTACAATGAGAGAGAGGGATCAGGCCTGGTGTCAATATCAAAAGAACAAAACCAGTAATCTGAGGCAAACCTACCAAGAACTTCAAAACAAAACCAAAAAACAAATCAAACTAGACAAAAGTAACTACTACAAAAACATGCAGGAAAAATATGCCAACAACCCTTAGAAATTTTGGGCTACAATAAATGACATAATCCACACAGGTAAAGCCACCTCCCCAACCCCAGTACTCCCAAACAACCATGACAACATTCCCACACAATTTAACAAGTTCTTCACCAAAACAGTCCAAACCCTTACCAATGCCCTCAATACCACTAGCAGCCCTATACCAGGTGCTAGCAAAACCCACCCTACTATTCAAAACAATAACACCAACTTTTCCCTACACCCTGTACCCACTAAAATTATTTCAAAGCTCCTTAAGAAACTCAAACCAACCACACTAGCTGCTGACACCCTACCAGCCAAATTCCTTTAGCTAGCAGCAGACGCCATAGCCTATCCCATGTCCATCCTCATAAACAGGTCACTTGCAGAATTCAAAGTCCCCACCCTGTGGAAAACATCACAAATTATTCTACTGCACAAAGGGAGCAACTCCTTAGAACTTACCAACTACCACCCAATCGCAATACTCTCACCTCTATCCCAGATATTATAGAGAATTGTACATTCCCAACTACTTCGGTACCTCTTACAAAACAACTTAATCTCCAAAACCCAGCATGGCTTTAGACCATCCCACAGCACGACCACAGGAGTACTATCATTTACAGATATAGTTAACCACAATAGAAACAAGGGACTATTTGTATCTTCCATTTTCGTAGACTTATCTAAAGCCTTTGACATGGTAGACTATAACATTCTTCTCCAAGCTTTATCTACCCTAAGCCTCAGCCCCTCCACTATATCATGGTTTACTAGCTACTTAACTGGTCGACAGCTGTCCCCCCTGCTACCAGTATTCATAGGTGTCCCTCAAGGATCCATCCTTGGCCCACTGTTGTTCTCATTATTCACCAACCAAATCAATTCCTTTTCACTCACAGCATCAGTAGTACAATACGCAGATGACACCACCCTTATAAGTGCCACCCCTACATTAAAGGAACTGCAAATCCTCACCCAAAACACTTTTACTCTAGCCGAAATATGGTTCACAAAGATTAAACTTATTCTTAACCCCAAAAAAAATTAATTATTTTCGGCCCAGGTCATGCTCCCCCCTCAACAACACTTTCACCATTCACTCCAAAGATAACATTCAAATCACTCCAACTGCACATACTAAACTGTTAGGTGTAGAAATAGACAATAACCTCAAATTTGACATTCATATAGCACAAACCATTAAGAAAGTTAATAAAAAACTAGGACTTCTCTATAGGAGCAAACACTTTATAACGAAACAAACCAAAGCTACTATTGCAAGAACACATCTCTTATCCATCCTTTCTATGCCTCTCCCATCCTTACTAATCTCCGCCAGAGTGATCTGAACAAAATGGAATCTTGTTATAACAAAATAGCCAATTTCGCTACTGAAACCTCATACAAATTCCAACACAGTCTCGCCCTTAGCCATCTCAATTGGCTCAAGCTACCTCAACTATTTCTGTTTAATTAACTCACAATAGCGCATAATCTCTTCTACCTTTCAGAAAAAACTCCTGCACTTTCCCCCACATCCCTCCCAGAGCCGTACGATCTAGTTCTCAGAACCTAATAAGCATTATCAGACACAAAAATGATGCTGGCAAATACCTCTTTACCCGCACTATTGCCAAAATCTGGAACTCACTACCCAGCCATATAACCTCCACTATTCAAATTAAGAAATTCCTGAGAACCCACTTCTCAAACAATTGGCTTTGTTCATGCTACTCCCCAGGTTAATTTGCACCAATACCATGTTCAAGGATTCTACTAAAGGTCCCCTAATTCCTTTCACTGTAAAGCTTAATAATCACTGGTTATTTCTGTAACAAAATATTGAGAGTACTCATAATTTAGAAAGAAGAAAAAAAAAATTTTCTTGTGTGTTTATATTTTATATTCTATATAAACCCTACTACTAGGATGCTGTATGCTGACTTTACTAAAGGAACTGTTAATCTGTACATAACTTATGTTTCTATGGAACCTATATCTCTGTATGATATTCTTGTGTAATTTCTTTATGACATACTATTGGAGCTTTTCTCCCCGGGCCTCCACTGAAAATGGATATGTGTCCAGTCAGACTTTCCCCAGTTAACAAATGTTAAAATAAAGTAGCAGACAAGTTGAGCAGAGTCATTCTCATGCCTCATGAGTGGTCTCTCAATCAGAAGGTAGTTAGTGGGGAACTTTTTCTGTGACCTCTTTGCTTCTCCTCTAAACTACAAATGCAGCAGCTGCTTTGCCCTAATTCCCCCACCAGGGGAGCCCCCAAAGAATGCTCTAATATACGATTGGCCTCCTAGTGTATTGTATGCTTTTCTCCCCATTCTCTTGATTCCCAAATTTCTGCAGAAAGCCAGCAGGTTGAAGAGAACAGTAATTCTCTTTGCCCTGCATTGGCGTTGACAGTTCTTGATAAATCTGGTTTCCTTTCCTCTGGCCTCATCTACAGAAGGAACCCTGGGTGCTGGAACCCTTTCAAGATCTGCTGTCATATCTGACAGGAATACTTCTTCCCAGCCTTCACAAACTCATGCTGACGGCTTGGCTCATCCAGTTCCATTGATTGCCAGACAACTTATGCTATCCTCGCCAGTCCATCATATTTTGATGTCCTCTCTTACGTCATCCACTCAAAAACTCTATAGGAGCAAATGGAAGAGCTTTATAATTTGGGTTCAACAACACAATGGATCCTCTTACAGCCCCTATTCACTCTATTCTAGAATTTTTAGCCCATCTTTTCAATAATGGAGCAGCTGCTTCTACTACTAAGGTACAATTAGCTGCCATCTCAAGTTTTCACATTGGGATAGATATCTTGTCTCTCATTTCCCACAAACTTTGCAAAGTTTTCTTAAAAGGGACCATGTTGTTAAGGCCTCCCCATAAGGATCCTTCTCCCCCTTGAAACCTTAATTTGGTACTACGTCTGATTGTTCAACTGCCCTTCGAACCTGCAGCCACTTTCAATGTTAAGTTCCTGTCTTGGAAGTCTATATTTTTGGTGGCTATCACATCTATGAGAAGGATATCAGAAATTCAGGCACTATCTTCCCAGCCTCTGTATTTAATTTTTCATAAAGACCAAGTCTCTTTGTGTAGAAATCCCTCCTTTCTGCTCAAAGTTGCTTCATAAATAAATATTAATCAGTCCATAACTTTGCCTGTTTTCTTCCCTAATTTCAGCAATAAGGGTGAATATGTTGTACATCTGTTAGATGTTCATAGACAGTTATGTTTCTATTTGCATAGGACTAAAGAGTTTCAGAAAGCAATCCCTTGGGTTGTCTGGTTAAGTGTGAAGAAAATTTCATGTTATTGCTTATTTCCAATGCTCCAGAAGTGGTCTCCTTAAAAAATGTTTTTGCATTGAAACTTAATTCATTCTTTTCTGATAATAATTCTAGCAAACAAGATCTGAGGTAACAGGGAGAGATGCATTCTGGGTAAGTGGAGGTATCCAAGAACATTTTGATTTCCACAAGATTACTAATGGCAGAGTCAGATCCGATGGATCAGATCTAGGCCCCCATATGTGAGGGGAGATGAAAAATCGACAATGCCGAAGGCACGTTATGGTGAGCACATAACTTCTTTTTATGGATATGGATAGTAAGACATAAGCAGTGAAAATGTTTTTAGTCCTTTTAGTCTAGTATATGGGTCAGGCATACTTTTATCAACCTGAGGAGAAGTTGTGGACCATTAATAATAAAGAAATGAAAAAAAGAGGGCAAGAGTTAATTGGGATAAGCTGATCCTTCTGATAGAACAAGGTGGTTTAGTTTTACCTGATTTGAAGGGATATTTTAGAACTCCACATTTAAGGCTGATATATATAACACAAGCAGAAGGTTATAAGTCAAAGTGGAAAGAGATAATGATGAAGCAAGGGAAAGTTAAAAAAATAGAGAGAGAGATTGGGATTTTGGATGTAGGTCCTTAAGGAGAATAATTACCATACAAAATGTTATATTCATAAAGTAACAGAAAGTATTCTAAGAAGTAAGCCAATATGAGAACAGAAAAAGGTGATTTTGCCAATAGGGGTGACTGCAAGTAAGGGTATAGAAAATAGGCAAGAGGAGGCTGGAATTTACTGGAGAAAACTGGTAAAGGAACCAAAATATTGGGAGCAAATAACTCAAGCAATAAAGGTAAGAGTTGGATAAGGCCAAAAAGACATTTGGATTGCAGGATAGATACTGCTTTCCCTACTAGGGCTTGATCTCAGAGCACAGGCAAAGAGAAAGGGAGGTTTCAAGTGAAAGACCTGCTCTGGCAGAGATTTTAGTTTAATTTATAACAACAGCAGCTGTTAAAAAAGGAATAATTAGTAGGGCATATATAGCATTGCATGATAACTATAAGAATCAATCAGAGGAGGTTAGAAAAGACTGGGAAGAGAGATGGAAAAGTAATTTAAAGAAAACAATGGGAAGACACATGTATGGCTCCCAAGTATGCAACCAAGTCCAGAAGGTTTAAGATCTTTGCTTGGAAGTGTTTGCATACATATTTTTATACCCCAAGCAGACTTCAAAGAATTTTTCACAGGTAGATAGCAAATGTTGGAGGTGTGATGGAGAAGAAAGAGGTAACTGGGAACATATGTTTTGGGAGTGTAATGAGTTGATAGATTTTAAAAATTCCCTACAGAGTATTCTATCAAAAATATTGGGTGAGCAAATGGCTGTTAAGTGTGGAAATGAGTAATTTGAGCTGGGATACAGGATCTGAATTCCCTAGACATAGTAAGGCCTTATTAAGTATAATTCTGTTATCTACGAAAAAAGCAATTCCTAGAAAATGGTAATCAAAGTCTACACCAACTGTATTTAAGGTCTTGAATAATATAAAAGAGATATAAAGAACAGGAAGAGGGATTTGTAGAAAAGGGAAGGAGCAAATTGCATAGAAGTAAATGGAAATTGTGGGACCAATACAATTTATTTATTTTATTATTTATTATCAGTTTGATTACCGGGGAAGTCCACTGGGCCAAGAAGTGCCCATTTTCAGTGGAGGCCCGGGGAGAAAAGCTCCATGAACAATTTAATACAATATAGTATACAAAATGAAGAATAAAAGTTGCAAAGTGAAATATCATACAATATAGGTTTGCAAAATACGAATAAAGGTTACAAGTGAAAATACAAGAGTTGGATTCACACATTCGAGACATAATATACATTATGAGACAGTTAAACAAATTGAGACAGTTTAACATCTTGACTGCAGATTTTTTTTTTTTTTTTTTTTTTTTTTTTAGAAAAAATATTTACATGTTATGGGTCAGCAGTTAAAGTCTGCTGGTTCAAGATCTTTTGAGTCATACGAATAAGAATGAGAGTATAGTGGAGAGGGGTTAAGGGGAGCTTAGTGGGGAGTCCCTAGAATTTATGTGGAGTGAAAGCAGGAGCATTTCCATTTGGAAGATAGGTGAAGCAAAAGTTGGCTCTTGAAGGATTCGGTATTGGGCATAGTCCTAAGAGAAGGAGGCAGAGAGTTCCATTTTTTACCTAGAGAGAAGGATAGTAAAAGATGGCCAGCAGGTCGCTTGGGTTTGGGAATGGAGATTAGGTTTTGGTGCTCAGATCTCAGTGATCTGTTAGGGATGTAAGGAGGAAGGATGTCCTTTAATGCTGGGCATTTGTGTGGGGAGAATATTAGTTTGTGAGCGGTGGTTAGTTGTAGATAGTCTAGTGGTTAGGGAGTTCTAACCAATTCAGAGAGTGTAGGCTGAGGCAGTGGTGAGTTGATGTTTTGGATTTAGTTGCGAATTTAGAGATCTTATTATAGCAAGCTTCGAGCTTAGAGGTGTTGGTGACAGATAAATTGGTTAGAAGAGGGGCTCCATATAGAAGGGAAGGGAGGAGGTAGGTGATTGCCAGGGTATGCCTAGTGGAGTTGGAAAGAAAATGATTGTTCCTATATAGCATACCTAGCTTTTGGTGGGTTTTCTTTATGTTTTGTTGAATGTGAAGATCAAATTTGAGGTATTCATCTATGGTAATGCCAAGGAGTTTTGCAGAGGGAACCACTTCAGTAGCAGTGTTAGTTTGACTTAGGACATTGAAAGAGTTTTTGTCCAAAGAGGAAATCTTGGAGGGGAGAAAAATTAGTATTTTGGATTTATTGGAGTTGAGAGAAAGGTGATTTTGGTGCATCCAGTTCTTTGTAGTGGTAAAGGCTAATTGGGTTTTGGTCAGTAGTTCAGGAAAGTTTGGGGCAGAACAGATCAAGGTAGAGTCATCAGCATATTGGATGACTGTGGTGTCAGGGATGAAGGTGTGAAGGTTATTTATAAAGATGTTGAAAAGCATGGGTCCAAGGATAGACCCCTGAGGAACGCCAGTGGGTGTAGGCAGGAAGGAAGAGAAAGAGTTCTTCCATTTGACTGCTTGAGATCTATCAGATAGATAACTTGAGAACCAGGATAGAAGCATAATAATGTTCAGGAAGAGGTGTGAGGTTTAAGGGGAGGCAAGAATTCTGCAATTTTTTGTAATGTTGGACTGATCATAGTAGCAAATAATATATATATGATGTATAGTGTATTTAAATGAAGAAATGTTAAAGTGGTTTGTTTTCTTTTCTGTTAATATATGAATGTTGTTAATCTTCATTCATTCATGACTGATGGATTTTGTTTCTGTCCGAGGAACTGACTCAGCCAATATAACAAGCTTGCACCAGCCAAAAAAACCCTAGAGCTAAGATTATCCATAGTGCCCCTCTCCTCATCTCCTCAGATCTCGTTTGCCACTTAGAGTTTCAAGCAATGTCAGGCCAGCTCTCAAGCTAAGTGTTTCATTGTTTTCCACTAAATATTGACCTTTTGCCTTTCCAATCTCTTAGAACTCCTTTATTCTTAGTCGTTTATACTTTGTGATATACAAATGCAGTCTGAGGGTCATGCTACTCAATACTAGAAGTCTAAATCTCAAAATGCACTTGCTCAAAGCACTCCTTAAAATGGAGAACATCGACATTTGTGCTGTAACAGAGACCTGTTGGTTCAAAGCAGCAGAAAGCACTCCTGCACTACCAGGCCATAACTCATTCCACACCTTTTGGCCCCAGAACTTGTATCAAAGCTCCAAAGGTGGTGGTGTTTCCATATTCATAAGGGATGTGCACACCTGCAGACTGGAATCCCAACATAATGCATCAGAGATACTTCATGTGCAGCTAACATTGGGCAAGACAGCGATTCAGGTCGTAGCCTGCAATAGGTCCCCAGCCATGTCCCAAGACTCGCACTCCACATTTCTAAGCACCCTGGAGAATATTAGGGTCCAACTTACACTCTTATACTGGGCGACCTCAACTACCCCTCCATTAACTAGGAAAACTACTCATGTACCAATACACTTGCCCAACGTTTCCTGGAATTCATTAATTCCAATGCCCTGGACCAGCTCATTCTTACCCCCTCTAGAGTTAGCAACGTCCTTGAGCTGGTCATTACTAACATGAGTGACCGTTGCTCTACACCAATAGTCAACTCCTCCTTGGTTAGATCCGACCACAAACTAATCACCTTGGAAATCCACGTCCCTCCCACCCACTGCAAAGGTAACCACCATGAAAAACTTCTACAAAGCTAACTTTGGGATCCTAAAAACAGAGGTGGGTAACTTCACGGCACCCATGCAAATGGAGAATAGTTGCATGACCACCGAAACATACATCAATGAACTGTATGAACATGTACAGAAATGCATGGATCTCGCCATACCCAGTAGAACCAAGACGCTCTCCTCCAAAAAAAGGAAGCCAATCTGGTGGTCCCCTGCCATAAACAAACTCTACAACAAAAGGAAGAAACTGATGCAGAATAAGGTGAAGTCCCAAGACTGGAAAAACTCTCTTATCAGCCTCAACAAAAAGTTGAGATCCCTTATCAAATCCTCTAAAGCTAGCTATGAAAACAGAATTGCAGCAGATAGTAAAGACAACCATAAGGCCTTCTATAGTTATGCAAAAAATTTTAAGTTATGTAAAAAATCTCCACGGCAATACCCAGATTTGCTCTGAGCTACTGCACAATGGTACCTCCTACACCGAGCCAACAGGTATTGCCAATATACTAGCTGACAGATTCAGTGCCAACTTTAACCCCCCCCCCAAAGGACCAATCACAATACCAGTAGATTTCCAGGCACCCAGTATTACTCCTGCACAGGTTAAAACAGCACTATCCAAGGCCAAGAATACAGCTTCTGTGGGACCTGACAATATCCCTAGCTGTATTCTACATGAACTGCAGAGTGAACTGGCACCACACCTGTGTGCCCTGTTCAATCACAGCCTCACCTCACTCTTTGTCCCTACCAAATGGGGCACTGCTACAGTCATCCCTCTCCACAAAGGAGGAGGGACTACAGACCCTGGGAACTATACCCCATTAGCCTGATGAGTCTGATATGCAAAACTATGGAATGCAACATCATGGACCTAATAAGCAAGGATATAGGGAATCTCCAAACTCTGGATCCCACACAGTCATGCCTGCCCAACCTTCTTCGATGTTCTTTGAGTCAGTCACCAGAGCTGTGGATGAAGGCAAGGTAGTTCATACAGCCTACCAGGATCTGGCCAAGGCCTTTGGTACCATTCCTCACTCAGGAATCATAGAAAAACTCACTAAGCTAGGCATCAACCCCTATATCACTAGGTGGGTTGCAAACTGACTCACAGATAGAACCCACAGTGTGAAATTAGCTGACTCCAAGTCAAACTTCCAACCAGTCATGGGTGGAGTCCCACAGGGTTCGGTCCTGGGTCCTCTCCTGTTTGGTATCTACTTCACTGAAGTCCACACTGACATGAAGGGACTCTGGTTGACAAAGTTCACAGACGATTGCAAGTTGGGAGCTATTATTAACTCCCCAAGTGATGTTGACATCCTGCAGAAAGGCCTCACTGAGACCCAACAACTGGTGTCAGAACCATGGCCTTAAGCACAATGCCAAAAAGTGTGTCATCATCCTCTTTGGGAAAAACTTTGTTCCCATGAATTACTACATTGATGGTAGTCCACTGAACACAGAAGGTGTTATAAGAGATCTGGGAACACAGATTGACAGCAACCTCTCTTTTGACCACCACATTGCCACTGTGGTCAGAAAGTCCTTCTGTGTGACACATCTCATTACTAAGGGTTTTGTCTCCAGGAAGAAAGACGTCATTGTCTCCCTGTACTCTTCCCTCATTAGGCCAATCATTGAGTACAATGCCCCATTTGGCATGTACCTCACTAGACACCTGAAACAACTGGAGAGGCTGCAAAAGTACCTCACAAAGATGATCCTAGGCCTTAAACAGTTGTCCTGTATGGACAGACTCAAACAACTCCAACTATTCTCTGTCTCATATCGCCTACTTAGAGGTGATCTCTGCTTGACTTACAAAGCCATGTCTGACCCAGCTCTGTTAGAAATGCTACATCTAAAGAAATCCCAATCCTTCCGCACCACATGCTCCAGAGAACTCAACCTCAGTACCACAATCAACAGAACATGCTGGAGGGACAGGTTCGTAACCCAGAGACTGCCCATGCTATGGAATAGACTTCCAATACAGTCAAACAGAGCACCTCATTGGCCCAATTCAAGAAAAATATTGATGAGTGGATGGGAAATAGATAATTCACTCTGGGGATCACTCCAGTGGCTCTACTCGACAGAGGCACTGAGAACTAATTTCAGGTGACACGATGCCAGGGTAATCCTATGGACTAGGCTTGCAAAGGCTCCAGGGCCATTAGCCTAGTACATACCTATGAACCTATGATACTTTCCTCTTGTGTGAGTGAAATTTTCCTTCCCTTTTACCTCACTGGTATTTCTTAGTACCATCATTGGTGCAGGCCCCTCCCTTGCCCTTACCCTTTGGTAATTTATATACCAGCATTGGTATTCTCATTCTTCCCTTTACCCTTTTGGGTATTCCTCTCATTTCTTTATGTGTGTGTGTGTGTGTGTGTGTGTGTGTGTGTGTGTGTGTGTGTGTGTGTGTGTGTGCAGCCTATCGTGACAGGATATCTTTCCTACTGTTGAATTGTTCTTTCATTACTGCTCGTTTACAGTTGCCTGGATATTGCTATAATGGCAGACAAAAAGGGCACTACTGGTTTCAAACAATGTGATAAATGTGGCAGGAAGATGTCAAACTCAGATAGCCATCTCTCCTGTGTCTATTGCCTGGGAGTACCACACTTAAATGTTCAACCTCCATGTGAGCTCTGGAAGGGCTTTAGTGCCCAATCTTAGCCAAGAGCAAGAACAGATTAATTCTAAAGGGTCTTTTAAAAAACCCTTTTTTGGAGGCTTTCTCGGAGGCAGAGGTCTCAAACCCTCCTAAGAAAGAGTCGAAGAAAAGGAGCCAGTCACTACCATTGTCTCCTCATCTTCAAGAATCAAAAACCACTAAGGCCCAGGTTCATATGGAACTGAAACCAAAAATTGCAAAAATGACTTTGACACCTGTTTCGGCATCAGAGTCTAAAACACCATCCATGGTGCAGTCCTTAACCATGGAACCGACAATGATTACCTCTCCCATGGTACCGACCCCTTCCACGGTACAACAGACCCTCTCGGCACCAAAAATAGTCTCTTCATTAAAACCGGTCACTTCCCTCGACCATGGTGACAATAGTCCAGACACTAGCCAGGACAAGATATTCTCCATCAGTTGACTCTTTTGTTGGACAGCAGTTAAGTCCATTCCTTGATTGGCCTGAATCTCCATCAGGGATGTCAACCTTTTCCACCAGGAGCCTTTTGGAGCTTGACGTAGTGAGACTTGGGGATCAGCTCCAAACGACCAAAGGCATCTGAACTCCATCTAAAACCTCCCTCCCACCCAGAGCTGAGGATTTTTCTCCACAGACTCCAACATATATTTCTCCTTCAACCTCCTTGCAGAATTTGGAGCCCTGGATACCAACACCTATCCCAGTGCCAGCTTCTTTGTTTCCACTGGTAGATCTTACCATGGTTTCGGAGCCTACCCTGTGACCCATGGCTCATTTGGAACTGACCCACCTTCGAGATCATGACTGGTCTGTCGGAACTGTGACCCCTAGTACAGCGCCACTTTTTTCTAAGGAGCCATCTACGGTTCCGGTTGTTCTGGCAACTCTAAGTCCTCTCTTGGCTCCTTCCCTGGAGGTGGGCTCTTTGGAGCAAGGTGTGACCCTGGTTCCGAGGTTGTCTTTCTCGGTTGCGGGCTCCCATCCCTCGTCAGGTGGGCCTGCCTTCCAGGTTATGGAGAGGGCAATTGCCTCAGCAGATTTACAGTCTTCGGTGCCAGAGTGCCACATATGCATCCCTTCTGGTTCACAGCTGAGACAGTCCACTATGCCGGGACATCAAGCACAGGAACAGCAAGATACCCTACCACAGGGCATCCTCTCTTCGGAGTCCTCTTCAAATGCACCTCCTGAAGAGCCATCTCAAAAGAGATCGTGCAAGAGGAAGCATGTTGATTTCTCTGAGGAATCCCCCACTGAAGATGCAGATTACAATGAGGGGGAAAGGTCCCCACATTTTCCTCCTGAGGAAGTCTCCTTCAGAGACATACTGGAGATACTGAAACAGAGGGTTGACTGGAAGCCCACCAACCCTTCTTCTGAGGAATCTGTATTCTTGCAGGCTTTCCGTGCTTGACCGTCTACTTCCTGGGTGACCCCACCTGCATGATGAGTTAGTCAAACTCATCATGCAGCATGCTTGGAAAACTCCTGACACCATTGAGCCAATCCCCTGGAGACAAGCCAAAATACTCTCCCCTCCAGAGGATCACCCCCATTGGTCCAAAGGCTTGGCAGTAGATGCTATGGTGGTGGTGGTGGCCACAAAGAAAGAACTCACATAGGAGAGTCCTGCTATCCATCCTCCAAACAGGGAGTCTCGAATGATGGACAGGTTAGGCAAGTGAGTTTATACCTCATTGACCTTTGCCATATGGTGGTTGAACTACTTGGCTCATTTTACCCATCTCCGGAGAGACCTGATCATGGAACTCTCATAAACTTTGGCAGGAGCTGTGTCTGATGAGGTACGTGACAAAGTTGCCTCACATCCTGCCACCCTGGAATCCATATCTAACTCGTCCATGCAGTTGATTTCCCATACAACCAAAGGGGCAGCCAGAGCAGCGGGTTCAGTTGTTGTCATGAGACATCACGCCTGGATGCGCTTATGCAATTTTGGGGACCCTTTCAAGTCTTTCTTCATCAATGCTCTCATTGATGCCTCCTCTCTTTTCAGTCCAAAGGTTAAAAACACACTAGCCAGGTGTGGGAAGGACGGCAAGACCCTATCAGCTGTGGGCATATGTTTTTCCACTCCCAAACAATCCTGTTCTGGGAATCAGAGAAGTGGAAGTATGTGGTTCAGGAAATCCCAGGGGCCTTTCCGTGATACACGTGGCAAGTTTTCCCTCCGGGGCAGAGGGGGAACTCATCAAGAAGACCCCCCCCCAAGGTAGAGGAGGTCCACGTAACTAAGGGTTCAGAGATTTCTTTTCTGGGCAAACCTACCAGCGCTCCTGAAGAGCAGCCCGATTGTTTGCCTCTGGAAGCAGTCAGGGGATGATTCTCTCTGCACCATTTAGCCTGGCATTCCATAACAACAGATTCCTGGGTGCAGACAATAATTACAAGAGGATGTTATGTGATCCTATCTCGCCTACATTCTGAATGATGGGTTCGGAGCCGATCCCTCGGCTCCGACTCGGCACGCTTATGCCAAAGAGCGAAGTCTCTTATTGGCTGAGCTTACTATATCCCAGGATGCACCA
Source organism: Protopterus annectens (assembly GCF_019279795.1). Taxonomy (NCBI): domain Eukaryota; kingdom Metazoa; phylum Chordata; order Ceratodontiformes; family Protopteridae; genus Protopterus; species Protopterus annectens. Next base: position 757,670,100 of record NC_056734.1, read on the forward strand.
CTACCAGTCCCCCAGATCTCGTTTGCCGCTTCCCTGCGAAGATGTGGTCTCGAGCTGGCTGGGCTGAGTAGTTTTTATTAACTAACTTTTCTGTCAGTTTTTGCTGTTTTTTGGTCACAAAAGCTGTTTTAACGGCTATCGCTCTTTTGTGTACGTTTGGATTGTGAAATTTTTTGTGTGTGATTGGGTTGAGTTTGTTTTCGGCCCCCCTCCATCAGGGCCTTCCCGGACTGTCAACCTGTTAAAACTTTACAGGGTCTCAAGTAAATCTTAATTGTTTAGAGTTCCCTGTCATTTTCAGGAAGTGTTTGCGTTAAGCTATAACTGTGAGCTTAAATTTATCATCAGTAAATTGATAGTTGTTTATTTTCCTGTCAAAGTTACTAGAATTGTTTAACATCATGTCTCAAACTCCTAGGCCTTGGGCTTTAAAAATGTTGAAATGTGGTTTCAAAATGTCTATCACAGGCGATCATCCGCTCTGTGTATATTGTCTAGGGGCAAAGCACTTGCAGGAGTCATGCAGCGTATGTCACGCTTTTTCCTCAAGGGTCCTCCAGGAGAGGAAAAATAAATTGATTCTTAAGGGTTAATTAAACCTTCCTTTGAAGAAGCCTTGGCATCCTCTCCTGCTCCGGCCAAAAGAAAAGGGCTTGGTTCCGACCAGTCCGTCGGATCCGACTGCCAAGAGACCTAGGCAGGCCTCTCCTTGGCTCCAAAGACTTGGAGCCGAGGTGAACGGTCTGCCTCGATGCCACCAGTATCGACTCCTCTGGCCGGAGCCGATGGCTGGGGCATCGAGGCGGGTCACCTTCGTCGGCTCCGCTGCTCTCGGAGCCGACAAGGGTCGCCAGCTCAGACACTTCCTCCTCGGCCGAAGTCTACCTCGGCACCGATGGAATCTGGTGTGAGTATTCCCTCGGCGCCGATACTCATCGAGTCGCCTCGGGCAGTCCCCTAGCCCTTTGGGGCCGATGGAGAGGCCTTCTCGAACCCGTTCTGTTTCCTCTCGGTCTTGAGAATGTCGGATTCTGATATAGACAGGGTGCTCCAAAGACTGTTCCAGTCCCCAGTCTTCCAAAAATTTGTTTGGTTCCGACCCAGTTGGCTTCGAGCCGATGACCTTGGCCCACCCATTGCCATTCCTCCTCCGACTGCTTGGCTCCGTGAGCAGGTGCTGTTGGAGCGGTGGAGATCTCAGGGTCGGCTCCGACCCTTACTCCAACCGGGCCTTGGTCCGAGTTTGGTACGGACTTCTTCGGCTGGACCGGGGTGATGTTTGGGACCTATGCTTTGGTTCCGAGCCTCCCCTCGGTGCTTCAGCTGCGGGACTTCCGTCGGCTATCACGGCTCGGAGACCGGACTCTCCCAGGATTCTGGGGTCCGGCTTTCAGGGCCATGAGGAGTGCCTTGGCCAAGTCCTCTTGCCATCTCTCCGGCTTTACCGGCACCTTCCTGGGCGTGGAGACTGGGTCTTTGGCAGTTCCCTGTCCGTAGCCAGCGGAGCCCCGAGGCCTGAGGTTACCCCAGTGGGGTTCCCCTCCTCCTGAGGGTTCTTGAGTTGTCTTCAGAGGAACCCCAAGGAAGAGATCGTGCAAGAGGAAGCACGTGGACTCCCCGAGTCTATTACATCAGACACTGATATGGATGATGCAGAGGGTCCCAGTCGTCCTCGGATGATGTCTCATTTGCAGACATCTTAGAGATCCTCAAACAACGAGGCGGCTGGATATCCAAACCCCCCTCTGCGGACGAGTCAGTGCTCCTCAAGGCCTTTGGAGCTCAGCCCTCCGCCTCCTGGGTGTCTCCGCCCTTCGACGAGCTTCTGGATTTAGTTTGTCGAAGGGCGTGGGAACATCCAGATACCGTGGAACTTTTAGTTATGTACTCACCATAACTTCAGATGTTTGGGATCCATCTCGCCTACATTCTGAATGATGGGTTCGGAGCCGATCCCTCGGCTCCGACTCTGCACGCTTATGCCAAAGAGCGAAGTCTCTTATTGGCTGAGCTTACTATATCCCAGGATGCACCACTACCAGTCCCCCAGATCTAGTTTGTCCGCATACATGCACACATGCACGCCCTGCTTATATAACATCGTCAGATGAAACAAGATAAAAACAGTAGAACTCAAAACCGTTCAATCTCTTCTGATCTCCAAGGCAGGGGGAAGGAGGGTGGGTATTAGGAATGTAGGCGAGATGGATCCCAAACATCTGAAGTTACGGTGAGTACATAACTAAAAGATGTTATGTGATCCTATCTTGCCTACATTCTGAATGATGGGACAGCGTCCCTAGCACCTGAATCCTGGGTGGCTCACTGGAAAACACTCCTGAGTACCGTGGAACCAAAAGATGCTCGTCCTTTAGATGCCACATCCAATTTGTAGTGGGAAATGAAAGTGTGCGGGTTGGACCAAGTAGCCGCAGCACAGATTTCCGATATAGCGAGCTTGGAATGAAAGGCTATAGAAGTAGCCATAGCTCTGGTAGAATGAGCTTTGATAGATGTTGTAAGTTGCTTATTGAAGAAGAATAGGCCTGAGTTATGCAATCTCTGATCCATTTTGAGATAGTAGCTTTTGTGATGGTTTGGCCCAATTTATTATCTGAGAAGGACACAAACAACTGGTCTGACTTACGAAGTTGCTGAGTCCTGTCTAAATAGAAGCGTAATTGCCTGTGAACATCCAATTTATGGAGAGTGTATTCTGCTTCATTGGAGAATTTTGGAAAGAAAACTGGTAGCTCTAGAGATTGTTGAAGACAGAAACTAGAACAGACCTTTGGGACAAAGGATGGATTAGGCCTAAGTGATACTCTATCCTTGTGGAAAATCAAGTATGGTGGTTTAATAGACAGGGCTTGAAGCTCTGAAACTCTTCTTGCAGAAGTAATAGCCACTAAGAATGCCGTTTTCCAAGACAGATATTTTAACTCGCATGTAGCAGCCGGTTCGAAGGGGAAGATGTTAATGCGCGAAGCACCAAATCAAGATCCCACGGAGGCGCAGGATGAAAAACTGGTGGTCTTAATAGACTCGCACCTTTAATGAACGTTTTGCATAGTCTGCTGCTCATCAAAGGAGGATCCGTGGATTCGTGGAATTTAGAGATAGCCGCTAGTTGGACTTTAATAGTTGAGACAGAAGATCCCTGATTAAACAGGGATGTTAAGAATTTCAAAACCTCTGGGACAGGAGCAGTGATAGGGTCTAAGCCCTTGAGTTGAGCCCAGATAGCAAACCTCTTCCACTTACTGAGGTACAATTTGTTAGTGGTGGGTTTGTGGGCGAAGATAAAATGTGAACAACTTCCGGGTCTAGTGTGTGCCTTCTAACTAAGGTCGGAAGTGGAGGAGCCAAGCTGTCAATTTCAAAGATTGAAGGGACTGATGCCAATGTCCCGACTGATGGATCAGCAAGTCCGGAATCAGGTCTAAGGTCCACGGATCGTCGACTGCATGCTTCTTCAGGTAAGGAAACCATATCTGACGAGGCCAGTATGGGGCAATCAGAATCATTAAAGACCCCAGTTGAGAAGCTTTTGAATAACTTTGGGAAGAAGTGGAATTGGAGGAAAGGCATAAAGTAGCCCTGTTGGCCAAGGTTGTGCTAGAGCATCCATGGCTGGTACTTCCTGATGTGGGATCAAGGAGAAGAACCTTTGGCACTTGGCGTTTTGTGGAGTTGCAAATAGGTCGCAGCACGGCGTGCCCCATCTCTTGAAAACCTGGGCTGCTACTGTGCGGTTTAGAGACCATTCGTGAGGAGAGAGAATTGTCCTGCTTAATTTGTCCGCCAATACATTTGACTTTCCGGGATGTGGGTCGCTACCAAGAAGCGGTTGGTAGCTACAGCCCATTCCCAAACTCTCATGGCCTCTCTGCAAAGGGGTACGATCTGGTCCCTCCTTGTTTGTTCAGATACCAGACCACCGACATGTTGTCTGTGTGGTTGGCGATGATGCCCTGAGGAAGAAACTTGTGTAAGGCCTGTAGGGATAGAAGTACAGCCCTCATCTCCAACACGTTGATGTGGAGAAGAGCTTGATCTGGAAGCCAGGAGCCCTGAACTAGCCTGCCCAGACAATGCCCCCACCCTGTCTGGGAGGCATCTGTCGTCAGGGTAACCACTGGAGGGGGGAGAACAAAGGGTTTTCCTTGATCCAAGTTGGATGTCTGAAGCCACCAGCGAAGGTCCCTTTTGCATATTTCCGTAATCATGATGTGATGATTGAGGGAAGATCCTGAAAGGACCATTGAGTTGACAAGAGCCACTGAAGAATCCTCATGTGTAATCTTGCTAGAGGAACTAAAGAACCGTGGCAGACATTGAGCCTAAAACCTGTAGAACCATCCTGGCTGGGGCTTTGGATCTCGAGATCAGAGCTTGAACTTGGCCCTGTAAAGTTCGGATCCTTTCGGCAGGAAGAAAGACGCAGCATCAATCTTGAGTCTATCTCTGCTCCTATAAACTTTATCGTTGAGAGGGCAGCAAGACAGACTTTGACCAATTGAATGTAATCCCCAGGAAACACCCAGGAGATGGTGGCTTTGAGGTTGTCCATTAGTAGATGCCTGGTGGTGGCAGTCAGGAGCCAGTCGTCGAGATAGGGAAACACTTGGAATCCAAGACTTCTCAGGTGAGCCGTCACTACTGCCAAACACTTGGTGAACACCCTGGGGGCTGTGGTGAGACCAAAGGGCAGAGCGCAAAATTGGTAATGACTGACTCCCAGGCTGAAGCGCAGATACCTTCTGGGCGCCTGATGTATCGGTATGTGATAATAGGCGTCCTTGAGGTCTATGGAGCACATCCAAACATCCTTCTCCAATAATGGGAGAATGGATTGTAACGTGACCATTGAATTTGGATTTCGTGACGGATTGGTTCAGTTTGCTGAGATCCAATATTGGCCTCAGGTCCCCTGTCTTTTTGGCACTAAAAGAACCTGGAGTAATTTCCTGATCCGATCTGGTCTGTGGGGACGGTTGGATGACTCCTTTTCTAGCAGCTTTAAAGCTTCTGCGGCTGCTATTTCCCTTTGACTGGGTGGTGGGTCCGGGATTCTCTTGGGCGGTGGGGGTGAGTATGTGAATGGGATGGTGTAACCTCCGGCAATGATCGAAGCACCCATCTGTCCTGAGTGATTGACTCCCAGGCTTTTAGGTGCTTGGCAAAGCGACACCCGACTGGCTCGAGCAGCACAGCCGGGCAATCCCTCATGGCGTGTGGGAGGCTGAAGAGCCACGAAAGGACTCGCGGTCTCCAGAATTGCGGGGCCCTCTGCCGTCTCTGGGACGGCGTCTCCCTGGAAAATTTCCCCGGCCTCTGCCTCTGGCCGGGGAATCTTCCTGCTGTTGGGAGAAAAACTTGCGAGATTTGGAACCACATTTTCCCCTCCTTTAGCCTTGGGGTAAGGCCGAAAGGGAGTGGAATAACGGGCACCTACGGCAGATAAAGTTTTTCCCTCTTGCTCACAGCGGGTAAGGGTGTCTTTCACCTTGGGTCCAAACAATGAGGACCCATCAAGGGGAGCGTCGGCGAAGGAAGACTTGAAGGCCTCCATGAACTGACACAAGCGGAGCCAGGCTTGTCACGAGAGCCACGCCTGTGCCTGCCGCTCTACCCGCCTCTTGACGCATAGGAAATGAGCCTCATGGACGAGTTAGAAATTGGCGTAAGGATAGCCAACTGAGAGCTAACCGACTGGGCTAGCTGCTCAGGTAGGTTACCGAGAGGAATCTGACAACTCCTTGACCAGATCCCTCTGAAGCCTGGTAAAATGTGCCAAATAATTCAGAGACCTTAAGGTAAAGGCCGCTGAAGTCAGGGTGCGCTTCCGTACCTGTCCATACTCCTAGACTCCTTATTAGGAGGATGGACAGACGTTGAAGCCTCTGCCACGTCCTGTTGTGTAGCAGATGCCACCACCATGGCATCTACAGCCACGCCTTTAGTAAGGAACTCCTTCTCGGGGAGCAGACAAAATTTATTTGGACGAGAAGGGACTGGTTCCACGGTATCTGGATGTTCCCAGCCCTTGACAAACTAAATCCAGAAGCTCGTCAGAGGCGGAGACACCCAGGAGGCGGAGGGCTGAGCTCCAAAGGCCTTGAGGAGCACTGACTCGTCCGCAGAGGGGTTTGGATATCCAGCCGCCTCGTTGTTTGAGGATCTCTAAGATGTCTGCAAATGAGACATCATCCGAGGGCGACTGGGACCCCTCTGCATCATCCATATCAGTGTCTGATGTAATAGACTCGGGGAGTCCACGTGCTTCCTCTTGCATGATCTCTTCCTTGGGGTTCCTCTGAAGACAACTCCGAAGAACCCTCAGGAGGAGGGAACCCCACTGGGGTAACCTCAGGCCTCGGGGCTCCGCTGGCTACGGACAGGGAACTGCCAAAGACCCAGTCTCCACGCCCAGGGAAGGTGCGGTAAAGCCGGAGAGATGGCGAAGAGGACTTGGCCAAGGCACTCCTCATGGCCCTGAAAGCCGGACCCCAGAATCCTGGGAGAGTCCGGTCTCCGGAGCCGTGATAGCCGACGGAAGTCCCGCAGCTGAAGCACCGAGGGGGAGGCTCGGAACCGAAAGCATAGGTCCCGAAACATCACCCCCGGGTCCAGCCGAAGAAGTCCGCGTACCAAACTCGGACCCGAAGGCCCGGGTTGGAGTAAGGGTCGGAGCCGACCCTGAGATCTCCACCGGCTCCAACAGCACCTGCTCCGACAGAGCCGAAGCAGTCGGAGGAGGAATGGCAATGGGGTGGGCCAAGGTCATCGGCTCCGAAGCCAACTGGGTCGGAACGAAACAAATTTTGGAAGACTGGGGACTGGAACAGTCTTTGGAGCACCCTGTCTATATCAGAATCCGACATTCTCGAGGACCGAGAGGAAACAGAACGGGTTCGAAGGCCTCTCCATCGGCCCCAAAGGGCTAGGGGACCGGCTCGAGGCGACTCGATGAGTATCGGCGCCGAGGGAATACTCACACCAGATTCCATCGGTGCGAGGTAGACTTCGGCCGAGGAGGAAGTGTCTGGCGGCGACCCTTGTCGGCTCCGAGCAGCGGAGCCGGCGAAGGTGACCCGCCTCGATGCCCCAGCCATCGGGTCCGAAGCCAGAGGAGTCGATACTGGAGGCATCGAGGCAGACCGTTCTGACCTCGGCTCCGAAGTCTTTGGAGCCGAAGGAGAGGCCTGCCTAGGTCTCTTGGCAGTCGGATCCGACGGGCTGGTCGGAACCGAAGCCCTTTTCTTTGGCGGAGCAGGAGAGGATGCCAAGGCTTCTTCAAAGGAAGGTTTAATTAACCCCTTAAGAATCAATTTATTTTTCCTCTCCTGGAGGACCCTTGAGGAAAAAGCGTGACATACGCTGCATGACTCCTGCAAGTGCTTTGCCCTAGACAATATACACAGAGCGAATGATCGTCTGTGATAGACATTTGAAACCACATTTGAACATTTTTAAAGCCGAAGGCCTAGGAGTTTGAGACATGATGTTAAACAATTCTAGTAACTTTGACAGGAAAATAAACAACTATCAATTTACTGATGATAAATTTAAGCTCACAGTTATAGCTTAACGCAAACACTTCCTGAAAATGACAGGGAACTCTAAACAATTAAGATTTACTTGAGACCCTGTAAAGTTTTAACAGGTTGACAGTCCGGGAAGGCCCTGATGGAGGGGCGAAAACAAACTCAACCCAATCACACACAAAAATTTCACAATCCAAAGCGTACACAAAGAGCGATAGCCGTTAAAACAGCTTTTGTGACCAAAAAACAGCAAAACTGACAGAAAAGTTAGTTAATAAAAACTACTCAGCCCAGCCAGCTCGAGACCACGTCTTCGCAGGGAAGCGGCAAACGAGATCTGGGGGACTGGTAGTGGTGCATCCTGGGATATAGTAAGCTCAGCCAATAAGAGACTTCACTCTTTGGCATAAGCGTGCCGAGTCGGAGCCGAGGGATCGGCTCCGAACCCATCATTCAGAATGTAGGCGAGATAGGATCACATAACATCCAGTCCCTTCTCGTCCAAATAAATTTTTGTCTGCTCCCCCCGAGAAGGAGTTCCTTACTAAAGGCGTGGCTGTAGATGCCATGGTGGTGGCATCTGCTACACAACAGGACGTGGCAGAGGCTTCAACGTCCGTCCATCCTCCTAATAAAGAGTCTAGGAGTATGGACAGGTACGGGAAGCGCACCCTGACTTCAGCGGCCTTTACCTTAAGGTCTCTGAATTATTTGGCACATTTTACCAGGCTTCAGAGGGATCTGGTCAAGGAGTTGTCAGATTCCCTCTCGGGTAACCTACCTGAGCAGCTAGCCCAGTCGGTTAGCTCTCATTTGGCTATCCTTACGTCAATTTCTAACTCGTCCATGAGGCTCATTTCCTATGCGGCCGAAGGGCGGTAGAGCGGCAGGCACAGGCGTGGCTCTACGTAGACAAGCCTGGCTCCGCTTGTGTCAGTTTGCGGAGGCCTTCAAGTCTTCCTTCGCCGTCGCTCCCTTTGATGGGTCCTCATTGTTTGGACCCAAGGTGAAAGACACCCTTACCGCTGTGAGCAAGAGGGAAAAACGTTATCTGCCGTAGGTGCCCGTTATTCCACTTCCTTTCGGCCTTACCCCAAGGCTAAAGGAGGGGAAAATGTGGTTCCGCAAATCTCGCAAGTTTTCTCCCAACAGCAGGAAGATTCCCGTCCAGAGGCAGAGGACGGGAAATTTTTCAGGAGACGCCGTCCCAGAGGCGGCAGAGGGCCCGCAATTCTGGAGACCTGAGTCCTTTCGTGGCTCTTCAGCCTCCCACACGTCATGAGGGATTGCCCGGCTGTGCTGCTCGAGCCAGTCGGGTGTCGTTGCCAAGCACCTAAAAGCCTGGGAGTCAATCACTCAGGACAGATGGGTGCCGGATCATTGCCGGAGGTTACACCATCCCATTCACATACTCACCCCACCGTCCAAGAGAATCCCGGACCCACCACCCAGTCAAAGGGAAATAGCAGCCGCAGAAGCTTTAAAGCTGCTAGAAAAGGAGTCATCCAACCGGTCCCCACAGACCAGATCGGATCAGGAAATTACTCCAGGTTCTTTTTAGTGCCAAAAGACAGGGGACCTGAGGCCAATATTGGATCTCAGCAAACTGAACCAATCCGTCACGAAATCCAAATTCGAATGGTCACGTTACAATCCATTCTCCCATTATTGGAGAAGGATGTTTGGATGTGCTCCATAGACCTCAAGGACGCCTATTATCACATACCGATACATCAGGCGTCCAGAAGGTATCTGCGCTTCAGCCTGGGAGTCAGTCATTACCAATTTTGCGCTCTGCCCTTTGGTCTCACCACAGCCCCAGGGTGTTCACCAAGTGTTTGGCAGTAGTGACGACTCACCTGAGAAGTCTTGGATTCCAAGTGTTTCCCTATCTCGACGACTGGCTCCTGACTGCCACCACCAGGCATCTACTAATGGACAACCTCAAAGCCACCATCTCCTGGGTGTTTCCTGGGATTACATTCAATTGGTCAAAGTCTGTCTTGCTGCCCTCTCAGCATAAAGTTTATAGGAGCAGAGATAGACTCAAGATTGATGCGTCTTTCTTCCTGCGAAAGGATCCGAACTTTACAGGGCCAAGTTCAAGCTCTGATCTCGAGATCCAAAGCCCCAGCCAGGATGGTTCTACAGGTTTTAGGCTCAATGTCTGCCACGGTTCTTTTAGTTCCTCTAGCAAGATTACACATGAGGATTCTTCAGTGGCTCTTGTCAACTCAATGGTCCTTTCAGGATCTTCCCTCAATCATCACATCATGATTACGGAAATATGCAAAAGGGACCTTCGCTGGTGGCTTCAGACATCCAACTTGGATCAAGGAAAACCCTTTGTTCTCCCTCCAGTGGTTACCCTGACGACAGATGCCTCCCAGATAGGGTGGGGGCATTGTCTGGGCAGGCTAGTTCAGGGCTCCTGGCTTCCAGGCGAAGCTCTTCTCCACATCAACGTGTTGGAGATGAGGGCTGTACTTCTATCCCTACAGGCCTTACACAAGTTTCTTCCTCAGGGCATCATCGCCATCCACACAGACAACATGTCGGTGGTCTGGTATCTGAACAAACAAGGAGGGACCAGATCGTACCCCTTTGCAGAGAGGCCATGAGAGTTTGGGAATGGGCTGTAGCTACCAACCGCTTCTTGGTAGCGACCCACATCCCGGAAAGTCAAATGTATTGGCGGACAAATTAAGCAGGACAATTCTCTCTCCTCACGAATGGTCTCTAAACCGCACAGTAGCAGCCCAGGTTTTCAAGAGATGGGGACGCCGTGCTGCGACCTATTTGCAACTCCACAAAACGCCAAGTGCCAAAGGTTCTTCTCCTTGATCCCACATCAGGAAGTACCAGCCATGGATGCTCTAGCACAACCTTGGCCAACAGGGCTACTTTATGCCTTTCCTCCAATTCCACTTCTTCCCAAAGTTATTCAAAAGCTTCTCAACTGGGGTCTTTAATGATTCTGATTGCCCCATACTGGCCTCGTCAGATATGGTTTCCTTACCTGAAGAAGCATGCAGTGGACGATCCGTGGACCTTAGACCTGATTCGGACTTGCTGATCCATCAGTCGGGACATTGGCATCAGTCCCTTCAATCTTTGAAATTGACAGCTTGGCTCCTCCACTTCCGACCTTAGTTAGAAGGCACTCACTAGACCCGGAAGTTGTTCACATTTTATCTTGCCCACAAACCCACCACTAACAAATTGTACCTCAGTAAGTGGAAGAGGTTTGCTATCTGGAGCTCAACTCAAGGGCTTAGACCCTATCACTGCTCCTGTCCCAGAGGTTTTGAAATTCTTAACATCCCTGTTTAATCAGGGATCTTCTGTCTCAACTATTAAAGTCCAACTAGCGGCTATCTCTAAATTCCACGAATCCACGGATCCTCCTTTGATGAGCAGCAGACTATGCAAAGCGTTCATTAAAGGTGCGAGTCTATTAAGACCACCAGTTTTCATCCTGCGCCTCCGTGGGATCTTGATTTGGTGCTTGGCGCATTAACATCTTCCCCTTCGAACCGGCTGCTACATGCGAGTTAAAATATCTGTTTTGGAAAACGGCATTCTTAGTGGCTATTACTTCTGCAAGAAGAGTTTCAGAGCTTCAAGCCCTGTCTATTAAACCACCGTACTTGATTTTCCACAAGGATAGAGTATCACTTAGGCCTAATCCATCCTTTGTCCCAAAGGTCTGTTCTAGTTTCTGTCTTCAACAATCTCTAGAGCTACCAGTTTTCTTTCCAAAATTCTCCAATGAAGCAGAATACACTCTCCATAAATTGGATGTTCACAGGCAATTACGCTTCTATTTAGACAGGACTCAGCAACTTCGTAAGTCAGACCAGTTGTTTGTGTCCTTCTCAGATAATAAATTGGGCCAAACCATCACAAAAGCTACTATCTCAAAATGGATCAGAGATTGCATAACTCAGGCCTATTCTTCTTCGAATAAGCAACTTACAACATCTATCAAAGCTCATTCTACCAGAGCTATGGCTACTTCTATAGCCTTTCATTCCAAGCTCGCTATATCGGAAATCTGTGCTGCGGCTACTTGGTCCAACCCGCACACTTTCATTTCCCACTACAAATTGGATGTGGCATCTAAAGGACGAGCATCTTTTGGTTCCACGGTACTCAGGAGTGTTTTCCAGTGAGCCACCCAGGATTCAGCTGCTAGGGACGCTGTCCCATCATTCAGAATGTAGGCGAGATAGGATCACATAACATCTTTTAGTTATGTACTCACCATAACTTCAGATGTTTGGGATCCATCTCGCCTACATTCCTAACTACCCTCCTTCCCCCTGCCTTGGAGATCAGAAGAGATTGAACGGTTTTGAGTTCTACTGTTTTATCTTGTTTCATCTGACAATGTTATATAAGCAGGGCGTGCATGTGTGCATGTATGCGGACAAACTAGATCTGGGGGACTGGTAGTGGTGCATCCTGGGATATAGTAAGCTCAGCCAATAAGAGACTTCGCTCTTTGGCATAAGCGTGCCGAGTCGGAGCCGAGAGATCGGCTCCGAACCCATCATTCAGAATGTAGGCGAGATGGATCCCAAACATCTGAAGTTATGGTGAGTACATAACTAAAAGTTATCACATCCCCTTCGATCTTTATCTGAGGCAATAAAGCCAGATCCCTGACATTCTGTCCAGTCAGAGGGACATAGCAGCACAAGAAATTCAAAAGCTGCTTCAAAAAGGAGTCATCCAAACAGTCCCACCAGACCAAATAGAATCCGGATTTTACTCTAGGTTCTTTTTAGTGCCAAAAAGACTGGGGACTGGAGGCCAATTTTGGACCTCAGGATCCTAAACAAGTTTGTCAGACAAACCATATTCCAGATGATCATGGTTCAGTCAATCCTCCCGTTTCTGCAGAAAGACAACTGGATGTGCTTGATAGATCTCCAGGACGTGTATTACCATGTAAAAATGGACAAATGCTCTGGGAAATATCTCCACTTCTGGCTGGGAGCCAATCACTACCAATTTCAAGCACTGCCCTTTGGTCTCTCCACAGCCCCCAGATTGTTCACCAAATATATGGCAGTGGTAACGGCTCACCTGAGACTGCAGGGATTCCGAGTGTTTCCATATCTAGATGATTGGCTCCTTACCGCCCCCACCAAGCATCTACTGATTCTTTCCTAAAACTACACTCTACAGCTAGCAACCTCCTTAGGGATCTCAATAAACAAAGAAAAGTCAAAGCCTAGAATTCATAGGAGCAACATTCGAGACAGGGTCTTACCTGGTCACCCTTCCGCTTCACAAGCTTCAGAGGCTAAGATCCCAACTCCGAGTGACACTCTCTCAAGCCAAAGTCCCAGCTTGTTCAGTCCCTCAACTGCTAGGATCAGTGGCAGCAATGCTCACTATAGTTCCTCTAGCAAGCCTACACATGAGATTGCTACAGTGTGTCACAGTGGTCCCTATTAACACATCCTATGTCACATCTGATCTGCATAATGAACCACTGCAAGCAAGATCTGAATTGGTGGATGAAGCCAGAAGTGGAGTTATCCCTTCTCACCCCCTCAGCCCAAGGTCTAGTGACCACGTACACATCCCTGATGGGGTGGGGTGGGGAGGTGGCATTTTCAGCAAAAGACAATCCAAGGCACTTGGTCCCCAGTGGAAGCCAATTTGCATATCAATGTCCTAGAACTGAGGGCGGTGCTTCTGGCTTTGCAAGCATTCCAGCCTTCCCTTCCGTTAGGGACAATTGCTATCCTGTCAGACAATATGGCTGTTGTCTGGTATATCAGCAAATGGGGGAACCAGATCCTACATGTTGTGTTGGGAAGCCATGAGAATTTGGCAGTGGGCGATAGCCTCCAACCACTTTCTGGTAGCAACACACACCCCCGAGAATTCCAATGTGATTGTGGACAAACTGAGCAGATGTATTCTCCTGCCTTACGAGTGGTCCCTCAATCCAGTGGTAATGACGGAGAATTTCCGTCGCTGGGGCCAGCCTTGCTGCGACCTATTTACATCCCATACCAACCACAAATGCAGCCGCTACTTTGCCAGATCCCCCCTCAGGAGGAGTCCCCGAGGGATGCTGTAGTACACAATTGGCCCCCTGGACTCCTGTATGCCTTTCCTGTGATACCACAGTTTCTAAAGAAAGCTATTCAGTTGCAAATCAAAGTAATCCTCATTGCACCCTACTGGCCCTGAGAAGTCTGGTTCCCTTTCCTTTGGCCTCATCTGGTTCACCGACCATGGATTCTGGATCCAACTCCAGGACTTCTGTCACACCCACAGGGTTAGATCCATCCAAACCTATCGAGCCTCAAACTGCCAGCTTGGTTCCTCCACTTCCAGTAATTGCCAGGCAAAATAATCTTTCTTCCCCTCTTCGAAAAATACTTCTGGCTTCCCATAAACCATCTACCAGGAAGGTTTATTATAGTAAATAGAAGAGATTTGTGTTTTGGTCTTGGGGGGGGGGGGAATAGATCCCTTCTCAGCTCCGATCACTTCAGTTTTAGAGTATTTATCAACCTTACTCCATTCAGGAGCTTCAGCTTCTACTATCCAGGCCCAGTTAGCAGCTATCGCAAACTTTCACAATGGTTTCCAGGATTCTTCTTTAGTATCTCATCGCCTCTGTAAAACCTTCTTGAAAGGGGTTTTACATATAAGACCACCTTTCAAAGAGCCCATTGAACCCTGGAATCTAATGCTAGTCCTACAATCTTTGACTCATCACCCCTTTGAGCCTGCTGCCAATTGCAACATAAAATTTTGTCTTTGAAGTCTTGGTAGCCATTACCTCAGCAAGAAGAGTATCTGAATTTCAAGCTTTGTGCGTAAAATGCTCTTACATAGTTTTCCATAAAGAGAGAGTATCACTTCGGACTAACCCATCCTTTCTACCAAAGGTTGTCTCAGAGTTGAATATTAATCAATCTGTTGACTTGCCAGTTTTCTTCCCAAATTTTTCAAATAAAAGAGAATATTGTTTGCATTTATTGGATGTACATAGGCAATTTTGCTTCTGTTTGGATAGGACAAAATCTTTCCGAAGATCTGATCAGTTATTCCTGTCCTTCTCAGAACCCAAGTTGGGAAAATCAGTTTCTAAAGTTGCTTTGGTGAAATGGCTGAGAGAATGCATCTCTTTTGTCTATCAACAAAACTAAATGTGTTTAACAACTAAAATAAAGGCGCATTCAACAAGATCAATTGCTACTTCACTGGCTTTTCATTTTAGAGCTTCTATGGATGACATTTGTGCAGCAGCCACTTGGGCTTTTCCTCATACCTTTATCACTCATTACAAATTGGACTTGGTCTCCAGGGGGAGAGCATCCTTTGGCTCAGTGGTGCTCAGGAATATTCTTCCATAGGGCCTCCCAGGACATAAAGTAGCTAGGGACTCTGTCCCATCTGTCATGAATGAATGAAGATTACACAACATCATATAAAGAAGTTATGTTCTTACCAAAACATTCCATCTGTGTTGTTGATCTTCATTCATTTATGACATCCCCCCCTCCTACTCCCCCCCGAAAGACTCCTGGAGGTTCGGACTTGGTCCTGGTTTAAGAATAGGGTTTTTGCTCAGACAAAGCCTCTGCTTTCTTTCCTTATGGACAAACTCGATCTGAGGACATGAGGAGAAGGGCATTATGGGTAATCTTAGTTCAAGAGTTTTTTGGCTGGCACGAGCTTGTTATATAGGCTGAGTCGGTTCCAAGGACAGAACCGAAACCCATCCATCATGAATGAATGAAGATCAACAACACAGATGGAACGTTATGGTAAGAACATAACTTCTTTTTTGCCTGTGTCTTAAATGATAATTTAATAAAAGTGGTTAAAAAAGATATTCTGTTCTGTTCTGTTATTGAGATTACTTTGTAGTTGTACAGCTTTGCTCCAAATGATGACTGACGAGCCATAAACCAGACTTAGGAGTAGAAAGGTGTGAACTGAGGTGCTTTATGTTTGATCTGTTAAGAAAGGTTTGATTTTGTAAGGAATTCTAGTTTCATGTTTCTTGAGGTCTATCTGCTGTGCTTATCAAATCTTAAATTTTGGTAAGCTATTCCTAGAAGATGTCCTTCATAACCTAAGGATCTCCTCCCAAAGATTGCCCAACATCCAGGCAGTGTACCAAAGCTTTTACTATGTATAGGCGCCTTGTGTCACATGTATGCTCCCAACTCAAGGCGTTTGGCATAAAGGTAATTTATGGATGTGTATACTCAGAGCTTCTTTCTCACCAGTCCAAGTGCCATCATTGAATGTCAGTCTAAACACCCTTCTGCTGTGCTGGTCACCAAGCCACGTTTCAGATAAGTGTAGAGTTAGGGTTTCTTCATATTTTTCCTTGTTATTTAGTTCTGTTGGGTTCATGTCATCCATAAAGGGAAAATGTCAGTGTGGGAGGCAGATTCCCCATAAAGGCTGTCACAACCAATGTCGTTTCTGTTTTGGTGCTTCCCACAACCACACACAGTGTTCTGTCTGCTAACTTTTTGTGCCTAAAACCCTAAGTAGTCATCTATCCTCTTTATCTCTTTACCTTGAAAACCAACATTTTAAGCTGTTGGCTCAAGGTGTGGTGGTGTTGTCTTCCCATCCTGAGGGTCAGCTGTCTGCCAAGAAAAAGGCCAAAAAAATTAAGTTTGGTATGGCTGCTGCCCAGCCTACGCTGGATACGTCTGTTGAGGCTAGTGAAAGCCCAGAGGATTGTTCGGTGGTTGCCTTGGATTCCTCTTCTTTGACCCAGTGGATCTGACTTCTCGCACATCCTTGGGGAATGTCTGCTCTTGACGTTGAGGGAGAACCTAAGCTGATTATATCCAAAGGACCAAAGGGGATTCTGCAGATTTTAGGGAGGAGATCCCTACTGTGCTTATTGAAAGTCACCAGGGGTCTGACCCTTCACGGGTGTTTCATGCGGATGTCCCTCAGAAAAAGAAACAGAACACCAAACACATTTCCCCTGTAGTTAAGGATTCCCAATGTGAGTGGCAGGATTTTACTAAGGGGTTATTTAATGTTTTAATGGCTTTAAAGCCTCCACAAGGGGTGTCTGTACCTGGCCCCTCTTGGTCTTCCACTCCTCTTAAAAGACCCAGGGAACTAGACTCTTCAGATGAGGATCTGAATTCTGTGGAAGCGTCCCTGACTTACTCTTCTTAAATCTGTTCCACCTGGAACTGTGGTTCAGAAGAAGATTCTGTTAGCCTAGATCCTCCTTTGGGAGAGCTTTCCTTTGAGGATACTGTTGCCCGCAAGATGAAATTTTTTAAGTGGGATTGCTTTCAAGTCTCTGATATTCACACCTGGCTAGTGTGTCTTTAACAGAAAAAGTATCATGAACTTCTGCATATGGAGTCTCCTAAGCCATCTGCTAATTCCTCCCGTTCTGGCTGCCCTCCTGCAGTTGTTTTCAACAGCTTTTTTGGCTTCTAATTCTCAGCCCCATGCTCCCAAGAAACCTGGTAGATTTCATAAGATGCCTGACAACTTTAAATGTATTTATAAATGTCCTTCACCTGATCCTTCTGTAGTGTGTGTCTCTTCTGACAAGCCCTCCAGGCTGTTGCCCTCTACCAAGTTGCTTCCATCAGATAAGAATAGTAGGGCCATGGAGAGGCTGGGCTAGAAGGTTTTTCCTGCTGCCACTTATCCTTTCAGGCCGTCAGCTACCAGACTGATATGACCAGATATGTTTTTGCCTTCCTTTTTCAGGTTTCCAAAGTGGTTTCTGACCTTCCTGACTCTGAGGGAAAGGCGTCTTTCCTTTTCCTGTAGTGCTGTACCTCTCAAGTTGCTCACCATTCTATCAAATGCAGCTGATGCCTCCTCTAGGACTGCTGCGTTTGGATCAGTTATGAGGCATTACTCTTGGCTTCATCTTCAGGCTATGCCTGATGACATTAAGGCCAAACTATTAGGTGTTCCTTGGGATAATAAAAATCTTTTTGCTGCTGCTGAATGTTTCAAGTCTCTCCTGGATAAAGTCTTGTAGGAGTTGAAACTTACTGTTTTTCGTATTCTTAAGTTTCAGAGGAATTACCCCTCCAAATCTGCTTTTGCCTACAGGCAGTCTCACCCTCCACCTAAAGACAAAAAGGGTTCTAGACGTATGCCTCCTGCTAAGTCCACTCAAACCCCTTCCTCACAGAAACCAGCTTTTCAGGATAAACTAGATTCCATTTGACAATTTGCTTCCCTATACCTTGGGCAGTTCCCTTATCCCTCCTTCTTTCTCTGTGTTTTCCAAATATTTTAAAGATCACAACAGACTCTTCGGTTTTGTCCATTATCCGCCAGGGATATTTTATGGTTTAGAAATACCTTCCTCCCTTCTTAGGCATTCCTTAACCTCCTTGAGAACAAATTCCTCTTTTCCCGGAGGTGCTGAATGCTCTTTTCATCTAAGGCACCACTAAGGCTGTGCCTCCTGCCCATGTAGGGAGAGATTTTTATTCCAGAATGTTTTTGGTTCCTGGAAAGGAGGATTCTTGGAGACTAACTATGGATCTTTCCCAGCTCAACACCTTTCTCAAGGTTCCTTCCTCTTGAATTTTGTCCCTTCAGACCCTTTTTCCATCCCAAGTCTTTGTGGTATCTCTGGATCTCAAGGATGCCTACCTTCATATTCCCATCCACCCCCTTTTCAGGAGAATTTTTACATTTCTCTGTTTTTTTCCTTGCATTTTCAGTTCTACTTTGCTTTTGGCCCAGTCTACTGCCCCAAGGGTATTCACCAAATGCCTCGTTCCTGTCATTGCCTTTTGCAGGATGAGAGGTCAGATCTTTCCTTATATTGACAATCTGCTCATTCAAGCTTCTTCCCCCAACGCTCTGCTTCAGGATCACCAGTTTACTATTCCCCATTTGCAGGTCTGGGGTTCACCATATACTTCCAGAAATCAGCTCTGACCCCTTCTCAGGATTTTATTTTCCTTGGTTACAGGCTTCAGACCATCCCCATGCTGGCGGCTTTGCCTTCCCCAAAGGCACTGTCTCTTACTGTCCTTTTCCAGACTCATCTTCCTCTAGTTTCAGTCACAGCCAGGGATTTTCTCAGAGTCCTCAGGTTCATGGCTTCCACCATTACCATGGTCACACTGGCCAGGCTCCACATCTGAAAGTTACAGTGGCACCAAGTTATTGTGGCTCCAACATTGCCAGCCTCTGTACCTCCCAGTCCCCTCCTCTTCCTTCCTTGTATAAAAGCGAGCTTAAGTGCAAGATTCATCAACTGTCTCTCAACTTGGTCTTTCCTTTCCAGACTCCACTCCCAACTCAAGAGCTCTTTGCAGATGCCTTAGATAGGGGATGGAGCCTCCTTTGGCTCTGTCAAGGTTCAGGGTCTCTGGCCTCTTCATCAGAGTTTGGATCACATCAGTATAAAGGAGATGAGGGCTCTGTTTATAGCTCTTCTGGCTTCTCATTCCCCCATTCATCCCAGGCCCCTCAAATTTTCACAGACATCACCACAGTGATGTGGTATGTCAACAAGCAAGGGGATACAAGGTCCTATCTTCTTTGCATATTTGCTCTTCAGGTCTGGGATCTAGCTGTCTAGTATAAAGTTACTGTTCAGCCAGTTTACATTCCGTTGTAGCACAGTCTAGTGGTAGACTGTTTGAGCAGTTCCAGCACACAAGCTCACAGATGGATGCTTCACAGAGCTGTGTTCTTGGACATTTTTCATCAGTTGGGTATTACTTGGGTAGATCTTTTTGCATCCCCTCTGAACAGACAACTTCTCCTATTTTATTCCAGAGCTTTAAGTCCTCTGGCTTAGAAAGTGGACTCCCTGTATTTTCCTTGCAAGGGGATGTTTCTGTACGCCTTCCCTCTCCTTATTTTGCTACCATGAATCTTGCAAAAGAACAGGCAGGACTCCCAGAAATCTTGCTAGTGACTCCCTTTTGGCCCAAACAACATTGGGTCCCCCTTTCTTCTCACTTGGCCAGGGGCAGTCACCACAAGTTACCTCACCCAGGTGCATCTTCTCACACAAGACAAGGGGCCTCTTATCCATCCACACTTGTCCAATCTTCAACTTGACACTCTGGGTGAGTGACAGAG
The DNA here is from genome assembly GCF_019279795.1 of Protopterus annectens. Lineage (NCBI taxonomy): Eukaryota > Metazoa > Chordata > Ceratodontiformes > Protopteridae > Protopterus > Protopterus annectens. Next base: position 757,689,752 of record NC_056734.1, read on the forward strand.
TTTTGATCCCTTTTAGGCACCTCTTTTCTAAGGATGTACTTTGGGTCCTGCAGGAGATCGGGAAACCCACTACCAGGAAATCATGTATGTCCAAATGGAAGTGATTTTCTGCCTGGTGTTTATCTCGCCATCGGAATCCCATATCTGTGGAGTTTCCTGTATTTCTCTGTCATTTGTGTGATCCTCTCCATGCTGGGTTAGTATATTCTTCAGTGAAAGCTCAAATGTCAGCAATTTCAGCTTGTCTGCCCTTGATTCCTCCTCCAGCCTCTAAATTTGAGGTCAAGCAATTTCTTCTTATCAAGCCTCCTAGGAAGCTTATTCCGCCTTCCTGGGACCTCAGTTTTGTACCTGAAAAATTGACTCTGGTTCCTTCTGAGACTGCTTTTTCAGCTTCCTTGCAACATTGTACTTAGAAGACTGTTGGCCCTCACTTCAGCTGAGAGTATCTGAACTTCAGGCTGTCACGACTATTCCTCCTTTCTTAATTTTTCACAGAGACAGGGAGTCTCCTCATACTAATCCCTCTTTTATGCTCAGTGTGGTCAGTGAGTTGTTCTTTAATCAGTCTATTCATCTTCCTTCCTTCCTTCTTTGCAGTCTGCCAGTGAGAAAATTCTTCACATCTGGGATTTGCATAGGCAACACAGATATTATTTTGATAAAACTAAAGTTATTCATAAATCTGAGCAGCTTTTTGTTTCCTTTCATCACAGGTCTTTGGGTCTGGCTGTTTCTAAGTAAACCATCTCTTCCTGGATTTCTAAGGCCATTTCTTTTTGTTATTCTTTTCATGGTATTTGCCTTTTCTCTTCAGTAAGGGCTCATTTTTTCAAGGGTCTGGATACCACTTCCATCCTTGAGGCTGCTACTTGGTCCTCTGTTCATACTTTCACCAAATATTTCAAGTTGGGTGTTATTTCCAGGGCCAGAGCTTGACTTTTCCAGGGCTATCCTGCATGGATTTCTGGGGGCTCCTTTGTGCCATCCTCCTCCCAGGCTTCCTGCTGAGCTTTTGTACTCTGGAAGGACACAGCAGAGTTGTTTAAAATTTTACCATACCATTAGATGTATTTCTCTTCACCGTTGCAGTATTCACTACCTTCTTCTTGCCCCCTTTGCTCTAGCTTATTCTTTTTTGCCCTCCTGACCAAGGGGCTATTCTCCTTTTTCTCCTGAATGCACATGTGTTTCGTTAGGGGCATTCTATTCCTCCTGGGGCTTTTCCAGTTCTGAGTTTGTGCATCCATACATCACCTTCATGCCCTACACCTTGCATGGGGAGCATACATGTAATGTACAGCACCTCTAAGTACTAAAGGCTTTGGTATACTGGATGGACATTGAGCTGTCCTTGACAAGAGATCCCTTAGGTTATGAATACTGCAACAATCAGGAGAAGAACATCTGCTGTTAGGCTAAGATGTTTCACAACTGTACTATCTGCATTTTGTAGTAGCTTGATTCTAGTAGTATTGGTTGGTAGTATTGTTAAATTATAATAGTCAATTGTTGGATTGCAGGTAATTTAGGAGTAGTTTAGACTAGTGTAAGCAGTTGTCAGTTTTTCTTTAGGAATGTTGCAGGTCACCACATATTAATGTTGAGTTGTCTGCATATTCCATTAGATTTACTGTCTGGGACACTATGTGTATTTTGTTTATGAATATATTAAAACAGGAAAGAATAAACGTCCTAATACTTAACCTTGTGGCATACATTTACTCATTTGTTGAAATTTTGATAATTCTTCAGTCCAGAGTGCACTCTATTGAAAGCTGTTAGACAGTTGTATATATAATGTATAAATGTTAAAGATACTCATAGCGTTCACTTAATATAAGGTTAAGGCAAAAATAGAAGTTAATTTACAAAATGAAATATTCTCTTTTGGACAGATATATCAGCACTCTGTGCAGCAGACTTTGAAATTAAAATGAAGAGACACATGCCCGCTTGCCATCTCCATGGATCTGCCAATTACAACTACACTCTCTCTCTAGTACATACCATTGCATTCCTATGCCCAATACCTTGATTTCCTCATCCTTTATTCTGTTACCTTAACAGTACTGCTTTGGTGGATTGAAAAAATATTAAGTCAAAAAAACATCAAGATTTTATCTTTCACTGCATAAGTATACTGAAATAAAAACCTCTGTGGTAACTGAATTCATAGTTATTGGCAGTAGTTTTATAGATTTCTGATTTTACTTACATGTGAGAGTTGAATTCAGGTTCCTTTTATTATGACAGCATTCAGTGCATTGCTTAATATCTGCAGAGTTGCAGATATCATTAGTAACAGAACTTGTAGTCTTGGAAGACTTGTATTTTGCAGTACCAAAGTGAAGATGCTTAATTTACATAATCTTGTGTGCAACGTTTTTTTTCAGTCTCAGATAATTCAGAACTTTATGACAGAAATGACTAGTCTTCAGACAGAAATTCAGGAACTAGCAAAGGGCCAACATGATGCAGTGCAGCTAAATCGAAGGCAGGAGATACAACTGGAGAAGGAATGCAAGACAAGACAAGACTTGGAGGACAGATGTCAGGTAATCTGCTTTTTTTTATTTTGTCCCTGTTATATAGCATAGTAATTCATGTCAAGATATTTGTTAAGTGTTGTAGTCGCTGCCTCTCATACAGACACATACAGTATTTCCAAGATAAGTTAATTGCAATCTTTTCAGTACTTTCCATTACGCTGTGTTTTTGCGTCTTTCAAAGTGTGCATTCTTTTCTGAACTGTATCGACTGTACTGTGATACTGTATAATTGCATATATCTTTCATAGATGGCATGATTTGCAGCTTCTCATACAGTATGAAGATGTCAGTGAATGTCGAATTTGTCTTGTGAAAACAGCCAATGTTAAGTTGTCAATCTCGCCTTCATTCTTGCTTGATGGGTTCGGAGCCGATCCTCGGCTCCAACTCGGCACTTGCTAAGCTCGAGAGTCACTTTTACCAGCTCGAGGCAGCCCCATATCCCATGATGCAAGGCGGTAAGTACCCAGATCTCGTTTGCCACTTCGCTGATGAGGTCCTCCTTTTACCAGCTCCTGGTAAGTGAATTGTTACTTTACTATTTTAGCCCCTTTTTACAAAAAACCTTAAAATTATTAGTTTTAACTTAGTTTTAAACTCTTTCTGACAGAAAATTTCCCTGTCTCCTCATAACTTTTAGTCGGACTTTCACCCATCCCATCCCCCCCCTGTTAGGGTGTGTGTGTGTGTCTGTTATTGATACCTTTTGGTAAATTTAATTTAATTTCTTGGACTGGTGTTGTGTGTGTGTGTTTATCACCATGTCTAAAGAAAGGGTCTCAGGCTTTAAGAAGTGTGACTCGTGCTGTCAGAAGATGTCTCTGACAGACGGTCACACTTCTTGCCTTTACTGTCTGGGGCCTCTTCACCTGCAGGACTCCTGTGCTATATGTCATTCCTTTAGCCAGAGAGTCCTGCAGGAAAGAAGAAATAAATTGATTTTGAGGGGCCTTCTTAAGCCGGAGGGCTCTCCGGCTAAGTCGGCCCCATCTAAGACTTCTAAGTCTTCCAAGGCCCAGGCTTCTGTGTCCAAGCCTGTGGCCTCGGCTCCGACTCATTCAGAGTCGAGATCGGCTCCGGCTGGAGCCGATTCTGGTTTACCTAAATCTTCGGCACCGGTGTCTATCAGTGCCGACTCTGGTTCGACCACTTCGGTGTCGGCTCCGATAGGTTCCGACCACCATGTGGCCCAGGCATCGGTGTCGGCTCCGATCGGCTCCGACACCCTTACATTTATGGCTGTATCGGCTCCGGCTGGAGCCGATGCATCGAAGCTACCTGTCGGTGCCGATAAGTTGTCGGCTCCGACAGTTTCAGTGGTTTCATCGGCTCCGATGGTTCCTTCGAGGAAGAGGTCTAGGTCCCCTTCCTTGGAGCCGATACTTTCGGCTCCGGCTTCACCTCTCTTCTCGGAGCGGAGCCATCGGAGCCGATCTTCAAGGTCATCCAGGCTTTCTGACCATGATTTGGAGAGAGTGGTCAGTAGATTACTAAAGTCACAGGCACTGGCCCAAATGCTACATAGTCCATCTCAGCAGATGACTATTAGTCCACACCCCATTGCAGTTCCTCCTTCGACTCTACCTCAGAGTTTGGAGTTGGAGTCTTCGGGAATAGTTTCTGCTATGGCTGAGGGACAGATACCCCTTTCTGCTCCTTCAGCCTCTACTCTTATCTCCTCTTCGAGACCTTCCTTAGAGGGATTCGGTGGCCGGGCTTCCCTGGTCTCCTCCGAGGGGGTGAGTGGCATCGGACCCTTGTCCGAGCCCGCTCTTCCCCTTGGAGCCTCGGCCTTGGTGAGCTCGGCTCCGACATCTGCCTCGGAGCCCTCCTTTCGGTGGGTCCTGGAGTTCCTAGTTCTTCGGAGCGGGTTCTCTCGGACCTTCCTGGGAGGGGGGCCTTCGAGGTGATGAAGAGTGTGCTGGCCACTGGTCTCAGCCAGCAGTCTGTTCCCTTAGCTCCTCCCTCTATGGTGCCTGTTGACATCTCTGCCACTTCTCTTGCTCCAGGACCCAGAGATCCTCCGCCTCAGGTTTCCCCACTGGGAATATCCCCCTCTTCCGAGGATTCTCCTGATTTGTCGGGGGATCCTCCGCGGAAGAGGACATGTAAGAGGAAACACGTAGACTCCCCCGAGTCTATCACTTCAGATACTGACTTAGATGAGTCAGAGGGATCCCCAAGATCCCTCTCTGAGGATGTCTCCTTCTCAGACATCCTAGAACTCCTTAGACAGAGGGGAAACTGGCCCACCAATAATCCCTCTAAGGATGAGTCAGTATACCTAGAGGCGTTTGGATCTCGGCCCTCCACCTCCTGGGTGTCTCCGCCTTTCGACCCCCTTATGCAGGTGATTGCTCGAAAGGCGTGGGCTGCTCCTGACTCTGTAGAGCCTGTCCCTAGGAGGCCTTCCAAATTTATTACTGCCCCGTCGGACAAGCAATTCCTTACAAAAGGTGTCCCCGCTGATGCCATGGTGGTGGCGGCTGCCACCAAGAAGGAACTTGCAGATCCTTCCGTACCTGTCCATCCTCCTAATAAGGACTCTAGGACCATGGACAGATATGGTAGCGGATGTTTTCTTCAGCGACCTTTGCTATCGTTCGCTGAACTACCTTTGTCATTTCACCAGACTCCAAAGGGATATCCTTAAGGAGCTAGGTGAAGTTGTGCAGGATCCTACAGCTGCGGGGGCTCAGGAAAAATTGCTTCGCAGCTAGGAACCCTTAACTCCATTGCAGACTCCTCCATGCGGCTGATATCATATGCTGCTGATGGGCGAGTAGGGCCGCAGGTACAGGTGTGGCTCTTAGGCGCCAAGCCTGGATGCGGCTATGTAATTTTGCAGATCCCTTTAAGGCGTCCTTCACAAACTCTCCCTTTGATGGGTCAGCTTTGTTTGGCCCTCAAGTGAAGGAAACGTTGACCAGGTGTGAGCAGGACGGCAAAACTCTTTCTGCGTAGAAGTCCGTTTTCCACCCCTTCTAGACCTTATCCCAAAGGACAGAAGGGTGGCAAAATGTGGTTCCATAAATCCCAAGGAGTCACGCCGATTCACGTGGTCAGTTTACCCCTAGAGGCAGAGGGGTAACAACTAGAGACGCCGCTCTAGAGGCAGAGGGGTCCACAAAACCAGGGAAACAGAGAGTCTCTCTCTGACAAGCCCTTTCAGCATCCCTGAGATGTTGCCCGGCTGTCCCTCCTTGGAGGCAGTCGGGGGAAGACTATCGCTGTACCCAGAAGCCTGGCGTTCTCTCACTCAAGACAGATGGGTACAGTCGATCATATCCGAGGGTTACAAAATTCCTTTCAAGGAAAGTCCTTTCTATCCCTCAAATTCCCTTCCAGATGTACCACCGGTCTAAGGAAATTGCAGAGTTAGAAGTCTCAAAACTACTGCAAAAAAGAGCCATTCAGCCAGTTACAACAGACCATTCAGAGCCCGGAATCTACTCAAGGTTCTTTTTGGTCCCCAAAAAGACGGGAGACTGGAGACCAATATTGGATCTCAGCAGACTCAACAAGTCTGTGAGGAAGACAAGATTCCGAATGGTCACTCTTCAGTCGATTTTGCCCTTCTTGCAGAAGGACAACTGGATGTGCTCAATAGATCTTCAGGATGCGTACTATCACATAAAAATTCGCAGACGCTTCAGGAGATTTCTCCGCTTTCGGCTGGGGTCCAGTCATTTCCAGTTCAGAGCCCTGCCCTTTGGTCTCACCACAGCCCCCAGAGTGTTCACCAAATGCATGGCAGTGGTCACGGCTCACCTGAGACGTCAAGGATTCCAGGTGTTTCCGTATCTCGACGACTGGCTCCTGTCAGCCACCACCAGGCATCAGCTTGTTCAAGCCAGGGATTACACAATAAATCTTTGTTCTCATTTGGGCATCTCGATCAACTTCGAAAAGTCATCCTTATTGCCCTGCCAGTCTATTACTTTCATAGGCGCAAACTTAAACACTGTTCGGATGTCAGCTACCCTTACAGACCAAAGAGTTTCAGACATTTGAAGTCATGTCAGGATCATTCTAGCCAACAAGAAAGTACAGGCCAAAATGGTTCTAAAGGTATTAGGTCTCATGGCTGCGGCCATTACTCTTCTTCCCCTGGCTCGCTTCTACATGCGCCTTCTTCAGTGGATGTTGTTCACTCAGTGGTCTTACCAACAACTTCCAATGCGTCACCAAATTCTGGTGACACAGATTTGCAAAAATCATCTTGCTTGGTGGATCACTTCTCCCCAGATTCACCAAGGCAGACACTTTGTACCCCCATCCCCGGTAGCCACTGTCACCACGGATGCCTCCCTGATCGGGTGGGGGGGGCATTATCAGGGCAGGATGGTTCATGGGACGTGGCAACCGTTCGAGTACCACCTGCACATAAATGTCCTAGAGATGAGAGCAGTGCTTTTAACGTTGCAAGCCCTCAACGACTCTCTTCCTGCAGGGACAATTGCAGTCCACACAGACAACATGTCTGTAGTTTGGTATATCAACAAACAGGGCGGAACCAAGTCCTACCCCTTGTGTCGAGAAGCGCTCAGACTGTGGCAATGGGCGATCTCCTCTCATCGGTTTCTGGTAGCAACGCACATCCCTGGGAAAACCAACATTTTAGCGGACAGATTGAGCAGAGCTATTCTCATGCCTCACGAGTGGTCTCTCAAGCAATCTATAGTGGAGGAGATTTTTCTGGAATGGGGTCGCCCATGTTGCGATATTTTTGCTACTCCCCAAAACAGCAAATGCCCAGACTTCTTCTCTCTCTTCCGTCTGTCAGGCCATCCCCCCAGAGACGCTCTGACCCAGGATTGGCCCCAGGGACTTCTTTATGCCTTTCCTCCTTTTCCTCTGATCCCTCAAGTTATCCAGAAAGCTACCGTTTTGAGAGCCAGAATGATTCTCATTGCTCCTTATTGGCCTCGACAAATTTGGTTTCCGTTCCTCCATCGTCACCTTTTGGTGCAGCCGTGGCATCTAGACCCAGTGCCAGATCTTCTGGTTCACCAATCCGGTCAGCTGCACCGGTCTATCCCTTCTCTCAACCTCTCAGCATGGTTGCTCCACTTCCTTCCTTAGCCAGGCTTCCTTTGATCTCTAACCCTGTTAGAGACATCATAGTAGCTTCTTTAAAATCCTCTACCAGGAGGATTTATACAAGCAAATGGAAACGTTTCTCTTATTGGGCTAAAGCCAAGAATATTGATCCCTTCACTGCCCCAGTTCAGGCAGTTTTGGACTTCTTAGCGGAGATTTTTCATGCAGGCTCCTCTTCTTCCACAGTTAAGAGTTCAATTGGCTGCTATCTCGAACTTTCATGTCGGGATCGCAGATCACAATATTATGTCCCATTGGCTTTGTAGAGCCTTCTTGAAAGGAATTTTCCTGCTAAAGCCTCCAATCAGGAATCCTCCTCCTCAATGGGATCTAAATTTAGTGCTGACATCCTTGATTCTTCCCCCCTTCGAGCCAGCTGTTTCTTGCTCCCTAAAATTTCTTTCTTGGAAAACATTATTCCTAGTAGCTATTACATCGGCCAGGAGGGTGTCTGAACTTCATGCTCTATCGGTTCGACCCCCCTATTTGTTCTTTCACAAGGACAGAGTATCATTGAGAACTAATCTGACCTTTTTGCCTAAGGTCGCCTCAAAGACTAATTTGAATCAATCCATTGATCTCCCTGTATTTTTTCCAAACTATTCAAACAGATCGGAACAAAAACTACATTATCTTGATGTCCACCGCCAACTCAGATATTATTTGGACAGAACTAAACAATTTAGGAAATCCAATCAACTCTTTGTTTCCTATGCGGATAACAAGAAAGGCCTTCCTGTCTCTAAAGTGACTTTATCTAGATGGCTTTCTTCTCTCATCTCTGAAATTTATCTGCTCAGGGGAAAACAGCTGTGCTCAAAACCTAAAGCACATTCAACTAGGAGCTTAGCTACTTCTACAGCCTTTCAAGCTAGACTTCCTTTAGACACTATTTGTGCAGCGGCCACTTGGGCCACTCCTCATACTTTTGTTTCCCATTACAAATTGGACTTGGCCTCCAGGGACAGAGCCAGTTTTGGCTCTACAGTCCTCAAGAGTCTGTTCCATTGAGCCACCCAGGATAGAGGTGCTAGGGACGCGGTCCCATCAGGCAAGAATGAAGGCGAGATTGACAACTTAACATTAAGAAGTTATGTACCTACCATAACGTTCCATGTTAGTTGTCTTCTCTCACCTTCTTTCTTGCGACCCTCCCTCCTTCCCCCAGGCCTGGACAGACCTTTCTACAAGAAATTATTATGCTGAAGACCATTCAGAGCTGGTCCTTCTTTCATCCTGTAGGCTTTCTTTCTTCCTTTGGGAAGTATTTATGCTTGGTGCTATTGCTCTTTGTCATCAAACGAGATCTGGGTACTTACCGCCTTGCATCATGGGATATGGGGCTGCCTCGAGCTGGTAAAAGTGACTCTCGAGCTTAGCAAGTGCCGAGTCGGAGCCGAGGATCGGCTCCGAACCCATCAAGCAAGAAAGAAGGCGAGAGAAGACAACTAACATGGAACGTTATGGTAGGTACATAACTTCTTATTCTTACACCTTGTCATACACTTTGTGGTTCATGAAAGCTGTCAGTCTTGCAGTTCCCTCAGCTGGTCACTTTCATGTATGCTACACCACTTCTGTTGGACTCCAGACTTTTCTTATTACTGAAACAGTACCCTTTTTAAAATGTTCTTAATTTTTTTCTAATTAAGTTAACATTATGTTTCTTTTGAATCGCTTTTTATGAGGCCCTGTCTTCATGGAAGGATTACTATAAAAACAAAAAACAAGTTCTATTGAGATAGTACAGAAATCAACTTTGACAGCATACAGTTTTAGGAGAAAACAGTAAAGCTAGGATATTTGCAATAAGCATGTAGTCTATCTTGACATATAAAAGCCAAACTGCAAAAGCAACTCGGGTACCAAGAAAGATTTTTGAAAGTTACTTGAGCGGCACTTATTGAAGTTTGCTATTGTGGCTCAGTTTCCATGCTATAGTCCATGTTTTAGATTTCTAATTAAAACAAACCTTGTAGATCAAATATTTGCAGCAGTAAATGTTCTAAAACCAGTCAGTTAAAACAGTTATAAAAACATTAAAATTACCAACTCAAAAACAAGAGATTGTGTAGCCAACATGTCGCTTTAATGCATTTTCAGACCTTCCTTGGATTCACCAGGACAGTAACCCAAACCCCATTAGGGAACATTGTGGCAGTGCTCAGTAGTTATGAAAAGACGTCTCTCACTTAATAAGACTTTTCATTGAATAAGTAAGTTGTCTGACTGTAGAGTGATCTAGTGCACACACATATACATCTTTGCTTTTTCCACTGCAATGTGTCCCTGTCGCCAGTGAAAACAGTCAAGCTGCCCCTAAACATTATAGCAGATGAATCAAAATGTTGTTTCTTTTAAAGTCGGAGCATAGCAACAGCAGCTGAAATAAACAGGTAAGATGTCAAACAACTTAAAATGATCAGCATAGCTACACAATTGCCAGCACACAGCAGTACACAGCAGTGGCCATTAGTTATCAGGAGACATTTCCTTTGCCTACCTTAGTAACCTTCAGCAGTTGTGCGGAAAATTATGCAGTGAAACCTTGCTATTATTCAAAATGTTCACATTGATTGGACAGGACATTGTCAACATGTCAACTGAAAGTCCAGCACACCCACAGGAAGAAGTGTGGATGTCTGTAGGGCTGTAGGTATTAAAAAGAAAAGCTACAGCAGTCACCGGCAGGCATCTTTCACCATCTCCAAAATCAGGCACTTAACAAAAGAGAAGGAGAGAGAGTAATAGAAACTTTAAAAACATTGCAAGAGACAGTGAGTGTATACAGCGAAACTAAGCCCTCCATACAGTGGAAGATGTATTGCTTTCCTTATTGCTCACTGACTTCCCCCAAAAAAGGGGGAGCATCAGAAACCATTATATACTGCAATCTTTTGGAACTCAAGTGCTGAATGTATGTGCATTGCATGGCTTTTACATCATCTCTGTTGGATAATTCATTGGAGGAAGAGCATTGAAGTCCATTTGTATAATGACATTATTTAGAAAAAGTAGGGTTTTTTTTTCTTAAATAATATCTTTGTACAATAGCAATAATCCACTGCTGTATGTGGATAATGCAGGGTTTACCCACAGCAGGCTTCTCTGTACTGATTAAACAACTGACAACTATAGGTGAATCCAGTGTTACCCACATACAGTTGTGGGTTGTTGCTGAAACTGAAGCAGCTGTCTTCTGATTGTGGAACACTGCCTCTCTGCCATTTACAGGCAGTACCTCTCAACTGTACAGATTTTCACAGAATGTACAGATTTTTGCCTAATGTTTTTGGTCTGTTTCTCAGAAACATTGTGGTTTTCTGGCACATTGTTGGCAAATCACTGAGGGTTGTAGTCAGAAAATAATGACAGACATTTGAGTTTCAAGCGTCATACCCTTCAGAAAATTCATGCTAATGCAAAATCTGTTATTCTACCAATTTTCTAAGTTTGTAAGAGCAATATGTAAAAAGTGTCCCTATTTTTAAGCCATTGTCTCCCCTTTATTTATAGCTTTGTCCAGATTTTGGGGTCTAAGAGGTTGAGAGGTATGGAAGGCATTCTGTTATCACGTAGGCAGCATGGCAGCTAAACTAGATTGATGCCATTTTAAAAACCGAGATGCATTCAGTAGAGCTTCCAGTTTCCAGTAGAGTACCCCATGCCGTGATGCCAGTAGTTACGCAGAGATGGCACACTCATAAAAAATGAAAGTAAGCATCCCTAGTCTTGGAGAAAGTTATCAAAGTAGCTAAACTAGCTGAAGGCTGAATTTTTATTAAGGTGACTGAATAACAAGAGTAGGGCATATCAGGACTTCTTTCAGGAGCCCTTTTGATGGTTTTGTCTGTGTGAGTGTCTCTCTCTCTCTCTCTCTATATATATATATATATATATATAGAGAGAGAGAGAGATGTATAGATATAGAGAGAAAGAGAGCAAGTGCATGAGCATACTCTTATTCATATTTTTCAATGTCCTTACATATCACTGTTGCACTGAATGCTGATTCATTACCTCTGGAATCTCCTGCCGAGGATACCCCAATGTCTGGTTAGTGTACCAAAGCCTTTATTAAGTAGGAGAATAGTAGATCAGAAACTTGTTCCCTGTGCAAGCGTAGGGCATAAAGGTGATGCACAAATGCTTCCAAACCAAAACTGTAGTGCTCTAGGAGAACCAGGACACACAGTGGAAAGGAGAACATGTACATCCAGAAAAAGGAAGGAAGAGAAGAACTATCTCTCAGACAGAAAGAAAACACCACTGATGGAAAAGGAACAAAGAAAAGGGGATAGGAGGGAGGAAGTGAAAACTGCAACAGTGAAAATGGTATCTACTGCTATGGTAATTTTTACACAACTGTACTATTGTACTTCCATATCACTGCCACAGTATTTATCACCTCTGGAACAATACAAAACCTACAGTGAAGGGATAAGGAGGAGCCCTCCACAAAACCATGCAGGATAATCTTGGCAAATCCTGTCTGGGCTCTGGAAATGACATCCAGTTTTGTAATATTTAGTGAATGTTTAAACGGAAGACCAAGTGGCAGCTTCAAGGGCAGAATTGGTGTTCAAACCATTGAAGAAAGGCCCTGGGGGAAGCCACTGCCCTAGTAGAATGAGCCCTAACAGAAGCTGGCAACTGTTTATCATGAAAGGAATAACAAAAAGAAATGGCCTTGGAAATCCAGAAGCAGATGGTTTACTTAGAAATTGCTAAACCCAGTGTACTGGTGTATAAAGAAACAAACAGTTGATCAGATTTATGAAAGGCCTTTGTCTTGTCTAAGTAATGTCTGTGCTGTCAGTGTAAGTCCAAGCTATGAAGAGCCTTCTCACTAGCAGACTCCGGGGAAGGGAAAAAGGAAAGCAACTGGATAGAATGATTAAGGGACACCTCTTTAACCACCTTATGTATAAAATAATGATTTTTATGGAGAGACTCTGTCTCTATGAAAAAACAAAAAAAGGGACTGCCATCAAGGCCTGGAGTTCAGACACCCTTCTGGTGGAGACTAAAGCAACCAATAAATCTAGAAGGACATCTACCGAGGTGTGAGGTTGGCATAAGAGTTAAGGTGTTTGCCTTACAGATACAAGGTGCAGAGTTTGATTCTTGAAGCAAGGCTTAAAATGAACCACAAGCAGAGTTAACTTAATACTAATCTATGAACTTATGAACAGAAAGTTTGAAATTCTACTTTATATCCACATTGCAGGGTTTGAATACAGGGAAGGGAAATGAAGCAATCATTTTGTTGGGAAAATGGTACAATGGTTTAGATGTTTACCTTACAGACACAACGTGCAGGGTTTGATTCTTTCATGGGGTAATTGGCTAGGCTTAAAATGGCTCACAAGGGCAGTTAGTGTAGTACTAATCTGTGAATATGGAAGATTTTACACAACTGTAGTTTTTTGTCTTCATTGTTGAAAAATAAGTCAAATAGTCAAGTTTTTCATTCTATCAAAATAATACTGGTTCTCCACCAAGTCCTGTTAGACCCTGTCCAGGAGGAAGTGCTCTAGGCCCCAGGAGGGCTGTCATTTCTCTTATTAGCATTACTCTGGTGATGCCTACAGTTGATAATGTGACAGACCTCAGTGTTGGCACTGTCCAAGTACTTAATTTTTTAGCAAGGACTGATGAAGAAGACCCAGTCATATATTTTCCATGATGTAACAGTTTTGATAATGATAGCTTTGGAATGTCATCTTTTAGAGCTTGTTCATCCAGCAAGCCTTAGTTTATGACATCCACCAGGAAAACTGTCCTGGAGATTTTTTTTTCAGTAGCATCAGTGAGTGAAGTGCCCCCCCCCCCCCAATATACACACACAAATGCACATGGACATGCTGTTATGTCAGTGTGCTTCTGAAAACGCTATGGTCTCCACACTTTGTAGTTATTTCAATCACTGTAAAACTATATGCAGTGTAACAGTACTCAGCTGTATAGTTTTTATACAACTTTTCTTTTCACATTCTTCCATAATGCTCATGGTTAGAACAGTAAGGTAAGTTTGTAACACCAAGCAGGCTTTGCAGTTGCAAGTACATGAAGCACCAAGTCACAGTAACAAAATTGCCAAGCTCACCAATAATTCCATGGGAGTTTCTGGGTGTCATCCTGTCACTGTAAAAATATTTCTGTCAAAAAAAAAATACTGTACAGTGGCACCCAGAACTGCTTCAGTGATCCCCAGTCAAAGGTATTAGTTTTCAGAGATGCACCTTGAAGGACCATTTCCTTTATTTGTCTTGAGAAGTCTTTAATGAATATGACTGTACAACAGGAATCTTTTTTTCCTTAATCATGCTCCTGATTCAGTTCAACATTATAAATAAAATATGTCTATTGGGTAAAACCTTTAGAGTTGAGGCCTCAAACTCAAATGACCACAACAGCTGTTTGAGGACTCATGCAATTAGAATGTAGTGTTGTATACTTCCAGACCTAGAATTTTACTGTTCTGAGGGTGCTTGAAAGCTGTGAGTTTGAGATTTATTATTTAGGAAAATACATGGAAGATAGAGATAAAAAAATTGCATTAAATTGGCAACTCAAAGACATGACTCTTGAGATCGAAGTGGATATTGAGACAGGAATGCTCATGATGTAAGTGGGTTTGCTTAGCTGAAAGAATGAACACTAATGAACTGCAGAACTTCAACTTCCCAATTTTAAGTAAAAGCCATATGAAAAAGCACTCAGTGCATTCCAACCAAGTTAAAACTAAAGTAGAGTCCAGAGAAGCAAAAATTCCTGTTCATAAAAATATTCACTCTTCAAATATATAACACAAAAAATGCTGTTTGAAGACAAAATGGATGAGAAGCTGCAAAATACCTCAAGTTCTGCTGAACTGTATGTCACTCACATTATGCAAAAACAACTCTATCAGCTAGAGATTATTTAGTGGCATCTTTGATCAGAAACACTTATTTGTTATCCCATTAAGAAGTGATGGAAGTATCCATTATTTTACCAAAAATCAGTGCATCTTTAGATATACAGGGTAAGAAAGAATAAATGATCTTCTTTCGGCTTTTCGTGGTTAGGGGTCGCCACAGCGGAACTCTGGTCCGCTAATGATTGGCAGTGGATTTTTACGGTGCTGAGTTGCCAGCCCGACACCCAGCCTTCAAAGAAGGTATATCCATTCACACACGCACCTACCTGCATGTCTTTAATTGTCCATAATTACTAGCTATGTTTCTGGAACAGGTAGAGGATGCAATAACTCTGGAAACTCCAGCAGAAAGAAATTACATTTTTAATATATCACATTTTAATGAATATTCAAAGAACTAAAGAAAATTACATGACTATGGTATTGACAAACGTTACTGAAAAGTTACATGCAATTACAGAGAGGTTGTCCAGTTTAGAAATCATAGTGAATTCAATAGTCACTGTGCAATTAACTATAAATAAAGTACAAGAAAGTCAAATGCAGCAAACCGCTCAATTTGGACTATTAGAATAGAAAGTTTAGAGAAGAGTTTTACCAGTCACATTTAAAACAAAAAACTTGAGTCAGTACAAAAAGCAAATGAAAAGAAGTCTCAGCAAATACATTTTGAAACAAGAGCTATATGGAAGATCATTTGAATAACTGGTGTATCTAAGGGATGAGAAAACCAAAAAGAATTGGAATAGATAATATGTGAAATTTTCAGTAAGGTGTTAGAATTACTTCAAGTGCAATCCTTTGACCTTGATAGGTTTTCATAGGTCTGCAGCAGCTAAAGAAAATACAATTAGAGCAATTGTAATTAAGTTTTCTAAAACTAAAGATAGAGCAAAAATTATTGTGGCAACAGTACGAAAGAGACAAGTGTATGTGAATGGAACAAAAATGTCAATATTTGCAGATCTGCCCCATGAAGTTGTGAAAGCAAGAAGATCCTTTGCAGAGCTTCATATGATTTTATGAAAGTAAAATATCAAATCTTTTTTATGGTTTCAGCAAAACTGAAAATCATATAGAAAGGAGTTATTTTCGTCTTTTCATCCTCATCAGAGGCAAAACCTGAAATATCCATGCCAGAAATACTTAGATTCTGAGATACCCCTGCATGTCATCTACAGTGGACTTTTATTGGACTTTTTTTTCTGTTTGTTGTTCTGTTTTTCACTTTTTTCTTGTCTGCCAGCATGGTTGTGGTGGTTGGACTATAGCTTTCATGGATGTACTTGGATCCTCAAACACAAGGTATTTAACAACTGTTATTTTGTTAAATATTGGTAATATGAAAATTGCTAGTTTAAATATAAATGGTACACACAAATTTTCAAAGCTAAGAAACATATTAAGATTTATTGAAATGTGTTTAGAAAATATTTTTTGCCACAAGAAACATATTAGAGCGAGGAACATCATTTATAAAAGAAAAATATATTTGAATTAGTGATGTATTTAACAACTTTGGCTCATCTATATCTGCTGCTGTTTTGATTATAATGAAACAAATATGTTTATGAGACAACAGATTTATTATGGTATAAAAGAATTTAGTTTGCTCTTATCACCCTGAAAAGCATTCCTGTCATTTGAAATTTTGTAATAAGCTAAATAACATTCAATTGAGAGAGAACCTGTATGATGTTTGGAGAGTAAAATTTCTCAGAATAAAAAAAAAATCAATTTGTCCCTCATGAATGCAAACTTGGAAATCATGTATGTATGTTTTTCAAGAGAGATGCTTTTTGATATCTTCCAAATATATAGCTTTCAAATTTGAGAATGTAAGAAATGTTGCATGGTCCAATCATGGTATGCTCCAAATTGTTTCACAAACCAATAGTGCAAGGAAATTTATGAGAAGAAAATCTTTTATCAATTTGGTTCAATCAGCTGAAATTTGTAAAAAAAAATATACAACGAGAATTAATATTATTTTGGGAACAGAATGCAGAGTTAACGGTTTCATTGAATTAGAAATGGACTGCATTCAAAACCACAATATATGCTTATATGAAAATTCAACATAAAAAAATATAATTCATAGAAGAGCAAAAAAATCAAAGAGAACAGCAACTCATGGTTATTAATACTTTATTAACTATGGTATATATATACAAATTTGGGAAGCTAAAATAACAACCACGTGATCTGCGATATTCAGCTGAGAAACTGATTAGACATAATATATTTAAAAATATTTTTTTGCATTTAGACCAGTCAGGGAAACTTTTTGCACCTCAGTGTCTGGAAATGAAGTGTAAAAACATTATTAGTCAGAAGTTAGGAGAAAATGATGAAATATATCTAAGATTTGATGAAATAACTATTTTGTTAACGTCTATAATAAAGAATGGGCTTTCCGATACATATTAAAATTAAAACACGGTTAACTTTGATCCCTAAAATAGAACTAAGGTCTGTTGATCCAGTAATAAGATTGCAAGATATAAAAGAAGCTATTAATAATATTAAATCTTTTAAGAGTAAAAAAAAACAGCTCCTGAACTTGATGGTTGTATAACGGAATTTAATCAAACATATATTGGTGAAGTGGCTCCTTTATTGCATAAAATAGGAAATTTAAGACAATTCCAAAATGGAAGTTACCACAGTCTATGAATATTGGAGAAGTAGTACTGATAAAAAAGAAGAGAACGATGGAACAAAGCCAGTACATTTCTTTACTTGATTCCGATTATAAAATCATTGCAAAAATGATTAATTTGAAGTTAATAGCACTTTTGAATAAAGTACTGCATCCCATGCAGTTTGAATTGTGTCCCAATAGGAAATTGTCAGAAGCAAATATTTGTTTGCAGGCTTTAATATGGCAAGTTGAAATGGTATCTAAATGTAAATTATTTAGATTTAATTAAATTAGATTCAACTAAACTTTTGATTTCATCAATAGGACCTTTATTTGGGAATTATTAGAAAACTATGCAGTTCCTCTGCCAATAATTACAAAAATTCACAATTTATGCATTTCATCAGAATCACATTTTAAGTTTAACAATAAGGCAGTAACTAAATTTACAGTATCTATGGGACTATCCTTATTATTATGTAAATTCTCGTATGTATTTAAAAAATACTGTTATTTAACTGATAATCTGTTGTACACCAACAAGAACAATGTTTAGTGTCTGTATAAAAAAATACCAATCACGCATAACCCAAATTACAAAGACCCATAGCAGACAAGCCTTTAATTTTTTTACCCAGTCAGATTTTATTTCCTGATTTCCCGCATAGAGAGTCTCTATTCCATCACACAGACAGTGGATAGTGTAGTATGTGTATTAGACAAGTTAGCCTACATAGTTGATTAGATGGTTAACACCTAATGGTACTCATGTATGTATCTATCTATAAAAAACACCAAACACCTGGACCCCAATTACTATATCTTTATAGGTGCATTTATAAGTCTTATAGCACTACAGTTTTTCAAAGTTCTCTCATTCAAGTTTTACTGCTGAGCTTCCTGGCTGCAAACACTCCATTCAGTCACACAGAAGCTGGAAGCAAGGTAACGACTGGAATATTAAAACTACCTATATTCTAATATATATTCTAAGATATAATTAAGTTTTAACCAATCACTATTGTATGTTTCGTTTCTATAGAATTAAATAGAATGTTGATTTTTCTTTTTGTTTCTGAAATATGTATAAACACAAGATTTTTTTCTAGTTTCTTTACATAAGCACAGTGCTTATCTGCTGATTTATGTAAGATTCACCCAATAAAGATTTATTGTTACTAAGAAGTGAAGCTATTTTTAATCACGACAAGAAGATTTGTTATTTTGGTACAAAGAACGTGAAGCTGTTTTTATTTTCAAAAGTGAAGAAATTTTGATCACAAGAAGATTTTTTTACTGTTTATTACAACTGTTTGGAGTTTAATTTACAGATATTTTCTACTATTACTGCTTGGTGTTTTAGCTTACTTCGAATAGCTCAAAAGGCTATTCTTTCATATTTTTGCTGTCTGTGGGAGTAAGACAAGGTTGTCCATTACCTGCAGCACTTTTAATTTTAGCCATAAATCCTTTGTTATATAAACTTCAATAAACAATTATAGCTTCTCTAATTAATAAAAAACTTAATGCCTACATTCGTTTATGCAAATGTTTTAATGATCATAACATAATATTAGCAGAGATATGGAAAGTATTGCAAAGATGTTAAATGAAGTTCGTGATTTGATACAATATCAAATAAATTATAATAAAGCTGAAGGAATACAGATATTTGATTAGATTGGCATCCATACCCAATGTAGTTGAAAGAAAAATGTTAGGTGTTCAACTCAACTCAATTTTTGATACCCTTGTACAAAATACCCATTACTCTGCATCTTCAGTAAGCTAAATTAATCCTAAAAAGATTAGAAAACAAGCATTTTTCTATGTTCAGCAGAATTGATATTGTGAAAATGATTGCCATTTCCCATTTAGAATGTATTGCCCCCCCCACACACACACACATTAAAATAGATAGCTCAAATGAAAAGTATTTTTAAAAAGTTTTTGTGGAAAGGAGGGTCAGTAAGACTTCCATGGAAAAAGTGATTGCTCCTAAGGTTCAAGAAGGATTGGCTATGCCAGATATACACAAATACATAGTGGCAAATGTGTTTACAAATATTAGAAATTTTAAATATTCTCATAAAAGAATAATGGAATCAATTAAAGCTGGTTTGACTAAATTCAATTGTCCTTTTCCAAAGTTAATGAAATTGCACTTTTCAGACTTTGGAATAATCAAATATTTTGCACCTTACACATCAGCAATAATAGCATTCTTTCAGGAAATTAAGAGTCCGTGGGAAAAGTATTCATAAATAAATGCTATCCTTTGCCATAATTTTTATTTCTATCGATATCTGTGTGTATACAGGAAGAACTTTGTCAACAAGATAAATAGTCCTCCTCTAAGTAGATTATATGCAGACATGGTAGATTTGTATCAGAAAAATAATAAATGCAGGAAGCATGAATTTATTGCCATAAAAAACAATTAAAATTAATTTACAAAATCTTACAATGAGAGGAAGTGAATAATATGTTTGTAGAGAAATAAAAATTAAAACACTTTTTATCTTTAAGTTTGACTGATAATGAATGGTTACAAAATGTTAATGAAATTTATAAATACCATTAGTTTATAAGAAACAGATTTATCCAGTTTATGATAATTACTGGTATACACGTTACTTCTTTTAGACTTTTCTTAATACATGCTAATGCCTCCTCAATGTGTTGGCATTGCCATACTAAACATGATGATTATCATTGTTGGTGAACTTGTAATATACACCAATATTGGGTGAAAACACAAGAGCTGGTATATATTTTGACAGATGAGTTATTACCTTTGCCTCTAGCATTGTATTTGTTATATACGTATATGGACATTTACAAAGTTCATAGATTAAAAATTACTTTGGCAATGATGGTAACAAAGAGAATGATTCTGAATAATTGGAAGGCTGATCCAATGCCTGATTTTTTAATGTGCAGTTGGTGAAATTTATATAAAGAGTACTTGAATTATTATTGGTGAAATATATAGAGGACCAAGTAACAATGACTAAAACTACGCATGTGAAATGTAACAGAAATAGACTATACTAGACCACACCTTCTCTTAAAATTATTTTTTCCTTTTCTTCCTTATCTTGTGATTTTTTTTAATTTGTAACATTTTTTTAAAGAAAGAAAGAAAATTGCATTAACTTGTAACAGTGCACTTAAACATTAAGAACTGCATTGCATCATGCTCCTATTTTTATTAATTTATTTAATATTTTATGTGGGTTAGTGCATTGATTAGAATGGACCATTTTTGACTGTGGCTTTAGCCACTAGGAAAGATAGTTGTAACAGCCAAACAATGAATACAGTTATCTTACATGGAACCTTAGAGATTCAAGTACAGAGTTAGAATAATGTATCAAGGAGATACCCTTGAACCTTAACAGTTAATGGAAACAACAGAGCTTCATAAACAGAGAGTTTTTTTTTCAATATAATCCAAGTGAGGAGAAGACCTTAATGGACATTTTAGTAGCATATTTATTGTGCATACATAATGTTATCTGACTCTGATATCTTAACTTTTTTCTTTCCAGTTCATGGCTTTGTAACTTTCTGCTTTTTCAGTTTATGGCCCTAAAGTACTGAATATGTTAACAGCTGTCAAGCTTAAATGTAATAGAGTGTCATACTCATCTTGTTTAACTTGTAGAGTTACTCTTCACTCATTGCTGTGTTGTTCTTAAAGGTTCATGGATTAGTACTAGGCTAGCTGCCATTGCAGACCATTATAAGCCTGACCATTTTCCCTTTTGGGACTTGACTTAACCTATCCTATTTGGTGTTAGATTGGCCTTACCCTTTCCGTGGTCAATAATTATATATTGCCTCCAGTGAGAAAAACTGGGATCACACCATAAATAATTTGGGGGGACCCATGCATGGGGTAATGCATTTAGGAGCTGCCTTTGTCCATTAGTAGTACAGAGGGCAGTCCTGGGATAAATTTTCTGTTTCCCATTCATAGATCCAAGTTACAACTCAGTATGGACAGAGATGAGCTTTGTTTTACATGGATGGCGAGTCTGTTGTGGAGCAGCAGTATCCTCTGCTAGAAAAACCTCTCCCTCCAAACTTTTCTGTTGATGTTGCAGAAGAGGTTTAGATCCCTTGACCGAGTATGGCTGATTCCATGTAACTTGCTAATATGCAGTAAATCAATCAGTACTTGGTAAAAGGAAGTGTTGTATGCCAGACACAGGTCACGTCTTAGCAGTCTGTAGGATAGAGTATGGTGAATGGGCTTTGAGTCAGTCCGTGTAGGACATATTGCTTAGGCCTTGTATCCTTTTAGTAAGGTATCTCTGTGGGCGTTCCAGTTGTTGCATGTGTTTGGACAGATACATGCCATAGAGGGCATTATACTTAATGACTGGCCTAATAAAGGATGAGTAAAGGGAAACTATGACATCCCTAGATCTAGACACATTCCCTTTATTTACAAGCTGTGCAATATAGAAGGACTTTCTTATGACAGAGAACACATGTTGGTCAAAAATGTGGTCACTGTCCTTATAAATTACCAAATTCCTAACAACTGCATCAATTCTTAGGGGTGTAATGTCAAGTTAGTAGTCCCCTGGGGTAGATGACTTCCCCAGTGGATTTGATGATGCATTGTTTTGGAAAGTTTCAGTCCATGATTCTGGCACCAGTTATTTATTTTGGATAAACCTTCCTGCAGGATACTAAGTCTTTTGGGGACTCAATGACTGTTCCTTGCTTTCAGTCATCTGCAAACTTAGTCAACCACAGCCCTTTAGTTTCTTCCTTTTTGTTTATGATGATCTCATTGTGAATCATTCTAATTCATACTATCATTTTAATTCATTCTATCTTACAGAATCTTGAAGAAAACATTAGGAAGCTAAAGAAGAGCAAAGAGGCATTACAGGAGAAGCTAAAAGAAGCAAGCTTGGAATCACAGCAGGTAAACACTGAGAAATGCAGCTTCATAGTGATGCAGCTGTAAGCATTGCTGCCATGCAACACTTGGCTCACTGGTTTGGTTTCCAACTTCCTTCAGTTCATATGGGCTTTTGCTGAGGTCTTTGATTTCCTCCCATATCTAAAACACTGATAAATCTACCACAAAATATTAATATTAGTTTATGTTAATTTCTTTCACCAACTGACAAAGACTTATTATTTTGGAAAGCACATAGAAAAATGCTAGTGCCTCTTCAATCAGGAAGAGACTAGTGTACACAACACTCCAAGGGTGTGTCATCTGATCCTACTATGGGATGCAGTTTCACCTCCTTAACTAGACAAACATGTTCACTAGTAATGTAGAATTTGTCAATATATGATCTAGATTTACATCTACTAGAATAATAAGTGTGTGTGATATCAGACATAAGATCCATCACTTTACCATAAGCTGCAACGTTTCTCATCATACATGGTATGCAGTAAATATTGGGCATAACTCTAATCTCTGTAGTACTAATTACTTTCCAGTTTCCTGTATATATAACAATACCATCTTGAAAAGCAACCATGTCCTTCTTCATACCTCTACGTTCTTACTGGATCATCCCTAGAGGTAAATACACAATATACATAAATAAATGCAGCTGTTTACTGCTTGAGCTGTACATAACTATTAATATCTAATAATATATCTTCCACCTGCAAGAGGCAATTCTTAGAAACAAATAATGCTACTCCTTCTTGCCCTAGCAAATGAAGATGCTACTTCCAAGGACCAGTGAGCAATAATCAGTGCATTGTGCTCCTTATGGTACAGTTGAGTCTGTTTTAATGTAATTCTCCACGGTTTTAATCTTCTTAGATTAGTTAAATATTCTATTTCATGTCATAAAACTCAACCCACATCTATACATTTTTCCTCCTTTATCTGTCTGTACACAATGTTCATAAAAAAAAATTAAGCCACTCCTTCTCAGTATGACCTGAAACAGTTTTCTTTCCATGTTGTTTTAGCTGAGATAAATGCAAAAAACTATTATTTTCAGTAAGAAGTAAATCTAAAAAAGAAAATAGTCATGAACAAAACAACAAATTCACCAAGCTCAGTTGACAACATTCTGCCTGCACAGTATTCATTGATAAGAGCACCCACATTTTCTAGGTGCCCCTGGTAGATTTCTGGGTCCAGCCTACATGTAATGGAAGCATATGATTATATTTTGAGAAAGTAAACTGCGTTATTTACATTCTTAATTTTTTTAATCAAAAGCAACCATAGCTTATTTTAATTAAACATTCAAATGCTCGTCATTTAATCACTACTGCAGTATCCTTAACCATATAAATTATGGACCAGATATAATAAAGCCTACACTAAGTGGTATACTAAGTATACACTTAGTGTACACGATATGTATTCAGTAAAATTCTTATCACATTTTTTGTGCTTTCTAGAAACTCAGAAAGATTATACTAAGTGTACATGTAGTCTACACTTTGTAGTAACCTTTATGAATCCCTGTCAGTATTCAAAGTTGCAAGACTATCAGTAGGAAAACTAAAATTAAGAGGAAGACAGTGTGAGTTAAGTCTGCATTGTCTGTTCACTCGGAGTAGTGTACACTTAGTGTAGGCTTTATTGAATCTAGCCGTATATCCTGGGTAGCATGTATCAGTTGGTGAGCTTCAAGATCTTAAGGGCACCTTCCACGTGCCCGAACTGTTGGCAGCTCGACAAATCAACAGTTTGGGTGCCCAGTCCTTATGAGCTTTCCTGATGTCTGCAAGTGGTTCTCTTGTAGGTTTTTAAGGATCAGTGGTCAACTTACAGTTATCCATTGCTAGGTAGTTAAGTTCCCATTAGGGAAGAGAAAAACATCCACAGTAATAATTTTATCAAAAATTTTGTTTTTTTTCTGTTAAAGTAATGAAATTAAGCTAGGAAAAAAGTATTCTATGGCCTATCATGTGACTTTCAGTAACTTTGTAGTGTAAAGTGCAACTTTTTACTTTTGTAGAAAAAGTGGTTAAAACTAAGTTTTTTTCGTTTTTGTATTTGAACCTTTAGTTAATTACTTTTGGGTGCTTGGCTAACTGTTTAAAATGCTATTCACTGTGTTTTATTTTTGGTTAATTTTGGAAAAAGTTACACAGTTAATACTTACATGTTTCACCAGCTACTGCTGTCAGTCTTACCTGGACTTCAGGCTTCATCTTTGACTTCACCATGGAACAGTTTACTTTCCTTGGGTCTTTCTTCCAGCCACAAAAATGAGACTATTTCCAGACAGCCTTTGCCCCGTCTGTAGTCTAAGGCTACAAATTTGCCTCATCTGCAGATGAGTGAGACTGCTGTGGCTGTTTTTGGCTCCTCAGATCCTTTATCATTTCCTTGTCTCCCTCTGGTGTAGTCCCTTCAGCCACCATTGAACAAGAGTTAAGCATGACCTCTGTAGCTGTTGAAGTGCACTTGACAGGCAAAGGAGAAACACTGTTGTCAGTCCTGAGGGAATGAGCAGGGAATGTCTCTCTGCCTAGCCAGACTGGGATGCCTGTCCCCAGGGGTGAGGGGGATATGCCTGACAGGAGTCAGTTTTAAATAAATTCACATCAAAATGAAGCAGAAAGTTAAACAGTTATCTTCTTTTGTCTTTCTTATTTTAGACAGGAGTGATTTACTGGGCTTAAAATATGGCTTAATTCAAACTATTGACCCTTCTATTTCTAGTGTTACCAGTAAGTGATAAAGGAATTCCGTATTTTTGAAGATTGCCCAAATGTTGAACAGGAAAATGATTTTGAGGGAACAACTTATGTGCTTTTTCCCTCAGGCGATGGATTCTGATTCTGAGGAGAGTGTTTCTTCTGATAGTCACTTAGAATAATTTTATTTTTCTGAAACCATAACCAAATGAACCAGTTGATCTGATGTTATCTAGTCACCATTCCTCACATTAGGGTCTTGAATCTGATATTGGATCTGAGCTGGCATACTCAGAACACAGCTTTGCTCAAGCTCCTCCCCTTCCATAATGCTCTGCTGTCCTAAACTCCCTCAGATCTTGTTTGCAGTTCAGTCAGTCAGACGCAGATTGCTCAGCTCCTGTTAGTGTAAGTGCATTTAGCTCAGAATTTTGAAATTTCTTATTATTTTTGAGTTTGTAGTGTTAGTGGGTAGTTTTCCTCTTATCTATCCCCTCCCGGTCGAGTCTTAACCTTGTTAAGTCCCTTTCTCCTCAAGGTTTTGTTTTCAGCCTAGTTGTTTGTGGTGTACAAGAGTTCTTTCTTAAATTTGTGTGAGAGTTCTGGGTGGATTTTTGGCTTTGAACCTTAGCTTGTTTGCAGATTCCAGTTTTGCTTGTGGTTAGGCCATGACTGAAAAACCGTTAAGTTTTAAAAGGTGCTCCTCTTGAGTGGAAAATGCCTATTTCTGACTCACATGAGGAGTGCCTTTACTGTCTCAGCAGTGACCACCTCAAGGTGGAATGCGGCATTTGTGCCGCATTCAACCCGAGGGCTTTGGTCGACCATTGAAATAAGTAGTTAATTAAGGGTTTGGTCATAGGAGGGCCCTTGGTCACTGCTTCCCCAGCCAAGGCTGGCCCTCCTGGGGCTAAAAAGAAAGCATCTGTCAAGGAGGCCCTGGCCAAGTGTCCCAGGCTGTTGGATCCTAGGTCCTCAGATCCAACTCCAGCCAGGGCAAATTCGGATCCGAGATCCTCGGGTCCTAGGTCACCCAGGGAGTCCACTCTTGGATCCAAGGGCTCGGACCCTAAGCTCTCGGATCTGGTGACTTTGATGTCTCCCCCCGAATCCAGGGACCTCGGCTCCGGACCTTCGGATCCGAGGGGAGCACCATACCTTCGGATCCAACCCTTTTGGATCCGAGGGATTCGAGAATTATTTCCTTGGATCATTTGTTGAGCTCGGTTCTGATTTGGTTGGATCCGAGAGTCATACCGGAGCCTATAATAGTGGAGGATCTTTCATTGGATCCTTTGCCCCCTAAGCAGCTGTCTTTTCCAGCTAGATCTTGTTCCAGGGGAACGCAAGAGAAGACACTCGAGCTCCAGGCGTGACTCTCCTAGTAGGTCCTCCATCTCCTTCTGATCTTCCAGGAGTGTCCTCCCTATGGATATGGACAGGATGATGCGAGCCTTCCTGAAAGCACAGATGGATTTGGGGCTTCTGGCTTCCCCAACCCATAGGTCAGGGATCCAATTTCCCACCCCTTTCCTTTGATCGCTCCTCATCCAACCAGTGGCTTGGATTCTTAGGGACTGTTGAGTTGAGTGGAGGCTAGGAGAGTTTTAGGACATAGTTCAGGCCCTTCCCCTGATGGGATCAATGGCTGACTTTGTTTCTGTTTCCCCAGGACAGTCCCTCCATTCTTGTCAAGCCAGCATCCATGGGATTGGATTCGGGCCCAGGTTTTTCAGACCGGTCTCTTCCTCTGGGTGCCTCGGCCTTTGGCAGTTCCGGTCCGGCGGAGTGGCGGGACTGGGGGGGGGGGATCCACCCTTTCTTCCACCAGGGTTTGGTTGGCGGGAGAGGGGATGGAATCTCTTCTAGTCCTTCCACCTTCCAGGCTGCTAAACGATCCTTCTCTGCTATCAGAGCTGCCTCTCCCATGCACGATTCTCCTACCCAGCCCCATTTTCTGAGTGGCTTGTCTCATTCTGTTCTAGGTCAGCCCATCTAAATTAGTCTCCAGGGGGATATCCCCCCCACAGGGATCCCTTCCTCTTCTGAGTCTTCCCCGCCACACCCGGCAGAGGAAGTTCCTAGGAAAAGGACTTGTAAGAGGAGACATCTCGACTCCCCTATGGAGTCTCTTACTAAGGACACAGATGCTGATGAGGGTGATGGGTCCCCAAGATCTCCGCCGGAGGACGTCTCCTTTGGAGACATACTCGAGATCCTCAAGGCCAAAGGCGGTTGGTCTACCCAAACCCCGTCTTCGGAAGAATCCGTTTTCCTGGAGGCTTTCGGTATGGGGCCATCTACCTCCTGGGTGGTCCCCCCTGTTGATCCTCTTATTGATCTTGTGGCCAGCAGGGCCTGGAAGGAGCCAGATACTGTGGAGCCAGTGCCCAAGAAATCAGACAAATTTTTGAGCCCTCCCCCAGACAGAACATTTTGGTCCAAAGCGGTCCTGGTTGATGTTATTGTGGTGGCCGCTGCCACCAAAAAGGAATTGACAGAGCAGAGTTCTTCTGTCCATCCCCCCATTCATGAGTCGAGGGCCATAGACAGATTTGGAAAGCAGGTGTTTGCTTCAGCTGCTTTCAGTCTGCAAGCTCTAAATTACCTGGTGCATTTTACCCATCTCCAGAGGGATTTGGTAAAATAACTGTCTTCATCCCTCTCTGGGTCCATGTCTGAGGAGGAATTCAAGGCTGTTTCTCCAAAGCTGTCAACCCTTCATTCTGTGGTGAATTCATCCATGAGACTCATTTCCCCCACTGCGGAAGGGTCCTCACAGGCTGTGGGCTCTGGTATCTCTGTTAGGCGTCATGCCTGGCCCTGCTTGAGCGGGTTTGCAGAGGCCTTCAAGCCATCATTTGTTAATGCCCCCTTCGATGGTTCCACTCTTTTTGGTCCCACTGTGAAAGACACTTTGACCTGCGGTGAGCGGGAAGGGAAGACCTTGTCGGCTGTTGGGATCAGGTTTTCTGCCCCTCAAAGGTCCTTTTCTAAGACCCAGAAGGGGAGTAAGAAAGTGTGGTTCAGGAAGGCACAGTCTCCCTTTCAGGATATTCAGGAGGATTCCTCTTCCAGGGGACGGGGAAGAGGTTTCAATGGTAGATGTTGCCGAGGGGCAGAGGAGGCCCGCAAAACCAAGGTTCCAGGGAGCCCTTCTCTGAGAAACCTTTACAACATCCCTGAGGTGTTGCATGACTGTCCTTCATTGGAGGCAGTTAGGGGTCAATTATCGCTGCACCCCTTAACCTGGGCAAGTATCACAAACGATCTGTGGATGTTAGCAGTTTTATCCAGGGGTTATTACATTCCCTTTTTGGAAACTCCCCCAACATTCAGTCCTCTTCCAGACGTGCCACCCAATCAAGAAGAGGCAGCCCAAAAGGAGGTCATAAGCCTTCTTCAGAAATGAGCCATCCAACAGGTCCCCGCAGCACAGAGAGGATCCGGAACTTATTCCAGCTTCTTTTTGGTTCCAAAGAAAACAGGGGACCTACATCCTATATTGGATCTCAGTTGAATGAACCAGTTCGTGCGGAAGTCGAAGTTTTGGATGGTCACTGTACAGTCGATTGTGCCTCTGTTGCACAGCAACGACTGGATGTGCTCAATAGACCTCCAGGACACGTACTACCAAGTAAAGATGGATCAATTGTCCAGGAGGTTTCTCCACTTTTACTTAGTAGTCAATCATTTCCAGTTCCGGGCCCTACCCTTTGGTCTCACCCCCCCCCCTTCCGGGTGTTCACCAAATGTATGGTAGTGGTAGCTGCTCACCTCTGACTGAAGGGAATCCAAGTTTTTCCCTATTTGGATGATTGGCTCCTGACGGCCCCCACAAGGCATGAACTACTGGACAATATTCACTACATTCTCTCCCTGTTCCATTGCCTGGGGATCACAGTGAACATTCCGAAATCCTCCCCGACTCCAACACAAAAATCGGAATTCATAGGCACTCTGTTGGACACCACATCTCAGATTGCAGCCTTACCTCCTCGAAGGGTGTCGCTTATTCGCGACCAGGTTCATACCTTACTGGAGCTAACCTGCTCTCCAGTCTCACTCATTCTCAGGGCTCTTGGAGCTACAGCCATTTATTTGGTTCCGATGGCTCAGTACCACATGAGGGTCCTTCAGTGGACCTTTGCAATTCAGTGGTCAGAGTGGCAGCATCCTCTGTCTTTTCCCATTCGGCTTACCTTGGTGTGTCACAAGCATCTGCTCTGGTGGATTCAATCTCCGGATCTCCTAGTAGGCAGACCTTTCATTCCTCCAACTCCTGTGGTGACAGTCACCTCGGACGCTTCCCTTCTGGGGTGGGGGGACATTTCCAGGGACAGACAGTCCAAGGGACTTGGTTGCCCGCAGAGACCAAACTGCACATCAATGTTCTGGAGATGAGTAGTCCTTTTATCATTGCAAATCTTTCAAGACTGCCTTCCTCACAGGACGATTGCGGTTCTATTAGACAACACCATGGCTGTTGTGTGGTATATAAACAAGCAAGGGTGCACATGTTCTTATCTGCTGTGTTGTGAGCCCGTGAGGGTCTGGGAGTGGGCGATGGCCACGGGGCACTTTCTCATTGCAACGCACATTCCCGGAGTATCCAACATGTTAGCGAACATACTGAGCAGAACTATATTGATTCCTCATGAATGGTCCCTGAATCCAATGGTTGCTCAACAGATCTTCCGTCAGTGGGGTTATCCAAGCTGCGATCTGTTTGCATCTCCTCTCAACCACAAATGCAGCAACTTCTTTGCATTGATCCCCCCCAGAGGGGGAATCCCCCAGGGATGCGTTCTCCCATGATTGGCCTTCGGGTCTCCTGTATGCCTTTCCTCTGTTACCCCTAATCCCCAGAGTACTTCAAAAAGCCAGACGCCTCCAGAGTCAAATTATCCTCATTGCCCCTTTTTGGCCTGGGCAGGTGTGATACCCACTTCTACGGTCTCATTTGAGGCATCCACTCTAGGTGCTCAATCCAATTCCGGATCTGCTATCTTATCCTTCTCTTCTACCACTCCCGAATCTTTAGACCCTACGTCTGACAGCGTGGTATGTCCACTTCCTGTGATTTTGGCTAAGTCCAGGCTAGCTTCACCCATGAAAAAGACTATTCTTGCTTCCCAGAGGTCTTCTACCAGAAAAATGTATTCCAGTAAATGAAAGAGGTTTGCGGTTTGGGCGAAGAATAAGAATTTAGACCCCTTCTCCACCCCTGTTCCTGAAATACTTCTCTTCTTGACCTCTCTGTCTTTAAAGAAGGAGCTATTTTTTTCTACTATTAAGGTACAGTTGGCAGCTATTTCAAATTTTCACCTTAGTGATGATTCAACCTTTTCTGCACGCCTCTGTAAGTTCTTTTTAAAAGGGATTTTTCTATTAAGGCATCCTGTTAAACATCCTTCTCCTCCATGGGATTTGACTTTGGTACTTCAGGCTTTAACAAAACCTCCCTTTGAACCAGCGGCTTCGTGCAACATTAAATTTCTCTCCAGGAAGACTATTTTTAGTGGCAAGTACTTTGGCAAAGAGAGTCTCAGAGCTTCAAGCTCTTACTGTCAAGCCACCCTATTTAATTTTCCACAAGAACAGAGTGTCTCTAAAACCTGATCCATCCTTCATGCCTAAAGTGGCTTTATCAGCGAATATCAAGCAATGTATTCACTTAACAGTATTTTTCCCTAACTTTTCCGATAAAGGGGAATATATTCTGCACACATTGGATGTTCATTGTCAACTTCACTTTTATTTACATCGAACGCGAGAATTTAGGTGTTCAGACCAACTATTTGTGGCCTTCTCTGTTAATAGAAAAAAAGCAGGGGTATTTCAAAAGTCACGATTTCCAGTTGGATTTCACAATGTATTTCCTTTATTTATTCTTCAGAGGGTATTTTCTTAGCCACACCAGTGAGGGCTCATTCAACCAGGGTAGTTTCTACTTCCATTGCCTTTGCAGATTGTCAGTCTTTGGATGACATTTGTGTGGCAGCAATGTGGTCTTCTCCCCACACGTTTCTTTCCCACTATAAGTTGGATTTGAGTTCCATAGGTAGGGCTTCATTTGGCTCCACAGTTCTTCGGCATGTCCTTCCTTGAGACCTCCCAGGATTTAGGTAGCTGGGGATTCTGACCCTAACACGAAGAATGGTGACTAGATAACATCAGATTTATAGTTATGTACTTACTATAACTTGGCATCTGTGTTATCTGTAGTCACCATTCATCACGATCCCACCCTCCAGCCCCTTGCCTGGAAGATTGGTTGGATTTGGAGATTCTGTTTGGTTTCTGTGTTTTATCTGTCTTCCTTCCTTCCTTGTGCAAACTCGATCTGAGGGAGTGTAGGGCAGCAGAACATTATGGGAGGGGAGGAGCTTGAGCAAAGCTGTGTTCTGAGTATGCCGGCTCAGATATGATATGGGATCCAAGACGCTAATGTGATGAATGGTGACTACAGATAACACAGATGCCAAGTTATGGTAAGTACATAACTATAATTTCAATGGGAGCATAATGATATCATATTCCACTGTTACTGAAAAATATGACTTATTAAAACTGGAATTTCCTGAAACCATTACTGTTCCCCCTGCTCTTCCAGCATTGGAGAAGGTGTTTATTACAGCCTGTAATTTAACTGACAGCTAGCCTTCTGGGGTCTATATTAAATTCTCGAAAGCCGACAATGTCAAATCTGACATTGTCGACCGGAGAATAGCAAAAGTGCAGAACATCGAGCGGGTAAACAGAAATCTCCTTAAGGGGAGATTTCCATTTACTGCAATGTAGGTGGTCTCGGAGTTGGTATATTTAAGTAGCAGGGGGGTGGGGGTGCGGGGGGGCTTGCCCCCCTGCCTACACTCTTTCGTTTTTTTTGTTTGTTTTGTTTTTATTTATTTATTTTTTTTACCAACATTCGATATTTTAACAGTTCGATCACTAAAAGTCGACCTTTAGTGGTTCGAACTGTTAAATGTTCGATGTTCTAATATAGACCCAGCCTGCTGCCCCAAAGAAAGCAGATAGATTGTTTAAATTTCCTCATTCATACATTTTTTTCTATTTTCTAACCCCAGATCTGACTCTGCAGTGATTTATTTGATAAATCCTGCTGCTGCTTCTCCTAAACATGTGATAAATGCTAACTTCCTCTCCAAAAAGTTTGGAAAGCCTTTGATAGATTTGGAAGTACGTGTAGACATTTGCCTTACTTATTTACTTCTTAATTGTCAAGCTAATATGTTAAGGTTTATGCTTGTACCATTTGAGAATATGAGAAGCACAATGACCACCTTTCCTTCTTAAGAAAATCTCCTGTGAATAATCTTACTTCTGTGTCTCAGGTGACTAAACACTCTTTGAAGTATGCTCATGATTCAGCTGATGCATTTCCAGAACAGCTGATACTGAAACTGTTATAAGAAGTTTTGCTTGGTTACATACTCAAAGTGTACCCGATGATGTTAAAGCTGAAATGTTGAACTTTCCTCTAGCTAGAGAGATTGTTCGAACCATCTGCTGCTTCTGAAAAAGTTTGATGAGACAGAGAAGCTGATTCAGGGGGTTACTTAGATTTTTCAGCCTTCCTTCCCCAAGTTTGTGAAATGTTTTTCATCTGCCTCTTCAACCTTTTATAAAAAGCAAAATAATCAGAGACCACAAGCTTCTGGCCAACACCTATTCAAAAATAATAGCAAGGTGGCTCTAAAAGTAAAGGAGATTCCCCCCACCCACCCAGAAACAACTGCAACCTAACAAGTCTGAATGACTATATGCATAGTACTCCCACCCACTTTCCACCCTGGTAACCCTTTAAGTCTTCCCCACAACCTGGCTCTCCGTTTTTCTTTTTGGCTTATATGTTCATAGGTGTGTACTATGTTAATGACCACTGGGAGTCCATGCATCCAAATCTCTGACAAGTTTTGGCATGCTTGGTAGGGTAAACAGGGACTTAGTAGATAAAACAATTACAAACAGGGGCCTGGGAGAGGAGCCATTTACAGGCTGCCTATATCCATTAGAAACAGAGGTGCCAAACCAGGAATTAATTTCTAGTTCCCCATCCAGCTGTCCAAGATGCAGTGGAATTGGATTAGGGAGGAGCTCTGCTTCACATGAAAGAAGAGCTTGGTCCAAAGAAGGGGTAGTCTCTGGGATACATACCTGTCTCTTTAGCAGATCCTGTTTATGTCACAGGCAAGGTTTAAATCTTTAGAACAGATAATTCTGGTGGTGGTTGTTTTGTGGATATGCATGATGTCTATCAGAGTGGAGACAGAAGATGCCTTGCATGCCAGGCATAGATGTCCCCTCAGCAGCCTGTAGTATACAAGATACAGTGTAGGGCTTTAAGTTAGTCTGCATAGGACTTGTTATTTGTCCCCTGTATTGTTTTAGTGAGAAACCTATGTGGACATTCCAGTTGTTGGATGTGCTTGTTAGTTTCATACCAAATGTGGCACTGTACTCATTGAAAGGTCTGATAAGTGCCAAATGCAAAGGAACAATGGTCTCCTTGGACCTAGATGCCACATCTTTGTAAGTTGTGTAACGTAGAATGATGGTCTCAGTGCCATTGGCACACGATGGTCAAACACTAGATTACTGTCTGTGTGTCCCAAGTCCCTGACCACTGGGTTGACTGTTAGGGGTGTATTTTCAGTATAGTAGCTACCGGGGTGGTCAGCTTTCCAAAGAATGCTATCATTCATTTTTTTGGCATTTAATTTTAGTCCATGGTTTTGACACCGGTTATTTGCCTGTGTTGCCTTCTTAGAAAACATTAATGTTAGTGGGGAATTCTGTGACTGCTTCTAATTACAATCATCTGCAAATGTGGTCAGTAAGAGGCCGTTGAGATTGGCCTTGACTTCAAAGAAGTAGATGCCAAAAAGCAGCAGTCCCTGGACCGATTTCTCAGGAATTCCACTTGTGACGGGCATCTTTGTAGAGTTGGACTGCCCAGTACTAACTTCCTGGGTCCTGTCTGTGAACCAGCAGGCTGTCCATTGGGTGACACAAGGGTTTATACCTAACCTTCTGAGTTTGTCAACAATTCCCTGGTGGGGTACTGTGTCAAATGCCTTGGCCAGGTCAAAGTAGGCAGTGTGAACTTTTGTGCCCACGTCCATTGGTTTGGTGACCTTCTAAAGAAGCCCGCCGCATTGAGTAGGCATGACCTGCCATTGACAAAACCAGACTTGGTTGGGTCCACTGTCTGGAGGTTTCCTATATCATTACTGATTATTTCCATAATTTTATTTTATTTATTTCACATTTGTTTACCAGGAAAGTCAGACTCAGACAGAGCCCATTTTCAGAGGGGGTCTGGGGAGAAATGCTCCAGATGCATGTTGCATGTCTTTGGAATGTGAGGGGAAACCCACGCATATACAGGGAGGACATGCAGACTCCACACAGAAGGCACCCCAGCTGAGAATCGAACTGGAAAACCTATTGCTGTGAGGCGACAATGCTAACCACTGTACTACTGCATTGGCCGTAGTAATTCTTTCAAAGGTTTTGCATATGAAACTAGTGAGACATGGGTCATTAGTTTCCAGGATCCATAGATGGCCCACCTTTGTGCAGAAGGATGACTGCTGCCATTCTCCATTTGTGAGGCGTGAAGCCTGTATGGAGGCTATGGTTAAATAGTGATCCCAGAAGTCCTGATGGATCATGATTCATGCTATTTATCAGGCAACCTTGGATTTTGTTGGGACCCATCAATGTAGTGTTCTTGGCCTTAGAACATTGAGTATCTGTTCCCTAGTGATAGTTGGGGGAGTTACATTTAATGGTATTTCCTGAGGGGAGGCTGGGAGGAGAGAAGGGTAAAGTCAGAGATGAATTTGTCTACAACAAGGATTGCTATATCTTCTGGTGCAATGTAGATGGCTCCATTAGCAACGAGCTCTGCACACAAGTGTGTTGCCTTTGAAGTTACAGATATAGCTAAAAAATGCATTGTGGCTGACCTTGGCATGGAAGGCCAGATTTATCTCAAATTTGGCTTTGGTAGACTTTATTTGTCCTCTGAGTTGTTTGTTTAGATTTATGAGAGCAGTTTTACCCTGCTGGGACTACACCTCCAAACCTTTTGACATGATTTTCTTCCTTTTGTTATACAGCCCATTGATTATGTGATTCCAACAGGATGGCCTCTTATTTGAGTTAGTTCTGTACTTATTCCTGGTGGGTGCATCTGCCTTTATATAGCTATTAACATGGTCATATAGAGTTTCTGTGAACAGTTCAGTGTAGGCAGCAGCGTTCTCAAGGTTTAGGAGGGCTTGAAATTTTCCAGGTTAACACATAATAGTAGGAATTTAGCCTTAGAGTAGTTCTTGAATGTTCCAGGGTTAGCTGGCATTTCAGGTTGTATTTTTCTTCAAAAGAGACTGTTTTGTGGTTTCACCTTATAAGAGATAACATAACACTTTAGGTTATACATCTTTCTGCCATATTAATGAGGTCCAGATGGTACTCATTTGAAATATCTGGACCTGCTATAGTGAGTCCAAAAAAATAAGAGACTGAATGGCTGAAAGAATGGGCTTACATATACAAAGTCTGAGATGCCGTTTCTTTGAATATTCCCTTTTCAGCAAGGTGTGACAATGTCGCAGTTGGTACACCCCCCCCCCCCATCACCACGCAAGAAGAATTTCATGGAGAAGAGCGATTTTCATAGGTTGGTACTAGACTATCGGTCTAGGGCCTGTACATGCCTAGCCATAACAATTCCCTGGCTATTTCTTCCCACAATTTTTACTTCCCTGGACCCCTGTCTAGCAGGGCGACTGATGTGATCCCTGGGGTGAATTTCCTATCTCCAATTCAATCATCAAGGTTCCTTTTGAATAGGGCCAAAGAGGTGCTCTGCTTGACATGTATGGGCAGTCTATTCCAGAGTCTGGGGAGTCTCTGGGTCAGGAACCTATCTGACCAGCATGTTTTGTTCATTGTGATGACAAGGTTTAGATACCTGGAGCGCATGGCTCTGAGGGATTGGGATTTGTTTAAGCGTAGCATGTCCAACAGCTCTGGGTTTGGCATGGCCTTGTATGTTAAGCAGAGATCACCTCTAAGTAGACAATATGCAACAGAGTATACCTGGAGTTTTTTTAGACGGTCAGCATAGGGCATCTGTTTTAGGCCTGTGATTCTTTTAGTGAGGTATTTATGCAGCCTTTCCAGTTGTTGCAGATGTCTTGAGAGGTACATACCAAACGGGCCATTGTATTCTGTAATGGGTCTAATGAGGGATGAGTACAGTGGGACAATGACCTCCTTTTTTCTGGATGAAAAGCCCTTAGTGGTGAGGTGTGCCACATAGAAGGATTTCCTGACTGTTGTGGCGATGTGGTTATCGAAGGTGAGACCACTGTCCACCTGTGTCCGTAAGTCTCTTATCACACTTTTGGTGTTTAGTGTACTGCCACTTATGTGGTAATTCATGGGTACATGTTTTTTCCCCAAAGGGGATAACTATACATTTCTTGGCATTGAGCTTGAACCTATGGCTCTGGCACCAAGCATCTGTTTCTGTAAGGCCGTTTTGT
Organism: Protopterus annectens; assembly: GCF_019279795.1. Classification (NCBI taxonomy): domain Eukaryota; kingdom Metazoa; phylum Chordata; order Ceratodontiformes; family Protopteridae; genus Protopterus; species Protopterus annectens. The sequence goes on from NC_056734.1 coordinate 757,726,217, forward strand.
AGAATATCCACATCATTTGGGGATTCAGTAGTAGCTCTTAATTTGTAGTCATATGCAAACTTTGTTAGCCAGAGTCCCTTAGTATTGGCCTGTACCTCAGAGAAGGAGATGCCAAACAAGAGTGGTCCCAGGACTGAACCCTAAGGTACTCCACTTGTCTGGAGACTGTTTTGTAGTTTCACCTTACAAGAGATGACATAACACTTTAGGTTATGCATCTTTCTTCCATATTAGTGATTCAGTCTTCTCTTGTGATTTCAGTTTTTGATTTTGGTTTGTCTGTTCTCGGCATTTTGAGTGCCAACATTTCAATAGGGAGCCGGTCCAGATGCAGTAGGTTTGTGCCCCTGGTGGGTGTATTGACAGTCTGGGCCAGGTAATTTGGGTTTACAAAGTCTAGGATTATTTGTGCCTGTTCGTTTGCTGTTGTATATGATTCTTAGTTAATAATGAGGTACAATATGGTATTGGGTTGAATGGTGAGTATCTCCAGAAGGGTTAAATATATGTTATGGGTTTCCTAGGTCATAGAGGAGGGACCTGTAGCTTGCAGGAAAGTTATATGGGATCTTGCCTGTGGTTTTCTGACTGTAGAGAAGCTCAAGTGTATTGTCTTGTTTGATCAGCCTTGATTTATATTTATTTTTGATGTAAATCAAGATACCTCCACCTTTAGTTCCTGCATGTGTAGTAGGTGTGTCTAAATGTGTAGAAGGCATTATAGCCCTCCATTGCAGGGATGCTGCCTACGGCTTTAAATCATGTCTTATTGATTGCACAGATGCAGATGTCAGCATTTTATAGGTTAAAGTGAGACTGTAAGGAATGGAGTACATTCTTCATATAACTCACTACTGGAGTAGCCTTAGCTATATGGGTTATATCCTGCCAAGGATATCCACACACCCAAACTGTCAAGCAGCTCGAGCTGAGCTGACTAAAAGACAAGTTGGGACATGAAACCCTTCAGAGCTTTATTGCCACTGAAGAGTACTCTCCTTTGAGGCTTTTGAGAATCAGCAGTTGAGTTGTGCTTTCTTTGGCTGGGCAGATAAGTTCCCTTTGGGGGGAAACAACTTGCATTTTCATAAATTTTTTGAGGTTTTATTACTTTCCACTTCAGCAAAGTTATTTTAAAATGTTATGTTTTAATGGATTGTCTTGAGACCGTAACATACTTTTAAATGGATCACTCATTTTTTCTCAGTGTTAAAGTAGTGTCCATCCCTGGGGAAGCATCTGTTGCCATTAATAACATGGCTGACTCCATTTTTCCTGTCAAAAAGAAAACCTAGCTTGTGTCTACTCCTCCTTAAATTTCTTTAGACAGCAGTAGTTTACTGTGTCTGGCTTGGGTTATTTCAGGCTATTGATCCTTTTTGTAAAATAGTTTCTGGTAAAAGAAAGAGGAATTCCTCTTTTCCTGAAGAGATTCAGATACTGAATCTGAACTGGAAGATGCAGGGATAGATTCAGGGTTTTGTCCCCTCAGGTTTTTTATTCAGACTCAGTGGAGACCTCAGTTTCTGATTCTCCCTATGGGGGGGTTCTTTTTCTCTGAGACTGTTGCTAGAATGTGCCATTGTTTTCAGCTGAAGAACGCTGAGGTCTCTCACTCCCTCAGAAAATACTGAGTTGTTACAGACTGATTTTCTACAACCTATATCCACTCCTTCTTTTGTGTCTGCTTTAGAGGATGTTACTGCCTACAGTTAGTCAGCCAGCTTCCCCTAAAAAGGCAGATAGAATGTTTAACATTCCTCTGTCTTTTACATTTTTATACATTATTCCTAACCCTGACCCAACAGCTGAACCCTTAGTTGATCCCACTGCTACTTAGCACTTAGTTAATTTCAGCCCTACTCTTTCTGATAAGGATGGGGAAATTATTGATGGGTATGGGAAAGAAGTGTATATTTCTGCAAATTTGTTTTTCAGAATTTTGAATAGTCAGGCTTATATGTTAAAAGTTTGTTCTGACAAATTGTGAAAATATGAGGAATGTTTTATCTGCAGGCTCTTCTTGTGAGGAAAATCTGATTTAAATAACTTAATTTTTAGTTTTGCACAGGTCACTCACTATTAATTGTTTGCCGAGTCTGTGTATGACTCGATACTACTTCCAGGGCTATAGCCACTGGTACTGTTTCAAGAAGGTTTATGTGGCTGCATTCTCAAAACCTTCTATATAATGTTAAAATGAGATTGTAAATTCTCCCCTGGGTAGAGATTTAAGCTTGGCCCTTGGGCTGCAGAGGTGATCAGAAAGTGTGATGAAAGGGGCAAGCTGATCCATGGAATTTTTATGATTTTTCATGTCTCCTTTTCCAGATTGTCCAAGGGATTTTCTTTCTCCTTTTCCGTTTTTGGCAGAAAAATAGAATAAGCAGTCTCAACAGAATTCAGGTAAACAGATGTTTAAGAAGGAATGGCAAGGGTTACCAAAAAGAAGGTCTCTACATCCCCAAACCAAGGACAGTCCAATATATCTGAATGACTGTTCAAGACACCTTGTGACCCACCCAGTCTGGCCCCCCTTTTTCTTCCAGAAAGACTAAATCTCCATTTCTCTCTTTGCAACTTATTGCTTCAGACAAATGGGTTCTGAATTTCATTCATCAAGGTTACAGATGGCAGTGGAAGGGAATTCCTCATTTCCAGGGGGTCATTCCTCATCCACCAGATCAGTCTTTAGATCCACTTCCTCCTTCCCAAGTGGGGAAGGGTGTTTATTCAAGGATGTCCCCAGTGCCAAAGAAAGAAAATACTTGGAGACCAGGTCTTGAGCTTTCTGTCTTTAACTTGGTTGTGATAGTGCCGTAGTTCAAAATGATGTCACTTCACCACTTGTCACATCTTTTTCCTGTTTCAAGTTTCCTGGTAACACTAGACTTATAAGATGTTGATCATGTTGCCCCTATTCATCCAGACTTCAGACATTTCTTAAGGTTTTATATGTCTAGACCACATTATCAGTTCTCTCACTTAACATTTGGGTTATCACTGCACCAACAGTGTTCGCAAAATGTTGAGTTCTAGTTCTAGCTCATTGTAGGCTACAGGGTATCCACATTTTTAATATTTATATGACCTGCTTATCTCAGAAGCATCTCTTTCAAAGTGTCAGGAAACTCTCTCTCTCTCTTGGCTGAGAGATCTCTTAAACAAGCTGGGATTCCAAGAAAACAGTCAAGTCTTTCTTGACACACTTACACAGGATTATGTTCCTCTGATGTCAGCCTGACACCTCAGTTCAAAGTGCTTTTCTTCCACAGGAAAAAAATAGATCCTTACTTAGATCTGTTTCTAAGGTTTTTCTACTCAGATTTCAGTCACTGTGATGGAATACCTAGGGATTTTTAATCATGGCATCTATGATTCTTATGACATCCCTGGCAAGACTCCACATGAGAAAGATACAGCGGGATCTGAAATCTCTTTGGTCTCAGCATTAGCACCCTTTATATTTTCAAATCCCAATGCTGGGGTTTGTCAGAAGAAAAATCTTTTGATAGAGACAACAGCTATCCTTAAATCCAGGTCTCCTCTTCTCCCTCCCTGCTTTGAAGCAGCCAGTCACTATATACACTAAGGACTTCGCTTGCATTTTCAGGAGGGATAAAAGTGCAGGGTTGTGGAACACCAAGGGCAGATGCAAGCACATAAATATCTAGGTGATGTTTGCCCTGATCAAAGCACGCAACTCTCTGAACCATCTTTGATCCCTTGGGACCCCTTCAAAGTGGTTTCAGACAATACCATAGTCATGTGGTACATCAACAAGCAAGGGGGAACCAGGTCATACCCTTTTTGCAGACTAGCAATGTTAGCTTGGGATATAGCTTAACAGCACAATCTCACTCTACAGGCATCCAGAGGTAAATCCATCTCAGAATTAGCTCCATCAGAGCTAAATTGTGTGACAGACAAGCTGAGCAGGGCCAGCACAGACCCTCACAAATGGAAACTTACATTGGGGGTCTTCCAAGATTTGATCCATCTGTGGTGAATTCTTCAAGTACACCTTTTTGCCTTCTCTTTAAATAATCAACTGGCAAGATTGTGTTCCAGGCTGTATGCAAGAAGTCATGGAAGACGGATGCCTTTTCTTTTCATTGGACAGAAATGCTCCTATGTGCTTTTCCACTAATATTCTGAAGGAATCCCCCAAGATCATTGTGGTGACTCTCTTCTGGCCTAGGCAGCCATGGTTTTCCCTTCTTTCAGAAATGGCCAGGGGCAATTATCACAAGCTTCCTTCCAGATTGCATTTACAAACACAAGAATGGGGGTGTTTGATTCACTCTGACATCAATCATCTTCAGTCAACTGCCTGGATGATAAGGCCTTAATTCTTTTAGGCACCTGTTTACTGAGGATGTGCAGTAGTTGCTAATGGAGGCAAGAAAGCCTGCTAGAGAAATTCAGATATTAGCAAATGGAAATGGTTTTCTAGTTGGCGCCAGCAATATTACCAGCACCCATTCAGGGCTACGTGTTCTCTGATTTTACAATATTTGTGTAAGTTACTTCTCTATGGCGTTTGTTATTCCTCTGTCAGGGTTCATTTATTGGCCATTTCAGTATGTATGCTCATGGAACCTCCTCTTTCAAGGCACTGAAATGTTAAAATATTCTTGAAAGGGGTTTTGCATAAGAGGCTTCCAAGTAAATCAGTTTATCCTCCTTGGGATCTTTAATTTTGTGTTAGAGATACTAACACTTGTTCCATTTCAACCAGCTAACCTGTCTGAATTGAGGTTCTTAACATAGAAAATGTTTTTGCTGATTTAGAGCAATCAGATTTGCAAGAAGGGTATCTGAGTTAACCCAATCTCATTTTCCATATGGACAGGTTCTCTATGAGAACTAATCCTTTTATCCCTAAAATTGTAAACAAGTTTACTTAATGCCAAACCATCCATCTCCCTGTTTTCTTTACTGAACTTAAAGATAAGGGGAAAGGATACTCCATTCCTTACATGTCCACAGACACTTCAAATACTATCTTGACAGAACTAAATCTTTTAATGTTTCAGATAACTTTTTTATTTCTTGTGAAGGTAAGAAGAATGGGCAACCTGTGTCTAAACAGATTATTTCCAAATGGTTGTCTAAGACATTGGGCCAGCTCAGTTGTACTTGACCATAACCAAAGACTTCTAGGCAGGGTGAAGGACCCCTCTATCAGGGTTTTGGCTTCATCTGTGACTTTTTGGAAAGGGTTGGATTCTAGAGAGTTTCTAGAACCTTCTACTTGGTCCTCTCTACATACTTTTACAAAGCACTATAAGCTTGATTCCTTTTCTGGGTCCATATCAAGCTTTGTTAGGATCATTCTCCAGGGGTTCCTGTACTCTCTTTCTTTTCCCTCCCAAATGTGGTTAGATATGGTACTCTACCATATAGCTTAGGCTAATGCAGCAGTGATCAATATGATGAACATAGTACAGTTGTGTAAGTTGAACTTTCCATAACAGTAGATGTTCAAATGATCACTGCTTCAGTAGCTGCTCCCTCCCTCCATCCCCCTTGTTTTTTAGTGTGTTTTTATTCCACGGTGTAGACATTTATTTTTTGTTGTGCCTAGCATATTTATTTCAGGGCTCAGCCTCCCTGTCTGTGCTGGCAGTAAGGCTCTGAAGGGCTGCGCTCCCAAACTTGTCTTTTACTCAACTTGGCTCTTGCTACTTGACAGTTTGGGTGCGTAGAAGGTGCCCAGACATTTTGTAAGCTGGCTGGCTGTTATATCCTTGGCAGGATATAACCCATATAGCTAAGGCTACTGCAGCAGTGATCATCTAAATGTCTAATGTAATGATAAGTTCAACTTACATAACTGTACTTTTGAGGCATGTGGAATGATAAAGTCTGTGCCCTGAGTGGTGCCCCCAGCCAACAAGTTAATTGACTTAGTATCTAGGAGGTCATGGCAGGAGCCTGACTCCCGCGACTCTGTCCCCTGCAAATTGGACAAGATTCCCTTGCCCCCAAAGGACAAATAGCATTGGGCCAGCTCAGTTAATTCTACTTTGCCTCATGGAAAACTAATGGATATGCTGTGTGGATCTTCAAGATGCTTGCCTTTGGATAAAGACAGACAAAACATCCAGGAGATTCCTACACTTCTGAATAGGAGTCAGTCATTACCAGTTCAGAGCACTGCCATTTGGTCTCACCCTAGCCTCCAAGCATTAACCAAATGTTTGGCTGTTGTAGCAGCTCCTCAACCACCCCCGGAATACAAAAGTTTCCCATGTCTACATGACTGTATCCTTGCTGCCCCCTTGCTGGAGTCTTATCAGCAAGCCAGGGATTACCTTTTTCATCTTTGCAAGTTCCTGGGCTTATCTGTAAACCTACAAAAGTCCAACCTAAACCCAACTCAGAAATTAGTCTTCCTCTGGTGTCACTTGGATACTATGCCTTCCATTGTTTTTCTTCAGGACAAAATTCAGACCTTACAATCTGCAGTTGAGCATCTGTTACTCAGCAGCCTACCTACAGAGTCTTAGGCCTGATGGCCTCTTCAGTTTTGATGATAGAATTCTATCACTTCTAGATGAGAATAATACAGTGGTTCCTTCAAGATCAGTGGGCATAAAATGTTCATCCTCTTTTGAAGACTATAATCATTACAAAATCCTGCAAGAGGCATCTTCATTGGTAGCTGTAATCCCCAATGGTTCCAGCAGGAGGATGATTTCAGATCCCACTCCCAGTAGCAACAGTGACCATGAACGCATTTTCCCTTGGGTGACCATTATGAAGGAGAAAGGTTCCCCACACATGGACATCAAAGTCAGTCTTCTCATAAATGTCTTGGAATTAAGGGCAGTCCTCCTAGTGTTGCAGGAACTTCAGGACTGTGTGATAAAGGGCATGATATCCATCCAACTAGACAACATGGTGGTAGTTTGGTACATCAACAAACAAAGGGAAACCAAATCTTAACTTTTATGTCGGTAAACAATGAGGGTTTCTGAATGGGTAATAGCCTCTCACTGTTTTCTGGTAGTAACACATATCTGGGGGGGGGGGGGGCGGTGCTTATTTGCCTTGTGGACAGGTTCAGCAGAGATCTTCTAATGCCTTACAAGTTGGTCTCTTAATCCAGTGACAACCAAGAAGATATTCAGTCACTGGAACACTCCTGTGACCTTTTGCCACCCGATTCAACACCAAATGCAGCAGCTATTTTGTCATGATCCCCACTCTTGGACAACCATGCAGAGATGTACCCCTTCCCTTGATGTCCAAACCTCTACAGAAGATTTTCAGGTGCAAGGCAACAGTTATCCTCACAGTTTCCATATGGACCAGACAGATTTGTTTTCCACTTCTAATGCCTTATTTGAAGGGGACTCTGTGCCTCCTGATCCAGCTCCAGAATAGATCTCCCACCCCTCCAGGAAGCCCCAGATTGACCTATATAGTCTGAAAGTAACCATTTGGATTCTGCAATTCTATTGATGGCTAAGGATGATTCTGTCACAAACAAAGTTGTCAGAATTCTAACAGCCTGTCAAAAAGCTTCCACTCGAAGGATCATTTGCATCATGGAAAAGATTTGTTACTTGAGCCCAGCCACACAACAATGACTGTTTCTCATAATCTATAGCAGGCATCCAGCACTTTTTTCCTCTGTTTGAATTAGGCTCCAGCTTCTATACTGTCAAGATTCAGTTGACTGCTATTTTCAGCTTTCATGTTGAGTTTCAAGAATGTTCTCTAGCTTCTCACAAGCCATGCAAGGGATTTCTGAAAGGCACCTTTCTATTAACGCCACCTGTAAGAGATCCAGTTTTGCCTTAGGATCTGAATTTTGTTCTAGAGTCTACTGGACTTCTTTCTGAATGTACATAGACAATTGTGTTTCTACGTTTTGTAAACACAGTCATTTAGAAGGGTTGAGCATCTCTTTGTTTCTTTTGCTCACAACAAATTGGGGAAAAAAGGTATTCAATGTATCACTTTCAAGATGGTTATCAGACTGCATCACATTCATTTATACACTTAACAACAAACCTCTTTCTGGTAAACCAGGAGCTCATTCTGCTAGACCTATGGCAGCTTCTACTGCCATTTTCAGGGCCTACTCACTAGATGAGATTTGTGAGGCCACTTGGCCATCCTTGCATACCTTTATCAAACATTGCAAGTTGAACTATTCTTCCAGGGCTAGAGCATCCTTCGGTGCTGTCATCCTGAAGGGCTTTATGTCATGATGCCACCCAGGGTCTCTGTAGCATGGGATTTTGACCCACATGTCGGATCAGGCTACCTAAATGAATAGGCTACAGAAGTTATGCACTTACCATAATGATAGGTCCTTTCCTTCCAGTCAGTCTATCAAGACAACCCTTCCACCTTTCCCCGTTCCATATTTTTAAGGCTTGAAGGATCCTCAGGTTAGAGTTCATCGGGTCAGAGCAGCGCAGATTAGTGGTGCTTCAGTCCTAAGGAGTCAAATAAGATCTGAGGTAACTAGGGAGAGGGGTATGGGAAAGGAAATTCTTAAAGGGGGGGGGGTCAAGGCTGGAGCACTGATTCAGCCTAGTCAGATCCGACAAGCAATTTGAGGACCTTCATGTTGTATTGGATGGACTAGAATGAAAGAATTTAGCATTATGGTAAGCACATAACTTTCATTTATTTTTTATGCAGTATTTTAATAAACATAACCCATCTGAACCATCCATGTAAAACCAGTATGTGGTTTGCGTCTGCACACAAGTCAGCAAAATGTTTTCCCTGTAATGAGAACATTTTGTAAACTGTGGGAAAATGTTTCTGCAGCTTATAGTGGAGCGAAAGTTTCACTGGGATTCACCAGTATTTGATGGAACAGACGAAAACTAAGTACTGACTTTGACTGAGATGTGCTTTTTGGTGAAAGTGAAATTCAGAGACATGCATAATTTATTTGCCTGTGAATACTATTAAATGCACCGGCAAATATAAACACCCAGCTGAGCATTTGAACAACTGTGGGTGATTGTCTTGCACAGCAGACTGTAGCTAATCATTGAGTATACACTGAAATAGTCAAGTGTACTTAACTGCTGTGCTCAGAAACTCCATAGAACAAGCTTCTATAAATTGCTGTATTAAGCAGTACCCCAAATTGCAGTTCCCTGTCATATATATAGACGTAATTTACATAAGCTACTCCCTCAAACTGCTAGATCTACAGGAGAAGCAGAAATACTGAGGAAATCTCTGCACTTCTGAGATGTGACCTTTTGAATCACTTTTCCCTCATGCATTTCAAGCAGTAAAAGTAAAATGTGGCCTTGCATAGTATGCAACTTTTTATGAATCCCAGCCTTAATGTGTATTAAATAAAGCGCTATTATCTTATAACCAATTGGAGGAAAGTATTCTGATTAATCACACTATTAACATGTAATCTGGTGCATTCCCAATAAGTAACTTTATAACACAAGTTGCAGTCGAAACTTGTTCCTCTGAACATAAATAAGGTTCATATATAAATATTCCATGTTGTGTGCATAATTAGAAGAAAGCTGGCTTGCAAAGGAAAACAGTTGAGATACACGACACAGTGTTACACAGTTAAGATGATACAGTGACACATAGTTGGAGCGAACATGCATCCAGGGTACACAGGTCATTGTCCAGTATGAAAAATCTTTTTTTATTCTTCTCTCTGTGCTTTTTCTCACTGTGTCATCCAGCCTTCTGCTATTATCCAAGCCCATTTTCCCCCCAGCCTTGGTATTTTGCATTGAGGGAGAGAGCGGGCCAGAGGATTCTGACATACTGGCAGGCACACTGATGATTTGTATCTTTACTAGCATTTTAACAATGAGAGTTTGTTATGGTCCATAACTATACCCTTGGTAGGGAAACTGTTGACTCCTTGTGAGGGCATGCTCCAGGGTACCTGCAATGAGACATATATTTTCATGGCTTGATGGTGGAATGCCCTTCCTTGGTCCATCCTGTGTGTTAATGTCGCTGCTATGAGTGAATGTGGCATTGGATGGCCTCACTCTGTCCTCCAGGGGCGGGTAGGCCAGTTCTTCCTACACCAGCTCTGAGATACCTGAGCCTTCAGTCAGGCTTGGGTCATGGCTTTCATCACTGTATGCTAATAGAGCTGGCTGAAAATGAAGAATCTTTGACAGTCATATTGCCCTTTGAAAGTACTAGATCTTTTTGTAGCACTTCTTCTGTGACAGACTAATCTGATCATTTGCTTTGCCGTAAAACCTTAAAAGCAGCTCATTACATACAATGGAATGGAGTCACTGAAAATAAAGATGTTTTTCTTACAGTGGGCAAACCCTTGCACCCCTGGGTGGTGGAGTTAAGACCCTTACACCCTCAGCACTTCATATATTCCAACTCCACAGTCGCTCAATACTGGGGAGACAAAAATACCCCAAAACAATGCTTACAAGAATTTTTGAGATATTGTCTTTCAAAAATAAGTGGGATAGCCTTTTGTAACTTATTTTTGAAAGCTACAATTAATCAAACTAACTTTACTGTAGTCCATTTCATACACAAGTATTCACAACAGTAGTCTTTTTATGCTTCACATTTGTGTTTAAGGTTGTCAGTTAATTACAAAAAAAACCACAGGTGAATGAAAAGGTAGCTCTGATGTTGTCTGCACCATCTGGCTTCAGCCTGTGGGACTTCAGATCCGACAGTGGCCAGTTCCAAAGTCCTTAGTACCCTTGGCTCTGCCTCCCTCACCCATAACTTCCCGCTCTTCACTGTAATCCTCAGATCTGGTTTGCCACCATTCTGGTTAGCAGCTCAATCTTGGATCCATTCAGCTTTTTCTAGTTTCAGGACCTAGCATAGTGCTTTATTTGGTGCGAATTTGCTATTCTTTTACCTCGTTTCATTTTGTAGTACTGTGTCCTTTTAGGTAGCTACGTAAACAGGTGTGTTCCCCTCTTTTCACAAGTCTGCTTGGATCTCCCACCTTTTGGCTTTCTTATTGTCTTTCATATAGCCTAGTCAGTGATCTTGTTATTTGTGGTAGTTTGGAGTTCATTTCCTCTAATTTTTGGATATGGAGAAACATTGAAAAAGTGAATGTCCTGTGGGCACAAACTACCTTTGCAGGACACGCATCTGAAGTGTGTTTACCTTATGGGAGTTGCGTATCTGGATTCAGTATGTTCCATTTGTGGAGGGGTTCAGAACCCAGACCATCAGTGAGTGCAGGGCCAAGTAAGTCATTTGTTTCTGCAGTTGCTTCTTCCTCTGCTCCGAAGACCAGGTCCGAGAAGCCCTAACAGTAGAACTCCAGACCTTCTAAAGGTTATCAGAAGAGATCTTATTCATCTTTTGTTCATCGTCTTGCCTCCTTAGGCTCACAGGACTTGAAGTTTCCAAGACTTTTGGGGTCTCTGGCTGCCCTGGTGCCAATATCAACCCTAATCTCTTGGAGCCGATCCTTATTATTGCTAAAAAACAACAAGGTTGTGATTGTGAGCCTCCCTAGCTCCTTCGTGATCAAAGGGACCACTTCTGGTAGTGTGGACACCCCCTTTTTGTAGCACAGCCTACTGGAGTGTCACCAGAGTCTATCCTGTCCCCATCCAGGTTCTGAGTCTCCCTGGCTCAGATCCAGCATATGGGATCCCCTTCATCTAAATGACATACCAAGCCCCCTTCGGTGGCGTCATCCATCTGGTCATCGAGGTCGGTGGGGAGCATTAAAACTTCCTAATTGGAGCAGCTGATGAGGTCCTTTTTACAGACGCAGATGCAATTAGACCTTATCCCTTTAGGTCCAGGTCTGGTACTAGCACTCTCAGCTCCAGTCTTTTGGCTTCCTCCCTCAGCCCCTTTGAATCTGAGGTCTTTGGGGCTGGCTGATTTTCCACCCTGTGGGTCATTTGGCCATCATTGGCTTCATCCCTTTACTTGGTTGCTTTGACTCCAACTTTGTCTGGGCCATGGGGAACTTGGAGCCATGGAGTCGAAGCCGGAGTTCTGGGCTGGGGTCACAGTTCTTGCTTTGGGATCATCACTTCCACTCAGGGCTTTGGCTTTGGCTTTGGCTATGGACAGCTTGGCTCTGATCTCAACAGCAAGGCTAAGCACACTCCGTCAGGATTCGGTTTGTCTCTGATACTTTGTGTTCTGGAACCCTCGGCCCTGAGAAGCCATCTTCTGCCTCAGCTTTCAAAGTTTGAGAGGATGTTCTCCTGTCAGTGCCTGCAACCAGTTATCAATCTCCTGGGCAGCCTTTGTCTGTGAGCCTCCATTCTGCCAACTTGGTGGGGCTTCCCATCTCTTCCCCTTCCTCCCCTGCTTTGTTGGAATGGGAGGTTTCAGGGAAGAGGAAATGTAAGAGAAAACACCTTGACTCCCTGGAGGAGTCTGTCACTGAGGATACTGACCTTGAAGAAGGAAAGGGATCCTTAAGTCTCCACAAGATGACACCTCTTTCAGTGACTTATTGGTGCTACTTCACCAGTGCAGAAGCTGGACCACCGAAGCACCCTCTCCTGGGGAGTCAGTATTTTTGGAGGCATTCAGTGTAAGCCCATCTACACCTTGTGTGGTTCCCCCTCCAGATGCTGTTATAGACCTTGTGTCCCAGAGGGCATGGAAGGAACCTGACACATTGTAGCATATCCCCAAGAAGCCAGGTAAGAGTCTCATTCCCCTCAAGGACAGGCCACATTGGAGTAAGGTTCTGGCCTATCAGTGCTATTGTAGTGGCAGCAGCCACCAAGAAGAAGATTTCTGAAAAGAGCTCCTCACTTCACCCTAAACAAGAAGTCTTGGGTTTTGGATTGTTTGGGGAAGTGCTGCTATGCCTCAGCCGGTTTTGCTGTAAGAACTGTTAATTACCTGTCACACTTGACAAGACTTCAACAGGACTTGGTATCCAAAGTGTCAAGAACCCTCAAGATGTAGCAGTCTCTGGAAACATAGAATATGCTGAAGACTCAGTTGTCTACCTTGCTTTCCATCGCCAATGTTTCCATGAGGCTCATCTCAAATGTGGCCAGTGGCATATCTCGAGCAGCTGGCTCCGGTATTGCCATGCGGGGCCATACTTGAATGTGTTTGTGCAACTTCAAGGATTGCTTCAAGGCATCCTTTGTCAGTGCCCCTTTTGATGGATCCTCTTTGTTTTGGCCAAATGTTAAAGATACTCTGACAAAGAGTGAACAGGATGGGAAGATATTGTCCACCATTGGAGTATGCTTTGCTAACCCTCGCGGACCTTTTCAAGGAATCAGAAGGGGTAAGCTTCTCTTCTTCAGAAATTCGCAGCACTCTTCCCATGATGCTCCTTCAGAGGGTTCCTCCTGAGGATTGGGGGAGGAGTCATTATGGACACTGGCAAAGGGGTAGGGGCAGTCTGTAGCATCAGGGGTTCTGCAGGGCTTTCTCCAACAGGTCTTTTCACGACCCAGAAGGGTTGTCCAGCTGCTGTTCTGTGGAGGCAGCCTGGGGTCATTTGGCTGTTCACCTAAAATCTTGGGAGACCATCACCTCAGATGCATGGGTGTTGAGAGTCGTATCCAGAGGTTATTATATTCTCTTTTCACAGTTTCCAAACTGTGACCAAAGAAATCTCCCAGATGTTCTACCCCATCAAAGACTATATGCAGCTGTTGAGATATGCAAGCTGCATGCAAATCCATTCATTCAGCAGGTCTCACCAGACCAGAAAGAATCCAGGGTCTATTCCAGATTACCTCAGACCAATTTTTTATTTAAGCAAGCTAAATTAGTTCTTCAAAAAGACCAAGTTCTGGATGGTCATGGTGCAGTCCATCTTGCCTCTTCTGAGGAAGGGCAATTGGATGTGCTTGATAGACCTCAAGGACACCTACCATCACAACAAGATAGGCATAGGCAGGTGTTCCAGGAGGTTTCTGCACTTTTGACTGGGGGGGCATTCACTACCAGTTCATGGCCCTGCCATTTGGTCTCACCACAGCCCCCTGGGTGTTTACAGAGTGCATGACAGTGGTCACAGCCTGGTTTCAGCTGCATGGATTCCTGGTCTTTCCATACTTGGATGGTTGGCTCCTCATTGCCCCCACAAGAGCATCATTGATCATAGCCAGGGATTCCTTACTCCAACTATGCAACCATTTAGGCATCATAATTAATTACCCAAAATCGAGCATCCAGCCAGTGAAAGTTTTAGAATTCATAGAGTGTCACTTGAACACACTCAACCAAATTGCCAGGCTTCCAAATTCCAGAGTTTTCAGTCTTCAGGTTCAGGCCTTGTTGGTGCTTGTAACCTCGAAGCCTCAGGCTCAGGTGGTTAAGAACCTTCTGGGTCATATGGCAGCATCCATAAGGTTGGTTTCTTTAGCCAGATATCACATGAGGGCTCTGCAATACACTATGCCCATTCCGTTGTCTTTCCTTACTCAGACTTTACAGTATGGTTAGCGAAGGTGTGTCCCAACCTAATTCATTCAAGTTTTCTAAGAACTAATCCAACACTGGAATGGAGAAAGGGGACTCTGCCAATAGAGATTACAACAATTAGGGATACAGACAATAGGCAAGAGGGAGCCAGAATATATTGGAGAAAAATTGCAAAGGAACCAAGTTATTAGGAGCAAATAACTAGAGAGGGAAAGGTAATAGAATGGGAAGATGCCAAGAACTTATTTGGGCTGCAGGCTAGAGATTGGCTTCCATATCAAGGATTGATATCAGAGTATAGGTAAAGAGAAAAAAATAAGGGAGTCCTAAATGAAAGACCAACACTGGTAGAGTTTTTAGCAGAATCTAGAACAGAAGTTGCCGTTAAGAAAGTCATAATTAGTTGAGTGTATAAAATATTGCATGATAACTATAAGAATCAATTAGAGGAGGTTAGGAAGGATTGGGAAGAGAGATTAGATAAGCAATTCACAAAGAAACAATGGGGGGATATATGTATGTCTCCCAAATATGCAGCAAAATCTAGAAGATTTAGGATCTTTTCCTGGAAGTGTTTACATAGGTATTTTTATACCCCAAGCAGACTTCAAAGAATTTTTCCTCATGTAGACAGCAAATTTTGGAGGTGTGATGGGGAAGAAAGATGTGACTGGGAACATATTTTCTGTGATTGTAATGAGTTGGTAGACTTTAAGGATTCCCTGCAGACTGCTGTGTCGGAGATGCTGGGCAAGCAAATTGGAGTAACTAGCAAAATTATTATTTTGGGCTATGATATATAATCGGAGTTTCCTAGACATAGTAAGGCCTTGCTGAGTCTAATGATGATGGTTGCCAAAAAAAGTTATTACTAAAAATGGAAAAAAAGTCTAAACCAACTTTACTAGAGGTAGCAAAGATAATAATATAAATAAAACAAGTAGAACTGCGATCTTTAGAAAAGGGTAGGAGCAAATTACATAAGAAAAAATGAGAAATATGGGATCAATACATGCAGAGGAGGAACAAAGTTTAAAAGAAGGCAGGATTTGAATGAGCTATTGCAAGTATGAGGAAAATAAAGTACAATTCTGATGTTTTATATCAATTATAAGTTTGTAGACTCTGGAAATTGTTTTCCCCTTGGTTACTAGATTTTTTACAATTAACTGGGATAAATTAGTGTCTTGTTTATCAAAATTATCAGGTGGAAATTTGGTGTTTACAAGGTATCGGAGTGAGTTCATAATATTTACGTATTTCGTTGGGAGATTTAATTTCTCTCGTAATTGTGTTATATCACATTCCTTTCATTTGTAAATTTTCCCATACTGTAATATCTCTTATTAAGGGATAATCCTGCAAGTTTATCAGTTGGTTATTTTAATAGTAAATTAGGATTAAGGTGTATAGGTTGCAGTAAAAGGAGGGCATTTAATAATTGTACAGATGAAAAGAGCTTTTGAGTAGTTAATACTCTTTGTTTAATAAGTGGATGTAAGTTCTTAACATAGATTTTTGATTTAAATGTAGGAATAGGAGAGCCCTAGGATTGCACCCAAGTGTCTTAATTTGTTCATACCAAATTCTAGACCATAAGGGGGATCATACATTTGTGTCTCATTCATAGTTTAAAATTTGACATAGCATTAATAATACTAGAGTACAGTTTAAAATCAGGTAACCCTAATCCACCTTTAGATTTAGGAAGTATAAGCTTTTCATACTTGATTCTAGTAGCTTTAATTAATGAACAGGATAAAAAAGATGCCATCGAAAACACGCTCAAATTCAATCCGTTCAAAAAGTTGCTTTGCACAAAACTTATGATTAACAATAATCCATATTTTACCCCTCAAAAAATTAGTAAATTTAATAACAATTACCCACCTGAATGTCCTCACTGCACTAAGCAACCAGCAGATAATTCTCCATGTTATGTGAGAATGTAATAAAGTTCATAACCTATGGTGTTCATTAAGGGCAAGACTAGACAAAATGGGCTACCAAAAAAGTACTTTATCCTGGGAAACGGCTATACTGCACATTAATATAAATAATCTTCCAATAGTCTTAAAGCATGTCCTCATCTCCATATGTGTTCTTGTCAAATTCTATATTACAAAGAATTGGACCCTTGCAACCCACTCTCATGGGAAGGTTTTAGCAATTTAGCAAGCAAATACATCTCCTCCCACAAACTACTATATGTTACTAAGAAACGTAAATACTACCAAGAGTATTGGGAATACCTATTAGATTTCATTCTCAAGAAGTAAAAATAATAATTTTAGAAGTGAAATATTCAATATATGTAAGAAAATCAATAAGGATATATTTAGAACCTTATATTTAGAACCTTATTATCATTGTTATTTTATAAATCTTTATGTTGATAAGCTGTTCACAAATACATGTACCCTATGTAAAGGTTTTAGTTTATCTTTCCCTCGTATGTGTAATATTCCCCTAAACAGCTAATGGTTACTGTTTTGTTTTCTTCTTATCACTGCAGAATAAGTGGTTAGTACAAAAACAATTCTTGAAGTGACTTCTTTGTATATATTGTATATAGGTTGATATGGTTTGTTGTATGTGTTTTTTGTTGTCAAATGTCTCATATGTTGTAACCTTAAAAACTGCAATAAAGACATTTTTTAGAAAAAAGGATTTGAATGAGCTATGTAATGGTTGACTAACAATGACTGGATATGTTAAAAATGATGTATAATGTTTGCAGCTGAGATTGTATTGGTGTGGTTTATTTTCATTTATATGAGTGTAACATGGCCTATGTCATGCATGATAATTTAATAAAAATGTTTATTATTCCACTGTGGCGGCCCCTAACAGCCTAAAAGCCATAAGACAAACAAACATTGTTTTAAAAAAAATCAACTCTAAGGTTGAACAAAGATGGAAAAAGTAAAACTATTGAACACATTTCCTTTGAAAGTTTGAGACACTGGATTTGGTTTAATTAAGTACTGGTTGCAGCTTTGCAGACTTGTTTTCTGATCCACTGATGTGCAGACTTTAACTCTGCACTTCTCAGGTGTTATATTCTCAAGGACTCCATTTCAAAGAAATGGGACTCAAACAAGTACAATCTACAAATGATTTAAGTAAGCCCATTTCTGTGTTATGTTTTGAGACATTCTGTGTATAATGTTTGATTAAAAATGTTTGAAAAGTGGCAGACTGTAGTTTGTTACTCTTTTATAGATCTCCACTAATTTAGAAGAGGCTCACAGATGGTTCAAGTCAAGGTTTGAAGCTTTACAGACAGAGCTGGTTGAAACTCGATGTCACAGTGACCCACAAAGTGACCTAACACAACAGAAAATCAGCTGGGAGGCAGAAGAAGGCAAAAATACTACAGCTGTTCCTTCTCCAGGGCAGTGGGTACAGGTGAATGATGAATGCATGGATTTATAGCTGTGTTTAAGAGAAATTGGATTTTACTGAGACTATATGCTAAGATGTTAAGTTATACACCATTACATAGTTCAGTGCAGAAGCATCACAAATGAAAAATATCTCCACCTAGAAGTTTGTCTAGAATTGTATATGATGTTGCTCTGGAATTTGGTACTGCTGGTATATGGATCCTGTGTAGTATAGGCTTCCTATGACTTGACTTGTCCTTGACTACTGTTCAGAAATTCTGCTTGGGCTGGATCACATTACTGAGGTAACAGGTTTATATTAGAGTGATTTCAGTATGCTTGTTTTTTTTCTACACTGCATTTCATTTTGGTATATAGAGGGGTTTCCATCAGATGTTTAATGAACTTTATGCAGACTGTCAGCCGCAGCCTTGATTGCCTGTTCACTGACTGTGTCTATTGCAGTCTGTTGATGTATTGATATTGTCTGTCAGTCCTTTGTCATCTTAAGTGTATAAAATTAAGTACCCCATAACTTTGAAAAACAGTGGTATTTTCTTTTTCTGTCACTCACTTTTTAGCTTCTAATATAACTATCTGTTCAGCAGTTAATAACCCAAATGTCTCATGCATGGTAGTAATTCAATGTCACATACTGTTTTAGTTGTTTTATTTTTTAAATACTCTTAAAACAAGTATCATTAGTATATAAATAATTTCTTGAAATTCATAACCGCTATACTCTAGTTTTCTTTCTTGTTATTTTTGGCATGTTTCCTGATATTCCTAAAGTTCTCAGCAAGTTTTAAAGTTTGCTGTTTTCTTTTATATTGTTCAAATGCTAGTTCTACAGTTTCTTTTCAGAAATAATTGATTGCACTTTTACTTAAGATGATTTGATCAAAACTGTTAAAATAGCCAATGTCACAAATGTTACTGTTTGCTGCTGCTATGTCTTGAATGAGAAAGTACAGGTTTAACAGTTGGTACTTTGAGTGCTTTCTGGTCATTTTAGCTACGATCAAATGATACCCCCTCAGAAAAGTGTTTCACATTTGAAGGTGTCTCTTAGTTTTGCTGGATGGGGAACTGCATATGAATAATCCCGTAGAAATTATATTGTGTGCTGCCTTGGGAAATGCTTCCATAATCTCAAAAATGAATTCTTGAGTTGAGCTTCCCATGATAGGATTTTTACTACTGTTGAGATGAGAGAGACAGGAGGTACAGTGCTTTTGTGTGCCAGCTATCTGTGTGCCTGCCATCTTACTAAGATCTTTGTCTTTCCTAACTTTTTAAAATTTAACTTCCTAACCTAGTAAATGATCTTTTTTTGCCTCAGACATTTTTAGACCTAGCCCAGAAAGGAAAGGTAACTGTAGCCATTTTTGAATAGCTAGTTAACTAGCATCTTTTGGGGATATTAACTGGAAATGGAGTACATGGAGAAAAAGTGTACATAGATTTCTGCGAGACAATTTCCCCATACCCTACCTCAGCAGTTTTACTTAGCAAAGGAAATGTTGTCTGCTAAAAATGGAGAGCTTGGTTGTCAGAATGGCACGGGATTTTTAATTTTTTTGTGATCCTATAGAGCAAAAAAAAAAAAAAATGAAGACCAGGATCCCTTGAATAATCTGCTTCTACTGATAAACTTAAGTTCATAGTTAACCATATTTAATAGGGAAGACATCTTAAGATGTGCATTATACTTTGCTGTCCACACAGGCAACTTAAAGATTGAAGTTGGTCATTTTCATTTCTAATTCTCTGCTGTGTGCTTGGGTCTGTCTATGGTTCCAGGTATTAAAAAATAGTCATTTGTTTCATTTTTACCATTGTCACATTGTTGACACAATTAAGTCATCAGTTTGCAGCAGTAAAGTAGATGATAGTATTTCTGTCTTAGATATTTACCATTTTGTGGTGTGTCGTCTTTAACTAGTTTCATTTTGTTGAGTATCAAACAGTGGCTGCTGAGTTTGTTGCCTATGAATATGGCCCTGCTGGTTGCAGTTTTTATATAACCTGAAGATGGCAGTAGCAGATGTTTTTAAGCAGTTGCTAAGCTATGAAAGGCAATTTAAGTAGCTACAAAGCATGCCAGGTATGAATATAGCCTTGCTGGCTGCAATCTCTTGCATAGCTTGATGGTGGCAGTAGCAAATGCTTCCTGCAGTTAGCACACAAGATTAAGGCTATGAGCTCTTAATGAGCTGCTTTCCTGTGGTGCAGAATTTGATTCCCTCAGCCTTCATTTAAACAATGCACTTGATCTTAATCAAGACTGAGAAGCTTTTTGCATGCTAACAAAGAGCAAGTGACTTAACCAGGGAGTACTTTGTGGCAGTTGGTAAATTGGGCTAGGTTCCTCAGTGGCCTCCTAAACTTAATGTCCAATAACTATCTTATGAACCAATGTACCTGTGTATTTTAGGGGATGGCAAGACCTTGAACAGGCACATTTTTCATCTGCTTCAAGCAGAAGACGTGCCACAGAGAGCTATTGTCTGCTCTTCTGTGAAGTCTGTATTTTGTCTTTGAAGCCATATTCCAATCAGTGACTAAGTATGTTTTTGTATATTTATTATTTGCTGACTGACTGATTTGGTGGTAGACACAAGAAACTAGCTTAGACGTACAGAAAAAACAGAAGAGAAGGAAGATGAAGTAATTGTGCTAAAGTATATCTGAGGGAGAAATGGGGTAGGTTGAGAAACTATGAATATATAAGTACTGGAAAATAAGTCAGTGGAGTAATAATAACCTGGTGTGTTCTTTGACAGGATATGACCTTATAAATATTTTATGTCAGTATTACTCTGATGAACTCTGCTTTCAAATTGTCTGAGTTCAGTAGAAATAACGATCATATACATTTTCAGTTTGAGGTATTTTTATTCATTTGCATTTTTGCACTGAGCAGGAGTGTTGTTATGATTTATTTTCAAATATGTGATTTATTTCAAAGCAATCAACATTTAGACAAGTCAGTTTTTCTAATCTGAAATGTTTATATAAAATGTCTGCCTCTGCACATAACTATGAGATTCAAATCTAATTACAACAAAATCTGCAAATTTGCAACCAATTCTAAGAACTCTTCCCATCATTGTCACTCCCTACACACCCTAAACTGGCTAGAACTCCACAACCACCTAAAGTACCTACAACTTACAACAGCCCACAAACTCATCTTTAAACCAGCAGAATGCCCCTCTCTCGCTAAATCTCTAACACCCTACACACCTACCCGTACCCTGAGATCCACAGGCCAAAACCTCCTGCATGTACACAAACCCATCCACCCAACTGGTAAACTACTACTATCCCACACTGTAGCCAAATTATGGAACAATCTCCCCACACCACTACGTAATATACCTAACCACAACAATTTCAAATCCATGCTTCTCTCCCATCTCTCCTCCAAATGGGAATGTCCTTCACATGCTCCCACCTAAAACTTCCACACTACTAACTCCACACCTAAATCATCATTTCTTTGCCTACTTTAACTTAATTCAGAGATCTTGCTCAGAACACCTTTTCATAAATCTTTTGTATGCATGCCTCTGGCCTACCTTACTCATATTCTCAAACTTTCATTGTTTGTTTTTTGTTTGTTTTTCTTATCCATTGTACCCATAATATTAATTTTAATTGTTAATTTGTCTCTATTCATATGTATTTGTATGTCTGTTTGGGGCTTTTCCCCTCGGGTCTCCACTGAAAAAGGGTAATTCTTACCCAGCTGGACCAACCTGGTTAACAAATGCAAATAAATAAATAAATAAATATTGCTGGATTAACATAATATCTGTTGTATCAAGCTCTTAGGTGCCTGGGACGTTCCCATGCTGGGCCAGTAATCAGGGAGCCTGAATCCTCACTACTGACAATGGAGAGGGACATGTACTTGCAATACAAATAGATATACTCAGTATTTCCAGATGTAGACCTCTGTGCATCAAGCAAAATTTCCCTTAAGAGCACCCAGGGAACAAGCTCAGTCCAGTGGCTGGTTCCTCTCAATATCTGTCAGACCGCTAATAAGACTCCCCACTGGCACAGCTTAGAGTTGAGCTGGGGTTCCAAGCTAAGTCCTCCCACACCTTCTCTGTGAAACCAGTGCTTTGTGTCCTTGCTGCAAGCAGCTGACACACACACTCTTTGAGATTTAATTTACACACACACACACACACACACACACACACACACACACACACACACTCCTGGGAAAGGCTGGCACAGATTCACCTGCTGTGTCTCCTTCAGCCCAGACTATAAGGTAGTTATCACTGCCACCAGAACCCCTGCCAGCTACTTTAAGGTTCTTTCAACGGTACCCAATTATACTGAGTGAAATTACTATTAATACAAATGGTAATACTGACCAAACAGCAAGGCGTTCAGGAGTGGCCAGAGTTATCACGAAATAAATATATGCAAATACTCTCAAAACTTAAATGTTTTCTAAATAGGACCAGCCACAATGAGAAGTTTAAATATATTTAACGATAAATGACAAAAGAACAAGAAAATACTAAATATCTATTTACAGTAAACACTAGAGTTTCAGTCACAGGGAATATTAAAAATAACACTGATGGAAACTTTCACACAGTTATAGAAAAACAGTATTTAGCTAGTCGCACTATCTATTCCTGATTAACTAAAAGAACCACTGTTCCTATTTACTGAATGGAGCAATGCAAGATGGGTGAGTGGTCCTTGTTGTCACATCCAAGACAGAATACAGCTGAGACTTCAGTTTCCTTTAATATTAAAACATTATTTCTGTACAGAATGACATCACATATGTCTGGTCATCTGACCCTGTTTCCTGCACTATCCCCCATCACTAGAAGCAACCAGGGTTTATCACCTCTCTGCTACAATGCACACAGATAGAGCTTTGCTTAGATGTGGTGCAACTGCTAGAAGTCATAAAAGCATAAAACCATGTCACTCTTCCTACAGGAGCTACCAGCTATTTTCTAGCCCAGGCATTGTATCTCTAGCTCCATTCAAAACTGTGGGATAACATCTTTATGGCTTAACCCATAACGTAATTTAATTTCAGATGTATTTTGCAAAGTCAGGTGGATTAAGATTAACCTCTTCACTTTCAGTATATGATGTTATAATGTTTACATTTAAACAGTTACAATAACCCATGTACAGCTGTTTTCCTTTCAGCAGGGCACACTGTTGATGCATTTTAACACAAGCAAACCTCACAAATACAATTTCACCACAAGCATTTGAAAAAAATCAGTTGATATACAAATGGCATATAATTATTTACAAAATTCCAGCTAGCTGTGCTGGCATATTTTACAAGTCCATTGCCGTATTCTCCTGGCATGGCTGTCAGTACCTCCTATCATCACAGTGCCATTTTGAGAATTTATTTATTTTTTTGCAAAGTTGCAAGACGTGTATGTTAGAGATACTAGAATTTATTTTTCTTTTACTTTTACCATAGCTATTAATGTTCTTATTTGAGCTTTTTGCCCCCATGCCTGCTAACCATCAGGTTTCTGTCTATCACTCTTACAGTAATTTGTTCACCTGTATTGTGTATTCTCAGCATTAAGGTGAGAGTCAACCAAAATGATTGTCATCCTGGCAGTCATGGAGGTGGTTTGCACTCTCATTGGCATCTCAACAATAAGGGCATTTCTTTTAAGTCATTAAGCCCACCCCTGGTGACTGACATGAGCCACCTGCATCACAATGGGCATTCTGTTCTCTCACAATGTATTTGTGTGATTCCACCAACATGCTGATGACTAACATCACTTGCCTGGGATTGCCAAGCCCGTATCCTTTTAAAATGCTATGCAAGCATCTAATGTCAGTCAACCAAACCAAAACACCATGTCCCTCCCAGCTAGAATGGGTTTGTGAATGCCAGCCTCCCATTCCCACCCTCCAGTGCCCAGATCTTCCTCAGCCAGTATTCAGTCTCAGGTCATCTTTATCTAGGTTATGGCTTTATCTCTGTATACTACAGACTGGGACTTGAATTCGTGGAGTTTACATTTTAAAATATCTAGCTACTTATATCCATAGAAGTATATTAAACAGTTTCCATTACATGACAGTACCAACATGGCTGATCTGAAGTAGTTAACTTCATTTGTCCATCAACCGGTGGGTATCGGATCCATATTGGATCCGAGCCGGCAGCTTCAAACAGCTAAGATCCGAGCTCCAAGCTCCTCCCCCTTACCCATAATCCCCTGCTAACCCTTCCTGTCCTCAGATCTCATTTGCCACGTTTCAGTCAGCAGCTTGATCAAGCTTCCAGGCGTTGTAGAACAGTTTTTTGTGAGAAAAATCTTTCCTTTTTATTATAACTGTTTAAAAATATTTGTGTGTGTGTTACCCCTAGTCTTTTGGTTTTATTAGTAAACTTGTGTAGTTAATCTTAACTGTATTTAATTAGTTTGTCCTCTCCCTGTGTGTTTGTGAAGGCGTGTTTGTGTTGGGCCTAGTGTTTGAATTTTTTTTTCTAAGTATGTTTGAGGCCCCTAAAGCCTTCTTTTCTAAATGCACCAAGTGTGGCCATAAGCTGTCCCCAGCGGATGGCCACACTTGGTGTGTTATTTGCCTTGGGGTTGACAACCTCTCCTCAGGCTGCACTATTTGTGCAGCCTTCAACTCCAGGGCTTTGTGGGACAGGAGGTCGAAGTTGTTCTTGGTGGGACTGTTGCCCCTGGATCCGACTTCGTCCTCCTCTCCCTCTGTGGCACCTGCCGCGGCTGCGACAGTGCCACCCCCCATCCCTGCTCCCCTGGCCAGGACTCATCCTCCCATCACAGGCCAGAAGGAGAGGCAAGCTAGGAGGGAGTGCAAGAAGGATAAACATCACAAGCGGCAGGCCAATTCCTCCTCGGTCCCGCCAGTCAAGCAAGCGGCTTCTCCTAGAGCCGCCGGGCCTTCTCCTTCCCAACTCCATTCACCCCGTTTTTCTCCGGAGCCGGAGGAGGAGGAGACCCGGTCGCCTTCGAGGTCATCGAGGCGGCACTCCCGTCCCGCCTCGGTGGCCTCCGCTAGGTCGACTAGAAGCTTATCTGATGCAGACATGGACCGGATGATGCATAGGTTCCTCCAGGCCCAGCTGCAGATGGGAGTGCTCTTGCCTCCCCCCCCCTCCGGGGGGGTGCCCGACCCCTTTTTTCGCCCCGATAGCTTTTTCTCTGACCCACTTCCGGGGTTCGGAGCTGAGTAGCGTCAGGGCCGGGGGAGTGTCGACTCTGATAGTACCTCATACTTCGGCACCGACAGCACCCTCGAGTTTGTCGGGTCCCTTTTCGGATCCGAGCTCTCGGAGCCGATAGGAGCTGACCTTCGGATCCAGAGTTGTCAGTGTGTCTTCTGCTCCGTCTCGGTCGGAGCATACTGGCCCTTCGGATCCGACTGCTTCAGCACTGGCTCCGATCCACGCATCAGATCCGAGGGGATTGCTCTCGGATCCCAGGGAGAGCAGCTCCCCTTCGGCATTCGATGTTGTGGAGAGGGTTCTATCGAGGGATTCGAGGCCCCAGGCTCCTGCTACGGCTCCACCTCAGATGGGCCTACCTTCCATCACCCGCCCCAGGGATAGCCTGCGCCTACGTCCCAGATAGTTCCCTTGGAGGAACAGGATGTGGTTGGTGAGGCCTCTTCGGACAGCCCCCCCGAGGAGGTCCCTCACAAACATAAGTGCAAGAGGAGGCACTTGGACTCACCTGAGTCCTTGACAACAGATACAGATTTAGAGGAAGGGGAAGGTCACCCCCCGAAGACGTCTCCTTCGGAGACATCATGGAAATGCTTCGAATTAGAGGGGGGTGGTCCACCCAAAAACCTTTCTCGGATGAGTCTGTATTTCTGGAGGCGTTTGACGCAGGCCCATCTACCTCTTGGGTGTCCCCTCCCGCTGACCCCCTGGTGGACCTGATTACTACCAGGGCATGAAAGGAGCCGGACCCTGTGGAGCCCATTCCCAAGAGGCCTGATAAAATTCTTAGTCCTCCTTCCGATAGAACTTGCTGGAGCAAGGGTGCTGCTGTAGATGCCATGTTGGTGGCGGCTGCCACTAAAAAGGAACTGGCCCAGGAGAGTTCCTCGGTCCATCCTCCAGACAAGGAGTCTTGGACGATGGACCATTTGGGGAAGCGGATGTTCACTTCAGCCCTCTTCTCGGTAAGGTCGCTGAATTATATGGCAGTGGGATCTCATCAAAGAATATGCCGGGTCGCCCCCAGAGTCCATGTCGGCAGAGGATAAGAAAGTATTCTCTACCCGAATGGCCACTCTCAAATCCATTTCTAACACCTCTATGCGGCTCCTCTCTCATGCCACGGAAGGAGCCGCTAGAGCTAGCAGAGCGGGCATTGTCTTACAAAGGCATGCTTGGCTCCACCATTGTGATTTTGTGGAACCTTTCAAGGCGTCCTTCGCTAATGCCCTGTTTGACGATTCTTCCCTCTTTGGCAAGACCGTACGCGACACGCTGGTCCAGAGCGAGAAAGATGGGAAGAAGTCTGCCATCGGAGTCTGCTTCTCTGCTCCCCAGAGGTCCTTCACTAGGAACCAAAAGGGACAGAAGAAGATGTGGTTCCAGAAGTCTCAACAGTCCTGTTTTGCTACAGACCCCTTGTCCTTCAGAGGCAGAGGAGGACAGGGTGGACACCGGCCCAGAGGCAGAGGGGGACCGAAGAATTTTGGGTCGAGAGAACCCTTTTCTGATCAGCCCGCACAGCAACCCTGAAGGGTTACCCAACTGCTCTACTCTGGAGGCAGTCGGGGGGTGTTTCTCGAGGCACCTAGCTATATGGGAGTCCATTACAACAGATCACTGGGTGCTTCGGATCATATCCAGAGGTTACAAGATTCCCTTTCTCAACCTTCCTCCCAAACCCCAGAGCTTCCCCGATGTCCCACCCAATCAAAGGGAGGCAGCAGCAGCAGAAATCCTTCAGCTGCTAGAAAAAAGAGCAATCCAGCACATCCCCCCAGACCAATCCGGATCAGGCTTTTACTCTAGGTTCTTTTTGGTGCCAAAAAAGACGGGGGACCTAAGACCAATCCTCGATCTGTCCTTCCTAAACCTGTCAGTGGCCAAAGAAAAGTTCCGGATGGTCACCATTCAATCCATTCTCCCACTCCTGCAGGAGAACGATTGGATGTGCTCCATAGACCTCAAGGACGGGTACTACCACATTCTGATGGACAGGCGATCCAGAAGGTTTCTCCACTTCCGGCTAGGAGCCAGCCACTACCAGTTCAGGGTCCTTCCCTTTGGTCTCACCACAGCCCCCAGGGTGTTCACCAAAGTATTAGCAGTGGTAGCGGCCCACCTGAGACTTCAGGGAATACAGGTCTTTCCTTACCTAAACGACTGGCTCCTGTCCGCCCCCACCAGGCATCTACTGTGCTCAGCCAGAGATTATTTCCTCCACCTGGCTTCCTGACTGGGAATCACAATCAATGTAAAAAAATCTTCTCTCCAACCAACACAGGTCTTAGACTTCATTGGAGCCAGATTGGACACAAATCTTCTGCAGGTCTTATTGACTTTGGACCGACTTCGGACCCTGAAGCTCCACGTGCTTGCCCTTCTGAACTACACGGCTCCTCCAGTGGAATTGGTCCTGAGGGCTCTAGGCTCTATGGCAGTGACTATCAATCTACTACCATTGGCGCGCCTGAACATGAGGGTACTGCAATGGGCCGTACAGGTTCAGTGGTCCATTCTGCAACATCCACTGAGTTCACCCATTCCCCTCAGCAGGGTTTGCAAGAAAGCCCTACTCTGGTGGCTCCAGTCTCCGGACTTCCAGAAAGGGCGTCCGTTCTCTATGTCTCCCCCTCTTGCCACAGTGACCACGGATGCTTCTCGCCTTGGGTGGAGGGGGCACTGTATGGGCAGAACCATCCAAGGCACGTGGACCCAATCAAAGACCTTGTTGGACATCAGTGTCCTAGAGATGAGGGCGGTGCTTTTGGCATTGCAAGCACTCCAAGCTCTTCTTCCCTTGGGAACTATTGCAATTCAGACAGACAACATGTCAGTCGTCTGGTATATCAACAAACACAGGGGAACCAGGTCCTAACCAATTTGTCGAGAGGCCATGAGAGTTTGGGAATGGGCGATCTCCACCAATTACTTTCTCATAGCAACGCACATTCCGGGCCGGTCGAATATCTTGGCAGACAGACTGAGTCGAACCTTCCTTTCACCATACGAGTGGTATCTGAACCGGAGAGTGGCGAAGCAAATTTTCCTCAAATGTGGTCAACCTCTTCGCATCTCCTTCGAACACAAAGTGCAGTGACTACTTCGCTCTAATTCCTCCACCAGGGGAATCCCCCAGAGATGCTTTGGTGCATGTTTGGCCATCCGGTCTACTTTATGTTTATCCTCCTCTTCCCCTAATTCTGAAATTCTTGCAGAAAGCACGTCAATTGGGGAGCAAAATGATCCTCATAGCCCCATTCTGGCCTCGTCAAGCGTGGTTCCCTTGCCTGTGGTCTCACCTAGTGAACCCCCCATGGGTTCTAGATCCCACGCCTGATCTGATCTCCCATCCGCTAGGGTTGACAACCCCGAACCTGGACAATCTTAAGCTCACAGCTTGGTTGATCCAGTTCCAGTGATAGCTAGGACTCCCGGTATCTCATCATCTGTTAAAGCTATTTTAGTAGCCGTTCATAAGCCTTCCACGAGGAAGGTTTATAATAGCAAGTGGAAACGTTTTTCAATCTGGGCAGAACGCAGAAACTTAGATCACTTTACAGCCCCGTTACCGGCAGTGCTAGAATTCTTATCAACCTTATTCGACCAGGGTGCTAGCTCCTCTATGGTCAAAGTCCAGTTAGCTGCAATCTTCCACTGTCATGTGGGAAATGGTCTCGGCCCCCTGGCCTCTTCCAAATTATGTAAGACCTTTTTAAAAGGCACCTTCCTCTTGAGACCTCCTTTTAAAGATCCAGTTCCTCCATGGGATTTAACTCTTGTTCTCCAATCTCTGACAGCCCCTCATTTCGAGCAAGCAGCCACGGTGGACCTAAAATTCTTATCCTGGAAGACGGCCTTCCTTATTGCCATCACTTCGGCCAGAAGGGTTTCGGAACTTCAAGCCCTTTGCGCCAAACCGCTATACTTGGTTTTTCATAAAGATAGAGTTTCCCTCAGGACCAATCCTTCCTTCTTGCCCAAGGTCACGTCGGAACCCAACATCAACCAATCCATTAATTTACCAGTATTCTTTCCAAATTACCAGAACAAAGGTGAATATAAGTTACATTCCCTGGACGTACACAGGCAATTAAGATTTTATCTGCACAGGTCCGCTGGTCACAGGAAATCAGGCCAGCTCTTTGTATCCTTTGTGAAACCCTCTTTGGGAAAACCAGTATCGACAGTTATATTGTCCAGATGGATTTCCCAATGTATCCTACTAGCATATCAAAGTTCTGGTCGACCCGAACCTGAAGGAGTCCACGCTCATTCTACTCGATCAATTTCCACCTCTGCTGCTTTTTGGTCCAGGGTTTCCTTGGATGACATTTCCTCAGCAGCCACTTGGGCTTCATCTCATACATTCATTAACCATTAAGTTGGACATAATTTCCAGAGGGAGAGCATCCTTCGGCTCCGCAGTGCTCCGGAATATCCTTCCATGAGGACCTCCCAAGGTTTGTGTAGCTGGGGACTCTGTCCCACAGGTTGATGGACAAATGAAGTTAACTACTTCAGATAAAGAAGTTATGTACTCACCATAATGTTCCATCTGAGTAGGTAATCTTCATTTGTCAGCAACCGACCCTCCCTCCATCCATCCCCCTAACCTATAGTGCGTACTGGAAGGATTCCTAGCCCTTGTTTTCCAGATATATTAGGTTAGGATTTGCAGGTAACTCCTGTGTTATAATACTCTGTATTGCTAAGCAAACTCGATCTGAGGACAGGAAGGGTTAGCAGGGGGTTATGGGTAAGGGGGGGAGGAGCTTGGAGCTCAGATCTTAGCTGTTTGAAGCTGCTGGCTCAGATCCGATGCCCACAGGTTGCTGACAAATGAAGATTACCTACTCAGATGGAACGTTATGGTGAGTACATAACTTCTTTTTTTTGGCAGACGTTATTTATTCAGTC
The DNA here is from genome assembly GCF_019279795.1 of Protopterus annectens. NCBI lineage: Eukaryota > Metazoa > Chordata > Ceratodontiformes > Protopteridae > Protopterus > Protopterus annectens. The sequence goes on from NC_056734.1 coordinate 757,756,160, forward strand.
ATTCTCCAATTCACACTTTACAATGTTAAGGGTATTGTGGGAACTGGAGCCTGCTCCCACAAGTAGTGGCTGATAAACATAGAAGCTGTCTGGAGTAAGAAGCTTGTCCGTCACAAGATATGCATATACAGTTAGTATCACATCACATTCATACCCATTGGACATTTTGACCATGCACCTTCAGTGTCACATTGCAAGCATACCTGTTGGTACTTTACTAACAGTATGTTTGGAATGTGAGATCAAACTAGAGTGCCAGGAAAAAATAGTGCAGGTACAGAGCGAACGTGCATACTCTATGCATAAGGCAGTTCATTTGGGAACTGAACCACAGAGAATATTTGAGGTAACATTGCTAACCACTGTGCCACCCCTTATTCTTGGATAATATTCACATCCTATCATATTTGAGAGTTGCTTTTGTCACATTGGTATGTTTTTGGAATAACAGGTTTTGTGTTGAATAGTTCAACACTTTTAGTTATGATTCAGGCTTGTCAACATTCTTTTTTGGAATGCTACTCTCTTCCTAGTGTCGAAGTAGTATTTCAAGATTCTAGCAGAAAACTTATTTTTTGTATGCGTTTGCCTGCCTGTCTATGCGTGTATGTGCATTCATTCTTGCAGTAAATGTGCTAAGCTATATCAGAGGCTGAAGGAAATCCAGAACTAATGAAAATTATATAAGTGAAGTATTGTATCTGGCTCCATTGGCATAAAGATAAAAGTTCTAACTGTGCCCCTAGATGACCCAAGTTCAAATAATGGCCTATGCAAGGGAAGAGGGAAAGGAGTAGACTGAGAAGGAAAATCTCTGGTCTCGTTTATTAGGGGAAGGACATTGAAGACAAGGTCTTTTCAGTGCTGACATCACTTATGGAAGTGAGTGACATATGCTTACTAATGCTCATTGCACACTAAACATTGAGTATGCTGCTTGGTATGCTTGCTGGAAATGGCTAGGGCTTAAGCACAAAATCCCTAATTCCTAACAGAATGGATGATGGCACTGCCTCTGCTACTTGACCATTTTCTTTAGGTGGAATGAATAGGCCATATTGCATTAAACTTCTGGTGGAATAAACAGCCATTTAAGCAGTTTGATGGTCCCTGGAGAATGGGGAGCAAAAAAAAAAATATTTGTACTAAAAGTGATGTTGTTTTAAAATTTCATTCCTTGCCATTTTCTAATATGGGCAGATAAAGACTTGACCTAAAACTGACAGAAACCCTAGGGGCTCAGACCAGAACTGTGATTCCTCACAAGTTAGTCCCTCATCTTTGAATTTGGTAGTGTGCAAGGTTGTAAGGAGTCTTAATCTTACATGATCCAGACCAATCCACTTCAACTAAAGGAATGGTCACTACACGTGAATTTGATTCTGTACCTTAGGAACTCTCCAAAGTGTGTCCCCCTCGCTTCCCTAATGCATTTTCTCTTTTGTCCAGAGCATGGATCCTTCATTGTTCCAACACTTTTTTTGTAGATGTTTATGCTACTTTACTTTTATGGGAGATAAGTACCATTTTTTTCTTCAGAAATTTGTAGCTAGGTAGTTTATTGATTTATATACTTATTTGCAAATTAGATCAATTCCCTTCCCCATTCCTGACGTGCCATTATAAGTCTTTTCTTTTCCTTCCTGTCACTTCTTATGTTAGCATTCTTTTAGAGTATTTTTCACTTCATTACAGTGAGTTATTTCTAGTTTTGTACTGTTGCTTTTTGCTGCTGCTGTTGTACATTATTGCTTAGTGTGTATGGAGCTCAAAACTGATCTTTTTTTCTCTCCATAATGTTGCTGTTGGTCATGTCATTTTTACAGTTTTTCAGTAGTTATGGACAAGACCTCAGGGTTTAAGAAGTGTTCCAGGTATGGTCATAAGATCTCTTCAGGACACACATGACCTGTGCGTTGTGTGCCTAGGGTTGGATCATTTTAATTCTGAATGTGATTCAGAAGTATTGGATGTTAAGTTGTCTATCTCGCCTTCGTTCTTGCTGTTTGGGTTCGGAGCCTATCCTCTGCTCCGACTTGGCCATCTTCTATAGCTCGAGAGCTGTTTACTGGCTCAAGGCTACCCCTCATCCCAGAATGCCCAGCGTTAGCTACCCAGATCTCATTTGCCGCTTCAGCTGCGAGGTTGCTCCCTTACTGGCTCAGGCTTGTATAATCTTTTTGATATTATATATTGTTACCTTTTTTCTTGAAAGTTTGCCAAGTAATTGTCTTTTAGTATGTAGATAATATTCCTTATCCCTTTTTTCGCATTCTTGTGTATTTTAGCTTTGTTGGCCATCGCTCCATAACTCTTAGGCCTTCTGTTCCTTTGAACTCGTTTAAATTAGAGAGTCCCCCCCCCCCTCCCCACAGGATCACCGTTTAAGTTAGAGGCTTTCCTTCTATTCTTTAACTGTAAAAAAAAAAAAATAAATAAATTCTATTTGTTCTTGTTTTTATAGTATAGTTTCATTATTTGTTGTGTGTTTGTTGTTACTATAATGTCTAAAGATACTAAGAAAATGTCTCTGACAGATGGGCGCACTAGTTGTGTTTATTGTTTGGGCGCTGTTCAGCTGCAGGACTCCTGTTCTATATGTCATGCTTTTAGTCCAAGGGTCCTGCAGGAGCGCAAAAACAAACTAATCCTTCAGGAATTATTGAAGCCTCAGGATTCTCCGGCTAAAAGTTCTCAGCCAGCAAAATCCCCTAAGTCTGTCAAGCCGTCCGCTCCACCTTCGGAGCCGACTCCTTTACTTGACCAACCAAGCATGTCGGTACCAGCTGGCACCGACAAGACAACTCCTCTGTCAGCTCCATCTGCTACTTCGGAGCCGTCTCAGAGCCATAAGAGACTAAGGTCGCCATCCTTGAAGTCCATCCACTCGACACCATAGTCACCTTTATTACAGAGTGAACGTAGCCACCATTCTTCCCACTCCTCTCGATCCTCTAGATTATCGGATCATGATGTGGAGAGAGTAGTAAGTAGGTTGCTTAAGTCACAGGCACTGGCAAAAATTCTGTCCAGCCCACCTCAACAGGTATCGGCTCCAACTGCTTCTATTTCTATTCCTCCTCTGACTACCTTTAGCTCGGAGCCGGAGACAATGGATCCTCAGGCAGTAAAACCGTTGGCTCCAATCATCATTTCTCCTTCGGTTCCAACGTCGGCTCCGATTACCTCGATTGTACCTTCTATTGAGGGATCTGGGCACCAAGGCTCTCTCGTCGGCTCCAAGGGGGGGAGTGGCATCGGACCCTTGTCCGACCCCGTTCTCCCCCTCAGAGCTTCGGCACAGGTGAGCTCGGCTCCAACATCGGCCTTGGAGCCGTTACCCTTGACATGGAGAAAGACTCCTGTTTCTTCGGAGCCGGAGATTTCTCTGCCTAGAGGTCAGGATGCCTTCGACGTCATGCAGAGTGTGCTGTCCCCCGAGACAGCTCTACTGCCAGCTCCATCGGCGTCTCCCCCCCGTGGTGTCTGTGCCAACCACTATGTCTCCACCAGACCCCAAGCGTAGGGAACATATGCCCCAGGACACCCCATTGGATGATCCTTCTTCTTCCGAAGCCTCCTCTGATCATTCGGAGGAGCCTCCCTGGAAGAAGAAGTGCAAGAGGAAGCACATAGACTCCCCTGAGCCTGTCACTTCAGATACAGACATGGATGAATCGGAAGGGTCCCCAAGGTCTCCCTCAGAAGACGTTTCCTTTTTGGACATCCTTGAAATGCTTATGCAGAGGAGGGACTGGACTTCCCTAGCCCCTACCGAGGATGAATCTGTATACTTGGACACATTCGGTTCCCGACCTTCCTCCTCCTGGGTATCTCCTCCTTTCAATCCACTCATGTCTGTAGTGGCTCGAAAGGCTTGGTCAGCTCCAGATTCTGTGGAACCTACTCCAAGGAAACCAAGTAAATTCATTACAGCCCCCCAGGACAAGCAATTCCTCTCAAAACGTGTGCCTGTTGATGCCATGGTGGTAGCAGCAGCCACCAAGAAAGAGTTAGCAGAGACCTCTTCTTCTGTTCATCCTCCGAACAGAGTCTTGGATGATGGACAGATATGGAAAGTGAATGTTTGCTTCAGTGACCTTTTCTATGAGGTCCCTGAATTCTCTATGCCATTTTACACGTCTTCAAAGGGATCTCCTGAAAGAACTTGGAGATACCCTTCAAGATCCTACAGCTGAGAGAGCACCAGCCAAAGTAGCTTCTCAGCTTGCGACTCTTAATTCCATAGTTGACTCCTCCATGAGGCTGATTTCCTATGCAGCCGATGGAGCGAGCAGAGCCGCAGGGACAGGTGTGGCTCTTGGGAGACATGCTTGGATGTGGCTGTGTCAGTTTGCGGAACCCTTTCAAGCATCCTTCACCAATACTCCCTTTGATGGCTCTTTTCTCTTTGGGCCTCAGGAGAAAGACACTTTGACCAGGTGTGAACAGGAAGGCAAGACTCTCTCTGCCGTGGGAGTCCATTTTTCCACTCCTTCCAGACCTTATCCCAAGGGTCAGAAGAGTAGAAAGATGTGGTTCCGAAAATCCCAGGGACCCTTGCCTGACACACGTGGTGATTTTTTTTCCCCCCAGAAGCAGAGGGGGAAACAACAATAACAGACCCCGCCCTCGTGGCAGAGGGGGAACTCAAAACCAGGGTGACAGAGAAACTTTCTCTGCCAAACCCTTCCAGCATCCCTGAAGGGTTGCCCGACTGCTCACCTCTGGAGGCAGTCGGGGCAAGACTTTCACTGTACCCAAAATCCTGGCAAAATATAACAAGAGACAGATGGGTACTATCCATCATATCCAGAGGTTACAAAATTCTCTTCCATCAATCCCCCATAGAATCAAAAAAGCCCATCCCAGATGTCCCACCCAATCTAAGGGATCAAGCAATCAGAGAAGTTTCAAGACTGCTAGAAAAAAGAGCCATTCAAGAAGTCCCCGCAGACCAACTAGGATCCGGAACTTACTCAAGATTCTTTTTAGTACCGAAAAAGACAGGGGACTGGAGACCAATACTGGATCTCAGCAGATTGAACAAATCTGTACAAAAAGAAAAGTTCCGGATGGTGACACTGCAGTCCATTTTCCCTTTTCTGGTTCAGGACAATTGGATGTGCTCCATAGATCTTCAGGACGCATACTACCATATCAAGATAGACAGATGGTCCAGGAGATTTCTTCGCTTCCGGATAGGGGCCAGTCATTACCAGTTCAGAGCTCTGCCCTTTGGTCTCACCGCAGGCCCCCAGGGTGCTCACCAAGTGTATGGCAGTAGTCACGGCTCACCTGAGGCGTCAAGGATTCCAGGTGTTTCCCTATCTAGACGACTGGCTCCTGACTGCTACCACCAGGCATGAACTCTTAGAGGCAGGGGATTATACAATCACATCATGCACTCAACTAGGTATTACAGTAAACTTTGAAAAATCTGCCTTGTTGCCCTGTCAGTCTATTACATACATAGGAGCAGAATTAAACAAAAAAGAAATGTTTGCAAAATTACCACAGGAAAGAGTTTCTACTATTCGTCAACAAGTGCTAATTCTAATGCAGAGCAAAAGGGTTCAAGTCAGACATGTCCTCCAAGCCCTAGGCTCCATGGCAGCTGCAATTCTTCTTGTCCCATTAGCGCATTTCCACATGAGAATCCTTCAGTGGCTTCTTTTCACGCAGTGGTCTTTCCAGGAACTACCCATGTCTCACATGATCCTGATCAAAGAAACATGCAAAAGGCACATTTCTTGGTGGATGGTCTCCCCACTAGTAATTCAGGGCAGACCCTTCATACAACCCGCACCAGTAGCCATAGTGACCACGGACGCCTCCCTGATAGGGTGGGGGGGGGCATTATCTAGGCAGGACAGTCCAAGGCACTTGGCAACCTCACGAGTACCATCTGCATATCAATGTCCTAGAAATGAGAGCGGTTCTCCTAGTGTTGCAAGACCTTCAAGACTCTTTTCCTTCCAGGACCATTGCAATCCAAATGGACAACATGTCAGTGATGTGGTACATCAACAAACAGGGCGGGACCAGGTCTTACCCCTTATGTCGAGAAGCACTCAGACTGTGGCAATGGGCAATTTCCTCCCAATGTTTTCTGATAGCAATGCACATACCTGGGAAATCAAATGTTATAGTGGACAGGCTCAGCAGAGCTATCCTCATGCCTCACAAGTGGTCTCTGAATCAGAAAGTTGCGGATCTTATCTTCCGCAAATGGGGACAGCCTTGCTGCAACCTATTTGCCACTCTACTCAACAACAAATGCAGCAGCTACTTCTCCCTATTTCCTCTTCCAGGTCATATACCCAGAGATGCTGTAGTTCATGATTGGCCTCAGGGACTTCTTTACGCTTTTCCCCTAATTCCAAGACTCATACAGAAAGCAAAATCGTTGGGTTGCAAAATGATCCTCATTGCCCCATATTAGCCTTGACAAATATGGTTCCCGTTCCTACACCTCCGCCTTCTGGATCAGCCATGGATTCTGGACCCGGTTCCAGATCTGCTGATTCACCAATCAGGCGGGTTGCACCAATGCCTTCAAACTCTCCAGCTCACAGCTTGGTTACTCCACTTCCAACCTTAGCCAGGCTTTCCAATATCTCCCCAGCAGTCCGTGATATTATTGTTTCCTCACATAAGTCTACTACGAGGAAAACGTATGCTAGTAAATGGAAACGGTTTTCTTACCGGGCAGAATCTAGAAATTTGGATCCTTTCTCAGCCCCAGTCCATGAAATTCTTGAATTTCTAACACAGCTTTTTCAGTCTGGTGCGGCTTCTGCTACCATTAGAGTACAACTAGCTGCCATTTCTAATTTTCATATCGGTATGTTTAATTCTAGCATAATGTCTCATAAGCTCTGCAAAGCCTTCATGAAAGGAACATCTCTTCTTAGACCCCCAGTTAGAGATCCTCCCCCTCCTTGGGATCTCAGTTTAGTTTTAGCCTCCTTAATTTTGCCTCCATTTGAACCAGCAGCATTGTGTCCTTTAAAATTTCTTTCTTGGAAGACACATTTTCTGGTTGCTATCACTTCAGCTAGACGTGTCTCAGAACTTCAAGCACTATGTGTTCGTCCTCCATACCTGGTGTTTCACAAGGACAGAGTTTCTCTGAGGTCCAATCCATCCTTTATTCCTAAAGTCTGCTCATAGAGCAATTTAAATCAATCCATAGATCTCCCAGTTTTCTTTCCAAATCACAGCAACAAGGCTGAATACAAACTCCACCAATTGGATGTACACAGACAATTGAGTTTTTACCTCTATAGAACTAAGGAACTAAGAAAGTCAGACCAGTTATTTCTTTCTTATGCCTTCAACAAACAAGGTCTTCCAGTTTCTAAAGTGACCTTATCCAGATGGTTATCTGATACTATTGCCTTTATTTATCAATTACTAAATAAAGAGCTACCAGCTAAACCAAAAGGTCATTCCACTAGAGCATTAGCCACCTCTGTAGCTTTTCAGTCTAGGTTGCCCATCGACTCAGTCTGTGCAGCTGCCACTTGGGCAAACTCTGACACTTTTATCTCTCATTACAAGGTAGATATGGTCTCCCGGAGCAGCGCTTCCTTTGGTTCTACTGTTCTGAAGAGTTTGTTCCAATGAGCCACCCGGGATTTTAGGTGCTAGGGACGCTGGCCCAAACAGCAAGAAAGAAGACGAGATAGACAACTTAATATAAAGAAGTTATGTACCAACCATAACGTTCCATGTTAGTTGTCTTCATCTCGCCTTCCTTCTTGCATCCCTCCCTCCTTCCCCCTTCCTAGACGATTGTGAGGAGCTCCCTTTTGTTTTCACTGGTTGAGCATCTTTTATTAATTCACATGCCAGGGAAATCTATAACTCTTTCCTTGTTTATGTGTATTGGACAACCAGTTTTAGTAACTGGTTACTCTACTAATGTCTAGTGTGCACTATCACAAACGAGATCTGGGTAGCTGATGCTGGGCATTGTGGGATAAGGGGTAGCCTCGAGCCAGTAAACAGCTCTCGAGCTATAGAAGATGGCCGAGTCGGAGCCGAGGATCGGCTCTGAACCCAAACAGCAAGAAGGAAGGCGAGATGAAGACAACTAACATGGAACATTATGGTAGGTACATAACTTCTTTTTCCCATACTTTAAAGGAACACTGGAATAAGCTGATTTTAAAGGGTTTTCTACCATTTGAGGGCAAGAAAGAAGACAAGAAAGAAGAACAATGAAAAAGAAGACCAGAGAATAGTAGACTCAGGAATGGGGATAAGACTTCCCATAAGGTACCAAGTAGGATTTTGTCATCTGAAAAACAAGATAATGGAGACCCCAACAGGAGATTTCAGTTCCTCCTTAGTCCTCTCCTGAGGAAAAGAGTTGGTGCTCCTTCAGTACTCTAGCTCCTGACCTTGGTCAACAACATCAAGTCCAGCAAAGTCTGTCAGTATGGAATCTCATTGTTCATCTTGACTGGGAAAGTATGATAAAGGTCATGATCAGGACCCATTTTGAACTTGGTGTCCTCTCCTCTCCCTCTATTTCTAGGGCAACTAGAGAAGGACCTTTTCCCTTCTCCTCTTGTGCTTCTGCTCCAGGCCCATTTTCTGCACTGGTGGTGTTGAATCCAAATATAGTGACTGTGCCATCCATTTCTGCACTGACAGCTCTTTTTCCAGTGATACTGAACCCTTTAGTTCTAATGGCCTTTGTTCCTTCCTTTGGTACTGAGGGCCAATAGGCCTGAATACATTGATGTTTATGGCTCATCTCTGGCATCAGTACATATTCCATTGTTTCACGGTATCATCAGAGTTTGAGCCTTCTGTGCCAGAATGTCCCTTAGTGCTGTGCTCCACCTAAGCTATGAATTTCTACACTGTTGAATCTGCATTGTACTTATAGTATGACAGTGAAACCAATGACTTTGGTGATGATTTTAACACCAGTAGCTGAGTTAACCTCCTAGTTGGTTGCCATTGGTTAATGAAGCACCTTCTACTTTGGCTGTTCTACCTGGGTCTTTCATCCTTAACCTTATCCTTATCCTTATCCTTATTTTAGCAAGACCTGCCATGAAAGAGCCTGCATAGACCTCAAGCATTCTGGGTCTATGGAGGCCTCAAGCATTCTGGGAAGATTCTTTTTTTGAACAATTGAACAAGCCTAATCTCCTAGCTTTCTGAGACAGTATATGCAAGAGAAAGCACCTAGAATCTGTACCTGAATGTTCCACCCCAGTTGCTGATCTTGAGAACAGAAAAGCTTTCCCACAATCCCCTCTGGAAAACCGCAAGAGGCTTTTTGATCCACATCTTGGGTGGGCCAGTTTCACAGACCATGGGATTGATTTAGTGTTGGGCAGGGCATGATGAGAGCCAGAGATTGCTGAGACAGTCACCAGGAAACCAGGTAAGCTCCTTTGGCCTCTCACTAGGAAACCAGACAAGATCCTCTGGCCTCTCAAGGACAGACCACAATGGAGTAAGGCCCTGCTTGCAGACTGTTGTGGTGGCAGACACTACCAAGATAGCACCTACAGAGTACAGCCCTCAGTCTATGCCCCAATTAAGGACAGTATGGCAATGGATCAAATGGGAAACTGAGCTTTTGTGTCGGGTACTTTAGCCATATGGGTTTGGAACTGTGATATGTCACATTTTTAGCATGACTTGGAGAAGACACTAGACATTCTGAAAAGCTTGCACATAGCAAACTGTGTCATCAAATAGAATCACAGGTGGCAGCCTTGAATAGCATCACATTACCCTCCATGAAGCTGATTCACAACATGGTGGATGGAGCAGCTGGGACAAGTATCACTATGAGGTGACAGATTTGACTCAAACTCTGTGGATTCATGGAAAGCTTTTAGTTGTTCATTGCCAGTGTTCCTTTTGATTAATCTTCCCTATTTGGACTGCAGAAAGAAAAGTTGCTCAGAAGTGAGCTAGAAGGGGAAATGCATTCAGCTTTTGTGAATAACATCATAATCCCCCAGAGGTTACTTGCCAGGACCCAAAAGGGAATGAAGAACATATGGTTAAAGAAGTTCCATCACCCTGCATATGAGCAGTGTTCTGGCAAAAACTGTTGTGGTCACAGAAGTTTCTGTAATGGACACAGCCTTAGAGGTAGAGACAGACTGAAGAATTTGGGGTCCTTTGTCCTTCTCCCTGAGAGTCAGCCACTGCACCCATGAAGGTTTGCCCAAGTGTCCATCTCTGGATGCAGTCAGGAGTTGAATATGCTGAAATTTGACTGCGTGATTGGCCATCATGCAGGATAAGTGAATTAGGGAAATTAAGGAAAATAAGTGAATTAGGGCAGTGCAGTGGTAACATTGTCACATCACAGCAAGAGGCTCTCTGGATCGATTCTTGGCTGGAGTGCCTTCTGTGCGGAGTCTGCATGTTCTCCCTGCATTCACGTGGGTTTCCTCCAGGTGCTCCGGTTTCCTTCCACATCCCAAAGACATGCTGTAGGTGGATTAGACACTCTAAATTGGCCCTAGGCATAAGTGCCTGCATGTGTGCACCTTCTGTGGAAGGTTGGGCGCCGGGCTGGCAATTCAACACTGTAAAACTCCATTGCCAGTCATGACCGGACAGGTGATCCGCTGTGGCGACCCCTAACCGGGAAAAGGCCGAAAGACAAATAAATAAATAAATAATTTCCAGAAGCTATTTAAGTTCCTTTTCAGAGACACCAAATGCTATAACTTTTCCATTTTCAGACATCCCATCCTTCCAGAAGCAACTGACCAAATTAGAGTTACCCTATTTGCTAGCAAAACAGTCAGTACAAGCAGTCTCAGCATACCAAACCTCCAGACCAGGCTAGATAGGTCCTGAGGTCTACCTCAGTTTCTTTTTAGTTCCCTCCAAAAAAATGAAGGCCTTCAGGCTAATATACTAAGTGTTTATGTTAGGAAAACCAAGTTCCAGATGATCATGGTGCTGTCAATCCCAACGTGTCTTCAGGAGGGAGACTGGATTTGTTCTTTGGACCTCCAGGATGACTACCTAGATATAAAGATAGCAAAGGTATCCAGGAAATCTGCACTTTTAAGTGAGTGTCCATCATTACCAGTTCAGAGACCTGCCCTTTAGTCTCTCCACAACCTCCTGGATGTTGACCAAATGTATGGTAGCAGTTGCTGGTCTTCTGAGACTTTTGAGGATAAGAGTTTTACCTTATCAGGATAACTGTCTCATGGTTGCAAACTCAAGAGCCCTTAATTTGTGCAAGGGACTACTTACTTTGGCTTTGCATGTCCTTGAGCATCTCAGCGAACACTGCAGTCACACCTGGATCAGTGCATATTCTGATGTTCATTGGTTGTCATCTGGACACCAGGTTTATCATTTCCTTGAAACATTCCACTAGTTTTTACCTCTGCAACATCCATCTGTGCAGCCAGCCATCATTTTAAGAGTACTAGGACTCAAGGCAGCAGCAATACATATGGTACTGGTCACCACATTTCATTTGAGAGTGTTACAATGGAGTCTGCATGTTCAGTGGTCTAATTTGGAGGACTTTATGCACCAGCCTATCCAGATGTCTAAAGTGTCAGTAAGGAGTGTTCTTTTTTGCCTCCACTTCCCTTGATCACGTTCACCAAGGACCTGTCTTACCTGGGGTAAGGTTGACATAGTTTGAGACAGATGGGTCTGAAGGACTTGTACTCAGCAAGAGGTTTCTTTACACATAAATATCCTGGGCATGAGGGTTTTCTTGCTAGAATTGCAGACCTTTCAAGACCAAAGGTTGCAATAACCATAAACTTAGACTGCATGTCTGTAATAGGGTACATCAACAAACAAGGGGGTAATTAGGTCCTACTCAATGTCTCAGAAGACAGTAGGAATGGGTAGTTGGCTCACAGTGTTTTCTTGATAGCATTACACATCCTGGGTCAGGTTATCAAGCTATTGAACAAAATCAGCAGATGTTTGCTGATGCTTTGCTGGTGGTTCCTCAGTCTGCATGGATAATTTTCCATCACTGTAGGAAGCCTTGCCACAACATTTTTGCTCACCAACCAATGCCAAGTCAGCAACTTCTTTTCTCTTATACCTCCATAAGGATCAGACACTCTGGGATGCTCTAGTCCACAAACTGCCTTGGGGCTTTTTTACTGTTTTTTTTTCCTCTCATTATGACATTTATATAGATTCCTGTGGAATCACCTCATAAGGAAACCTCTCCTCCTGAGCCTCATCCAGATTACTTGTCTCACCCTTCCAGCAAACTTCATCCAGACATTTGGTCCTTCAGGTTAACTGCATGGTTTCTCCAGTTCTAGTAATCTATCTTACCCATATAGAATGGTCTAAATCCTAATGGCTACTCAGAAGCCTTCTGCTAGGAAACTTTGTAAAGGGAAATGGTTCAACTTCTCATTCTGGGCCACCAGTGAAGGACTTGACCCCCTTATGGCACCTTTCCTAGCAGTTATTCATTTCCTAACAAAACCATAAGACCAATGTACTAGTGTGTCCATGCTCAGAGCAGACTTAGTATCCATTTCAAACTTTAACCAGGGTTTTGACCATTCATCTTCAGTTTCTCAAAAAGTCTGTAAAGCATTCGTGAGGGATGACTTCTTCCTGAGATCACCTTTTAAGGACCTAGTTTAGCCATGGGACCTTAATTTTATTCTTGAAAATTTAACTTGTTTGCCCTTTAAACCAGTGGTGATTGCAGATCACAAATTTCTACATTAGAGAACATTTTTTCTAATGTCTCAATTCATGCTGTCTCCTGTTGACATCATTACAGAATTTTTCAAAAAAGTGAGCTAACCTTGCTTTCATGCCAAAGTCAGCTAGTGATTTAAACCTTAATTAGTCAATAAACCTCTCAGTTTTCTTTCCAGAATTATCCAGTAGAGGAAAATATAAGTGGATGTTCATAGAAAATAAAAATTGTATTTGCGTAGAACAAAAAAAACTTTAAGAAAAAATGACTAACGTTTTGTTTTCTTTGCACCTAACAGACTGAGCCAAAAAAGTTTAAAGTTGCATTGTCCAAGTACCTGTCTGACAGCATTGTTTACCATTACTTTTCTAGCAGCAGGGTAATTCCAGTAAACCCAGAACTCACTCAATCAGATCTATAGCTGTATCTTTAGCCTACTTTAAAAATTTGAGTAGATGGCGCCTGTGCTGCTGTGACGTGGACTTCACTACATATTTTTGCAAAGCCTACAAGCTGGATATGATCTCGAGGACCAGATCTTCCTTTAGGACCACCATTCACTATGGAACTCTACACAGTGCCAGTCAGGCTGTACAACTAGTGCTCTGATATTTTCTTTTCCATATGTCTCAGCACGTGGTTATATCTGATCCAAACTGATCTGAGTCCAGCAATATAGAGTTCGGTTACAAGGCTCAAGCTCTTCCCTTCTCCCATAATGCAGCTCCAACCCCACTGCCCTCAGATCTCATTTGCCATTCCAAATTGGTTTTGAAGGGCCTTCTTCCTTCCTAAGTGGGAGACTTCTGTCACAGGGTCCCCTTCTTTTAAGAAGGCTTCTGATAAGCCAAAGAAGGACAGACCCTGAGAGTGTGAAAGCGACAAGGATCTCAGCAAATATAGATTGGAAGGAGAGTTGGAAGAGGTCTCTGCATCCTTCTTCAATTCAAAACCTGCTGTGTAGGCCCCTTGGTTCTCAGATCTAACAGCTTCCCCTGTGGCTCCAGGGTCATGTCACATTCAGATCCAATGTATGGTTGCCTCCAATCTTATGCCTCTGGTATTTTCATCAGAAAAGTCTTCTCCCAGTATCCAGTTGCTAACCCTTCCTTTAGACAGGCCAGGCACTGATCCCCCAGACCTGCCTCAGTGGCTTCTTCCCTTAGGTCAGTATAGTTTTCAAGGAGTTTGTCTGAAGCAGATTTGGATAAGATGATGCAGACCCTTTTGAAGGCCCAGATCCTGTTGGGAGTTCTTACTACCCTCCACAGAGTGGTGAGACCTTGCCTTTCCACCCATTGTTTTCTCTCCTTCTCTGGTCTATTTGTCAGATGTGGAAACTTTGGCTCTAGGTGTTGCTTGCATGGTCCCTCTGCCAGAGCTAAGATTGTGGATGTCTTTGACTCTGACAATTTATCTGACTCACTCCACTTCGAACACTTTGGAGCCAGATGGGACTTGGAGCTGAGGGGTTAGTGTTGAAGTCGACTCCAAAGTTTTCAAAGCCTTTCCCAGTACTTACAGCCTTAGCTCTCAACAGCTTAGCACCAGCCACTACATTGAATTCTTGCAAGACAGTGTCCAGGGACGACTTATTTCAGGGTTTTTGGGTGTGAGAAGGCCTTCTTCACAAAATGCCTCACCTTCGGCATATAAAGCATTTGAGAAGATCCTCTCCTACTCAAAAGAGGGAGTGACCTGTACACTTTTGTATCCAAGCCTGGAACCACTCCATTTCCGAATCGTCGGTGCCACATCATCATATTCTTAGACAGTCAGCACCAACCAACCTCGAGCCAATCTAAGTCATGTTTACCCTGTTGCTTCCAACTCTCCTCCACCTAGTATCTCCCCCATGTAGAAGCAGAGGAAGCACAAATGCAAGAGGAGACGTTTAGATTCCCCTCAAAAGTCCTTAACCAGGGATACTGATGTCATTGAAGGGCAAGGTCTCCCAGATCTCCCCTGGAAGATGTCTCATTTGGCAAGCTCCTAAAATTATTCATACAAAGGGGAGGGTGGAAACCGTATTCCCCTTCCTGGAGAAGTCAGTATTTATTGAGGCTTTTGGTGCAGGCACATCTATGATCTGGGCAGTCCTACCCCCATAAAAGGTTTAGTGGATTTGGTGTCCCAATGAGCTTGGAGGTAACCAGACATGGTAGACGTAATTCTCTGCAATCCTGACAAGATATTAGTGTCCCCGAAGGATAGGGCACATTGGAGTAATGGGACTGCAGTGGTTGCTATTGTGGTGGCTGCAGCAAATAAGAAGTAATTCTCGGAAACCAGTTCCACTGTCCACCTCCCTAACAGAGAGTCCAGGGTGCTGGACAAGTTTGGCATGCATGTCTATGCTTCAGTGATATTTGCCTTGCGAACACTGAACTGCATGACCAACTTTACCAGACTGCAGAGGGATTTGATGTAGGAACTGTCAAAATCACTGACAGGTCCCACAAATGTGTAGTCCCTTAGGGCCTTTGTGTTTCAGCTGGTAAGCATGCAATCTATCATAAACATGTCCATGTATCTCCTGTTTAATGCAGCAGATAGCATGCCTGGAGCAGAAGGCACTAACCTTACAATCTGCCATTATCCTTAGATGCGACTTTGACTTTGTGGAGAGTTTCAAGACATCTTTCTTGAATGTCACACTCAGTGTGTCATCCTTATTTGGATCCAAGGTCAAGGACACCTTGTCTGCTGTTGGAATCCATTTTCCATACCTCAGAGGTCCTTTTCACATGACCAAAAAGGTAGAAAAGATTTTTTCATTCTGGAAGTGCCAACGTTTTGCCCAAGACATTTCTGGTGACATGACCCCTCAGGGCAGAGGGTGGAGCTTTAATGGGCATTGCTGTAGTGGTAGAAGTAGACCAAGGATTTAGAGGCTGTTTCACAGATAAACACTTTCAGTGCTGCCTTTCTCTGGAGGCTGCTTGGGGAGCTTATCTCTCCACCCTCAAGCCTGTGAGGCCAAGATCCCTGATTCTTCGGTGTTGAGAGTAATAACCAGAGATTACTCCATTCTGTTCACATCCTCCTGAAAACAACTAACAAGGCCTTTCCAGGCATTTCACTCCAGCAAAGAAGGGTAGCAACACAGAAAATATTAAAGCTGTTAAAAAAAGAGCAATCCAGGAGGTGCCACCATACCATAGACGATTGGGAATCTACTCAAGGTTTTTTATTGGCAATCCCATGGCACAGAGAGATAAAGCCCTAACTACGGCCTAGCAACCCAAATTTGATTAGCAGCTCTGGCAGGTGATGGAGCAGCAGGGAGAGATGGGAGTGCTCATCTTGGGAGAGAACACTCGCAGGTGGCACTCCCTATAGGGAGGAATGGTCAAAAAATGGGAGTTGCCCTTGATGCAACCAGCAAGCATGGGAGGGATAGTGAAAGGGAAATATGGGTAAGGCATGTACAATTAAAACAAAAGATAAACAGTTGACAGAAGCACAGATGACCAAGTCCCCAGATGCCCTTAAGATCCATTACCAGCCCCCACAACCAACACTGGATTAAATATGTGGGGGGGGGTATGGGGTAGAAGGATGCTGGTAGACCTGGCATGGACATGGAACAGTGAAAGCCAGACTGGTATAAATGAGGTCTGGTGGGACAAAAAGAAGTTAGTTTTAGTACCAAAAAAGAACTGGAACCTAAGGCCAATCTGGTCCTAAACCAGTTGAATCAGTTTGTGAAAAAGATGTCTTTTTGGATGGTCACAGTACAGTCCATATTGCCTCTTCTGAGAAAGGATGAGTAGATGTGCTCAGTGGATCTACAGGACACCTACTATCATATCATGATAACCAGGCAGTCCAGGAGGTTCTTACACTTCCAACTGGAAGCCAGTCATTTCCAGTTCAGAGATACTGCCCTTTGGTCCCACTACAGTCTCCTGGGTGTTTACTAAATGCATGGCAGTGGTAGCAGCCCAAGTAAGGTTGCAGGAGTTCCTGGTGTTTTGTACTTAAATGACTGGCTCATCACAGCTCCCGCAAGAGGTTCACTACTTTATGCAACAGATTCCTTACTTCATTTGTGCTGTTCCTTGGGGATGACTGCAAATTTAGAAAAATTCAAACTGGTACCTGTTCAAACCATAGAGACGTTCTTCATACTGATCACTACTGCAGTAGCCTAGGCTATATGGGTTGTATCCTGCATAAAATGTAACAGCCAGACAGCTTCCAAAGCTTCAAGGCACCTTTCACGCACTCAAACTGTTAGTTCAAACTGAGCTGATTAAAATAACAGGGTTGGGTGCCAAGCCTTCCAGGGTTCCTGATCTTTTCAAAGCAGGCTCTTACATCTCCTAGAGAATATCTCAGGATACTGGGTTCCATGGCATCTGTGATTCTCATGATTCCCATGGCTAGACTTCACATTAGGAGAATTCAGTGGTACCACAAATCAGCCTGCTCTCAACATCAGCACCCCCTGTTGTTTTCAAACTCCTATGCTGGGACTTTTAAGAAGGGAGTTATTTTAGTGAGTGGACCAGTTTTCTCTCATCTCAGGTTGCCCCTTCTTCTTTCATCCTCCAACTCAGTCTGTAATCACAGATGCCTCAGACTTTGCTTGGGGAGCTGTTTCAATGGAGATGAAAGTTCACAGTATGCGGAACAGACAGGACAGACCAAAATATAAATGCCAAATAGGTGATGTCTGTAATACATGTTGTAAAAGCCTTAAACCATCTCTGGTCAACAGGACCCTCTGCAAGTACAGACAACACCACAGTGATGTGGTCCCTAAACAAACAAGGAGGTACCAAATCTTATCACCTTTCCAGACTTGCCATGATAGCCTGAGATTTAGCAACTCAGGTCTGTTTGACTTTGTAGGCTACCTGCATTTTGTCAGAGCAAAACAATGTAGACAAGCTGAGCAGAACCAGGAAAGACCCTCACTAATAGAAACTGGACCTTGGTGTATTCCAGGAATTTATTCCGCTGTGGGGAACTCCTCAAATAGAGCTGTTTATCTCTATTCACAACAAATAATTAAATAGGTTTTTCTCCAGGATTCCTTGCAAACTGGTCCTGAAGACAGATGCTTTCTCATTTCCTTGTATGGGAATGTTGCTGTTTGCCTTTCCACTGACATCCAGGTTTCTTCTAAAGAACCTGAAGGACTCCCCAAGGATAATTGTGAAATTCCCTTCTGACCCAAGCAACAGTGATTCTCACCCTTCTTTTGAAAGTGGCCAAGGGCAATTACCTCAGGCTTCCTCATGGAATGGCTTTACTCACATAAGACAGGGGCTGTTTGATACTAGATGCTATTAGAACCTTTTACAGATGCAGGTTTACTATTGCTGTGGCAACCTATTGCATATTTTTGAGATTTACTCTGTTTGTTCATAAGCATGTAGCCGTGCTCATTGCTGATGCATGTGGAGCATATCTGAGCATCTTCTATACTTTTCTGAATTGCTCTGCCATGATTTTTACTTCATTAGCATACAGAACAGTTCATTATATGGTCATTAGCATATATCTTGGATGAGCCTTGTTTTTCAGCCATCCTCCTTATGTAGCTGTATTTCCTGTATTGCAAACACCTGTTCATCCTTGCTCATCATACATCTTCACTTAGCATGATGCTGTGATGCTTTTTGAATCCTGGCTTATGTTTAATTTGCCCTGTTTATTTATTTCAAATTTCAAAGTTATAGTTTGACCTCATTTCCATTTCTTATCTTTTTTATCTCTCAACATAATTAAATATCATGTACTTATGAAACTGTTTCCTCCTTGTGTGCCTAGATCTTATTCTTCTTTCGGCTTTTCCCAGTTAGGGGTCGCCACAGCAGATCACCTGTCCGCTCATGATTGGCAGTGGAGTTTTACGGTTTTGAGTTGCCAGCATGGCACCCAACCTTCCACAGAAGGCACACACACCCATGCACTCATGCCTAGGGCCAGTTTAGAGTGTCCAATCCACCTACAGCATGTCTTTGGGATGTGGGAGGAAACTGGAGCAGCCGGAGGAAACCCACGTGACCACAGGAAGAACATGCAGACTCCGCACAGAAGGCACCCCAGCCGAGGATTGAACCGGAGAACCTCTTGCTGTGAGGTGGCAACGCTAACCGCTGCACCACCGTGGCTGCCCACTTGTGTGCCTAGATAATGATATTAAATACTTTTGTGATTTTTTTTTGCTTTCAACTTCCCTTTCAAAACTTGCCACATTCCTTCTGGCTTCAACTGAATGCATCACTCCAATTAATTTTACATAATGACTGTTTTGCTTCCATATTGTCTACTATTAATTTGTGCTTTGATTTAGATTTCAGTTTGCCATTATCTAGCAGTAGTTTAACCATTAATAACCCCATGGTCACTGCACATCAAAGGTGGCAAAACATGACATGAAGTAACACTCATCTCCTTAGGAATACAAATGATATCTAGTATGTCCGGATGCCTGGTAGGTTTATTCACAATCTGCAGCAACTGTTTCTTCCTGAAATAAGTTCCTTACTAGTGTAGAATCAATATTATCTCCATCTGTTACTGATGAATTTAAGTCCCTAGTTGTAATGGACTTTTATCCTTTATTTCACGTAAGAAATTTACAAATTCCTCTAGGTCATCAGCACTTGACGTTGGTGGTCTATACACCCCAACAATTTTAATCTGTTTAAGAGGTTTCTGTAATATCACAGTTACACAGTTTACAGCACTGGCACCATCATCTAATATGCAATAATCACAAGTTTCATAATAACCTTTAATCCTTATCATAACACCTCCACCTGACTTTTTGTTAGAATGTCTATTACACAAAAAGCATATATAGCATGACAGGTGTGATTTCCAGTCATTGTTCTTTAACTATGTTTCACAAACAACATCATTCATTTTATGCGAATGCAGCACATTTTGCAATATAAAAATACTAATACTTCTAGCATTAACAACCAGCACAGATAAATCAAATAATGCTGCCTATGAACTTTTACATTTCTGACCTGACAAAATTCCTGATTCGTGCAATCTGCTGCAAAAATGTTCTTCCTTTGTCTTAAGAAGTGGACTCCATTCTATACATGTGTGCCCAAATTAGACTTGGATTTTCTACACAATTCCACCTTTAAAAAAATGGACCATTTTTTCATGTAGGTATTTAGCTCAAAATCTTTTCATTCTTGCTGACCTGTCTCCCTTTCCTATATGTGATTTGTGAAAATAAATCCCAACACCTGTAGAAGCTATGTCATCTAAGAGGGCTGAAAGTTCCCTATTAAAAGTCAGTGAGTCCTTAAAGATGAGATCATTTTAATCAACATGAATGAAAATAGCTCCATACTTTCTTATGTAAAGGAGTACTAAGGCTCTACTCACTTCCAGTATTTTTGCACCGGCAAGCATAACACTATTTTATGTTCATTATTCTCTCTGCAAATGTTCAGTATCACTCCCTTTAAAAACAGAATCTCCAGTCACTAGTATATAATATCTGACCAAATCTGAAGAATCTCCCACCTCTAATTCAATAACGTCTGCTCTTTCAGTTGTTACAAAAGAATCTTCCTCACCAGTAGTCTTATTAATTCCATTGTTTTCAGCACATGGATCATTTGTACAATTTTCCTTTAACTGTTTTTGTATTTCCACAGCCTGAGCCATATTCTGTACTTCAGTCTTTCACCTCTTTTTTCTTACACTGTTGTATCCTTTTCAAGAGTGTACCACAGCAGTTTCCTTTAAAATATCTCTGAAGACATACTAATTTTATAGCACATTGAGCTTTTGAGGGGAGATCTATGCCTCGCATACAGGACATTGTCAGACCCCAGTCTAATGGACCTCCAGGATAACTACAAAACAAACAGCACCAGAATTGCCCATTCTAAAGACTTAAACCTTGCCTGTGATATAAATAGGACCTGGTGGAGACATAGTTATGTATCCCAGAGACTACCCCATCTATGGAACAGGTTCCCCACCCATGATAAACAGAGTTCCTCCCTAACCCAATTCAAGTGCAACTTGGATAATTGGATGGGAGACCAGAAATTCATCCCTGGTTTGGCACCTATGTCTGTAAGGGACACAGGTAACCTGTGAAAGGTTCAACTCCCAGGCCCATGCTTACACTTATTATCAAGGGTATTAGAACTTGTCAGAAATGTGGGATGCATGACTAGGCTTAAAAAGGTCCTTGTGGTTGTTAGCCTAGTAAACACCTATGAACCTATGAACATCCCAATCTAAAACTTCTTTAACTGCCTGGATACTATAATTTTAATTTAGACTCCTGTTTTCTGAGGATATGCAGCAGATATGAGGCCAATAAAAACATTATACTAGAAAATTATATACAAGTAAGTGGAATAGATGTTCTATCTGGTGCCAGACTAAGAACCTGGACCCCCTTCTATTAAAAAAAAAAAAGGCTCTGATGCCTCTGGCTGTAGAATATTTTTGTGAGCTATTATCCTCTAGTCTTTTCTTATTCTTTTATCAAAATTAATCTTTTGGCCACAAATGCTTTGTCTGACCATGGATCCCCCATTTACTGCTCTGCCTCAAGTCAAACAGTTTTTTAAAAAGGGTTCAGCATATCTATTCACCTAGAAAACAGCTGGCTCCTTCTTGGGATCTTAATTTTGTTTTAGAAAAATTGACATTTTGGTTTGAACCAGCTCATTAAGCTGAAGTTCTTAAATTAGAAAACAGTTTTACTAACTGCACTGACTTCTGTAAGAAGAGTATCTGAGTTGCAAGATACGATGAATCAGCCTTATTTTTCACAAGAATATGATGTCTTTGAGAATAAATCCCTCATCCTTACCTAATATGGAGTCAGAATTTACCTTCAGTCAAGCTTTATAGAACTTGAAAACAAGGGAGAAAGGAGCTTGCGCACTCTGGATGTCCACAGGCAACTCGGGTAAAACTTTGACAGGGCAAAATCCTTCAGGAGGGCTGATTAGTTGTTCTTACTTCCTATCTCTGTTGGGAAAGGGTTGGACTATAGAGCTGTCATAAAGGCAACAGCTTGGTCATCTGTGCATACTTTTACAAAACACTACAAACTGGATTCCATCTCTGTATCCAGAACTTGTTTTGCTGGGACCATTCTCCAGAGGTTCCTGGATCCCCTCTCTTCCGCCATCCCTTCTGTCCAAGCTATGGTAATCTTAACCATATAGCTTAGGCAACTGTAGCAGTGATGTAATGATGTACATATTTTAGTTGTGTAAGTAAATTTACCATAACAGTAGATGTTCAAATAGATCACTGTTGTAGTAATCACTCCACATCCCCCTCCCTTTTTTATTTTAGGGTTTTTTTTGCCATGGTGTAGGCTTTTCATTTTTTTTTCGTATTTACTCCTAGTGTATCCCTTATTCTCAGGGCTCTAGGGGTTTGGCACCCAAACCACTGCTTTTCTGTGTCTCTTTTCTTTTCTTTTTTTTCTGTGTCTCCCGAGTGCAGCAGGGGTTAGTGTGCATGGAAGATGCCTTGAAACTTGAATACTGAATATTGAATACTGGCCAGCTGGTCATATCCCAGTGGGATAACAAATATAGCTTAGGCTACTACAACTGTGATCCAGTTGAACATCTACTATTATGCTAAATTTATTTACACAGCTGTACTTTCATTAATGGCCAGGCTCAGCCATTGTTTGCTGATGACATATCTGTGCTCCCTATACTTGTCAGTAACACTGAGAATCTTTGTTCATTGAGGGAAGATTTTTACCAAGTGTGGCAGCATCCATTCTCTGATACCTCATCCAGGGCAGTGGCCCAGGGATGCTGTGGTCCAGAAATGACCCACAGGAGCTTTGTACACTTTTCCTCCTTTTCCCAGGTTTCTGCACAGACAGTGGACGTAACAATTCTGAAACTTATCCCACAGCTCAATGTTAGACTTAGTGATTACAGTTTTCCCTGCTGTGGCCTCATCTTCTGGAGAAACATGGCTGCTTTATTTCCTTCAGAATTCTGCATACTTGCCCATCTAGAAAACCTAACCTGGGCCTTCTATCCCTTTGCTTAGTTTCTGTCTTGCAGATGAGGCATTAAGCTGAGGTCCCATCCGCTTGAGTTGATGGTAGTCACATGGATGTAGAAGATCCCAAGGCATCTATCAAAGTGAATATGATAGTTCTCTGATGCCCTGGCCAAATTTCCCCTAGTAGCAGAAATACCACCTTGGGTCTTCCTGAAAAGAGGTCACTAACCTAGTTGGAACTAACCTGTTCAACAAACGTTAAATACATAAAATAAACACAGCAATCATGTTGTATAGAAACAAGTAGGGGGAGCTACATACTTCTTGAGAAGGGGAAGATGGTGAACATCTGGAAAAGATAGATGTTAAGTTGCCCAGTCTCGCCTTCGTTCTTGCTGGATGGGTTCGGAGCCAGTCCTCGGCTCCGACACGGCCACATTCTACAGCTCAAGAGCTTTTTACTGGCTCGAGGCTACCCCTTATCCCAGAATGGCCAGCATCAGCTACCCAGATCCCGTTTGCCGCTTTAGTTGTGAGGTTGCGTCAATACTGGCTCAGGCTTAGTATAACTTTTTTCTTTATTTAAAGTTAAATAATTTACTTTAAAAATGTGTATATTTTTACTCTGTTATAGTAGTTTGTAAGTTTATTTAGTCGTAAACCCCTTATCTCATCCTTTGTTGTGTTTTTTGTGCCGTGTTGGCCATCGCCCCTTAGTCCCTAGGCCATCTGTTGTTCCCTGAACTCGTTTAAGTTAGAGAGTTCTTCCCCCCCCTTAAGGAAAGATGTTTAAGTTCGAGGCTGTCCTTTAAGGTTTTTTATTAATATAATGTTTTATTATTATTGTAGTGTGTCTTTTTGTGGTACTTCTCAAAATATCCAAGGAAGTTAAAACCTCAGGGTTTAAAAAGTGTGACTCATGCTGTGAGAAGATGTCTCTGACAGATGGGCACACTAGTTGTGTGTACTGCTTGGGGACTCTGCACCTGCAGGACTCTTGCTCTGTTTATCATGCCTTTAGTCCAAGGGTCCTGCAGGAGCGGAAAAAACAAGCTAATCCTCTGTGGATTGTTGAAACAGGATTCTCCTGCTAAAGCATCTCATCCAGTGAAATCTTTGAAGTCATTCAAACCGTTGGCTCCATGCTCAGAACCGACCTGTGAGCTTGACAGACCAAGTGTGTCGGTGCCCTCTAATACAGACAAGACTACTCCTCCGTCTGCTCCACCTGTTACCTCAAAGCCACAAACGAGCTAGGTCTCCTTCATTGGAGCCGATTCGCTTGGTGCCACAATCACCCTTACTTCAGAGCAAAGCCAGTCATCGCTCATCATCCCACTCCTCTCAGTCCTCGAGGTTATCGGATCAGGACGTGGAGAGAGTGGTCAGTAGGTTGCTGAAGTCACAGGCCCTTGCAAAAATGCTTTCGAGCTCACCGCAGCAGGCCTCGGCTCCATGTGCTTCGATATCGATTCCTCCTCTGACTATGCTTAGTTTGGAGCCGGAGTCCATGGATGTTGCAGTAGTGGTTCCTTCGGCTCTGATGAAATCCTCTTCGGCTCCAATGTTGGCTCCAATAACCTCGGTTCTTCCTTTCATTGAGGTATCTGGGTGCTGAAGCTCTCTCGTCGGCTCTGACAGGGGAAGTGGCATCAGACCCTTGTCCGACCCCGCTCTCCCTCTCGGAGCATCGGCTCAGTTGAGCTCGGCTTCCACATCGGCCTCGGGGCCATCGCCCTTGGTGCAGAGTGGGATTCCTGTCTCTTCGGAGCCCTCTATGTGTCAAGACTGTGACGCTTTTGAGGTCATGCGGAGAGTGCTGTCCCCACAGACGGCCCCACTATCGATCCCATCGGCTCAGTCCCCTTCAGTGACTGTGACAACCTCTGCTCCTCCTCTAGCCTCAAAGCGTAGGGAACCTATGCCCCACGACACCCCATTGGGTGACCCCTCTTCTTTCAAAACCTCCTCAGAGCATTTTGAGCAGGCTTCCCAGGAGAAAAAGTGCAAGAGGAAGCACCTAGACTCCCCTGAGTCTGTCACCTCAGATACAGACCTGGATGAATCGGAGGGGTCCCCAAGGTCCCCCTCTGAAGATGTTTCCTTTTTGGACATCCTCGAGATTCTTAGGCAGAGGCGTAGATGGACTTCCCTAGCCCTCTCCGAGGACGAGTCTGTATACCTGGATGCATTTGGTTCCTGACCTTCCACCTTCTGGGTGACTCCGCCTTTTGATCCACTCATGCCCGAAAGGCTTGGTCAGCTCCAGATTCCATGGAACCTGCCCCGAGGAGACGTAATGAATTTATCACAGCTTCCCAAGACAAGCAATTCCAGACTAACGGTGTCCCAGTTGATGCCATGGTGGTAGCAGCAGCCACAAAGAGAGTTAGCTGAAACCTCCTCATCTGTCCATCCACCGAATTAAGAGTCTCGTGTGATGAACAGATATGGGAAGCGAATGTTTTCATCAGCGACCTTCTCCCTTAGGTCTCTGAACTATCTTTCCCATTTTACTAGTCTTCAGAGGGATCTCCTAAAAGAGTTTGGAGATACCCTACAAGATCCCACAGCTGAGGGAGCTGCAGCCAAGGTAGCTACCCAGCTGGCGACTTTAAATTCAGTAGTCAACTCCTCCATGAGGCTTATTTCATACGCAGCCGATGGAATGAGCAGAGCTGCAGGAACAGGAGTTGCTCTTAGGAGACATTCTTGACTGCGGCTGTGTCAGTTTGCGGAACCTTTCAGAGCTTCCTTCACCAATACCCCCTTTGATGGCTCCTCTCTCTTTGGGCTTCAGGTGAAAGACACACTTACCAGGTGCCAGCAGGAAGGCAAGACACTCTCTGATGTGGGAGTCCATTTTTCCACTCCTACCAGACCATGCCCAAAGAGTCAGAAGGGTGGAAAGATGTGGTTTTGAAAATTCCAGGGACCCTTGCCTGACACACGTGGTGATTTTTCCCCCAGGGGCAGAGGTGGAAACAATAACAATGGCAGATGCTGCCCTCGTGGCAGAAGGGGTCTGCAAAATCAGGGTGATAGAGACATGTTCTCTTCCAAACTCTGTCAACATCCCTGAAGGGATGCCCGACTGCTCAACTCTGGAGGCAGTCGGGGGAAGGCTTTCATTGTACCCAATTGCCTGGCAAAATATTACAAAAGACAAATGGGTACTATCCATTAAATCTGGAGGTTACAAAATTCCCTTCCATCAACCCCCTCTTGTTTCAAAAAAATCCATCCCAGATGTTCCACCCAATCTAAGGGATCAGGTAGTCACAGAAGTTTCAAGACTGCTAGAAAAAAGAGCTATCCAAGAAGTCCCCGTAGACCAAGTAGGATCCGGAACTTACTCAAGATTCTTTTTAGTGCCCAAAAAGACAGGGGACTGGCGACCAATTCTGGATCTCAGTATGTTAAACAAATCTGTACAAAAAGAAAAGTTCCGGATGGAATGCAGTCCATTCTCCCCTTTCTGGGTCAGGACAGTTGGATGTGCTCCATAGATCTTCAGGACGCGTACTATCATATAAAAATGGACAGACGGTCCAGGAGATTTCTACGCTTCTGGCTAGGGGCCAGTCATTACCAATTCAGAGCTTTGCCCTTTGGTCTCACTACAGCCCCCAGGGTGTTCACCAAATGCATGGCAGTAGTTACGGCTCACCTGAGACATCTAGCATTCCAGGTATTTCCTTATCTAGATGACTGGCTCCTCACTGCTACCACCAGGCAACAACTTATAGAGTCACGAGATTACACCATCATAACCTGTGCTCAACTAGGCATCACAGTAAACTTTAAAAAAATCTGCCTTGTTGCCCTGTCAATCTATTACATACATAGGAGCAGAGCTAGACACAAGAAAAATTATTATAAAATTGCCTCAGGAAAGAGTTTCCATTATTCGACAACAGGTGTCACTTCTCCTGAGGAGCAAAATAATTCAAGTCAAATATGTCCTTCAAGCTCTAGGTCCATGGCAGAAGCCATTCTTCTAGTTCCCTTAGCACGCTTTCACATGAGAATCCTTCAGTGGCTTCTTTTCACACAATGGTCCTTCCAGGAATTACCCATGTCTCACATGATGCTAATTTGTAGAATCTTGCAAAAGACACCTTTCCTGGTGGATGGTCTCCCTGCTAGTGACTCAGGGCAGACCTTTCATGGAATCCCATCCGGCGGCCACAGTGACCACAGATGCTTCCCTGATAGGGTGGGGGGGCATTATCTAGGGAAGACAGTCCAAGACACGTGGCAACCTCATAAGTACCACTTGCACATCAACGTCCTGGAGATGAGTGCGGTGCTCCTAACATTGTAAGCTCTTCAAGACTCTCTCCCTGCCGGGACTATTGCAATACAGACGGACAACATGTTAGTGGTTTGGTAAATCAACAAACAGGACGGAACCAGATCTTACCCCTTGTGCTGAGAAACCCTCAGACTGCGGCAATGGGCAATTTCCTCCCAACATTTTCTGAAAGCAACGCATATCCCTGGGAAATCCAGCGTAATAGTGGACAAGCTCAGCAGGACTATCCTCATACCGCACGAGTGGTCTCTGAAACAGGAAATTGTGGATCTTATTTTCCGCAAATGGGGCCAGCCTTGCTGTGATCTCTTTGCTTCTCCCTTCAACAACAAATGCAGCAGCTACTTCTCCCTTGTTCCTTCTCCAGGTCAGACACCCAGGGACGCTCTAGTCCACGGTTGGCCTCAGGGACTCCTTTATGTATTTCCCCCTTCCCCCTAATTCCAAAATTCATTTAGAAAGCAAAATCATTGGGTTGCAAGATGATCCTCATTGCCCCCTATTGGCCTCGACAGATTTGGTTTCTGTTTCTTCACCCCCACCTTCTAGCCCAGCCTTGGGTTCTGGACCCAGTGCCGAACCTCTTGATTCATCAGTCAGGTGGGTTACACCAATCCCTCCAATCTCTCAAGCTCACAGCTTGGTTACTCCACTTCCAATCTTAGCCAGGCTCCCCAATATTTCCCTAGCAGTGTGTGATATTATTGTTTCCTCTCATAAGACAACTACATGGAAAGTTTATGCTAGCAAATAGAAAAGATTCTCATACTGGGCAGAATCCAGGAATTTAGATCCTTTTACAGCTCCTGTAGACAAAATTTTGGATTTCTTAGCAGAACTGTTTTGATCTGGTGCAGCTGCTTCTACCATCAGAGTACAACTAGCTGTCATTTCAAATTTTCACATAGGAGTTTTTAACTCAAGCTTAATGTCTCACAAACTATGTAAGGCCTTCAAGAGAGGTACATCTCTACTTAGACCGCCAGTGAAGGAGCCCTTTCCACCTTGGGATCTCAAATTGGCTCTGGCCTCCTTGATACTGCCACCCTTGGAACCAGCAGCATCATGTTCTTTGAAATTTCTCTCTTGGAAAACTCTCTTCCTAGTTGCTATTACTTCTGCCAGATGTGTTTCAGAACTCCATGCTCTATGTGTTTGCCCTCCATACCTGTTTTTTCACAAAGACAGAGTTTCACTGAGAACCAACCCATCTTTTCTACCTAAAGTTTGTTCAGAACACAATTTGAATCAATCCATTGAACTTTCTGTCTTTTTCCCTAATCATTCCAACAAGGCAGAATACAGATTACACCAATTGGTTGTGCATAAACAACTTCGTTTCTGTCTCCATAGAACTAAAGACCTGAGAAAATCAGATCAGTTGTTCCTTTCATTTTTCAACAACAAAGAAGGCCTTCCAGTTTCTAAAGAAACCTTGTCAAAATGGGTATCCAACACCATTGCCTATACTTACCATTTGCGACAAAAAGATCTTCCAGCAAGACTCAAAGGTCATTCAACCAGGTCAGTAGCTACTTTGGTAGCTTTTCAATCTAGATTACCTATAGATTCAATTTGTGCAGCAGCTACTTGGGCAGATCCTCCTACATTTATTTTTCATTACAAAGTAGATGTGGTCTCCCGGGGCAGGGCTTCCTTTGGTTCCATGGTTCTGAAGAGTCTGTTCCAATGAGCCACCCAGGATTGAGGTGCTAGGGATGCTGTCCCATCCAGCAAGAACGAAGACGAGATTGGACAACTTAACATAAATAAGTTATGTACCTACCATAGCGTTCCATGTTAGTTGTCCTTCATCTCACCTTCCTTCTTGCATCCCTCCCTCCTTCCCCCTTCCTCGAGGATCAAGAGGAGTTTTTCAATGGTTTCACTGGCTAACTTGTTTTGTTCTTAGTTGCTTCCCAACAAACCATGACAATTTACTGTATATACAGGTTTAGTAATAATGGATTATCTTTTATGATCATGTCTAGTGTGAGCTATCTAAAACGAGATCTGGGTAGCTGACGCTGGGCATTCTGGGATAAGGGGTAGCCTCGAGCCTGTAAAGAGCTCTCGAGCTATAGAAAGTGGCCAAGTCGGAGCAGAGGATCAGCTCCGAACCCATCCAGCAAGAAGGAAGGCAAGATGAAGGACAACTAACATGGAATGTTATGGTAGGTACATAACTTCTTTTTTTATCACATCCCACCTCTTCAAGTAATTTACTACAAAGTGCCAAATGTTCTGTTATAGTAATTGAACAATTGCAAATGGTAGATAGACATATCATTATTTTTACATGTAGCATCTCTATGTGTTCACTTTACCCTCAGTCTTGAAGACTGATGCTTTCTTCTTTACAGGCACACAATTTATATTTTGGCTTTCCACCATCTGTCTAATCTTGGAGTTGTTTATAGTCAGTATGTTTGTATGAAGCTTGACTCTCGTACCACCATAGTGTCTGAGGCAACCAGTATTCACAATTATGTTACAAATAACTTATCACAACAGCAGTTGTATGCAGCACATGTACTGTTTGAGATCTTCAGCCTTCATGTCTTAATGATTTGCTTTTCATTCAGTGCAGTTCATTGTTATGCACAGACATCATATATACCTCGAAGAAAAACCTAAGGCCTTTAACTAGAATATCTTGTTTGGCTAAACTGGAAAAGTTTATTTGTGAAAATCAGCTTAATAGTCTGTTAACCCAATATTTTCCACAATCCCAGAACAGGCTGTTTGTTCCTCATGCGTAAGGCAGATTTGTCACATTCTTTCTTCCAAACAACATTCTTCAGTAGTCTCTTCCTTTATTTTTCTTACTCCTTCAGCCTTAGTAGATGTTACAGTAACATCTTTCTTTAAAGACGTGTTACATTTAACACACCCTCAGCATGTACTCTCCCAATGTCAGACTTGAACTTTGATAAAAAAGCTAAAATTACTGCCCATGGCATCTGTCTTTCAGTTAGAGGTAGTAGTCTGTTTAAAAGATTTTTAAAACGACAGGCCTTGATATGCTGTAAGCCCTACATCATCTTTCACAATGAATGGCTGTTTTTTCCCTTTCATAAAGAGAAGAAAAAAGGAGATAGGCTATTACATACATTATCTATCCACAGGCAAAATAGATATGTGGGAAGGACTAAAGGTCTATGCATGTCTGATCTTTTTTTTAATGAAGGGAATTCAAGGTCTGCCTTTATTGTATTGCCAGATTTTTTAACAGATGTAACAAAACATTATTGAACACCACCAGGAAACATTCCACAACAGTTGCCGGTCATCCGTCTAGACATCTGTAAATTTTCCAAGCATTATAAACTAATAGCCCAGAGTAGAAGCAAAGCCATTTGATAGAACAGCAGTAGATGTCCTGCCTTAGCTGTCTGCTACTCAAGATGACGTAAAGAATACTTCCAGGACAGCTGCATATTGATCAACAGCTTAACTGCAGCTCTCCCAGTGTGAAAAGAGAAACTGAAAAAGAGCCAGTGATGTTATCAGCTTGAGTAAAATCCTATTTCTGACTAATAAGTACACTGTCTGGATGCCAGCAAAGAAGACACTTATAGAACCTGAAAGAAAATCAACCAGAAAAGATGAAGAGAAAACACTGGCAGGGAAGAATGCTGCAAGCTTCAGCAAAAAGCAGTTCAGGCATCAGCTTTGGTAAAAGAGATGGCTTCCAGTAATACAGAGGGGAAAAATAAATCAAATGTACTCAGAGATGATTAAAATAAATGAAACATTGGAGGAAATTATATTGACTCGAGTAACAAAAGGCTGGAAAAATAGAAGCAGCTTTAATTTGACATTCAGATGAACTGATAAAACTGCAAAAATCAGAGGATGAAATGAAGAAAATTCTGGCTGAGCATGAGAGTTGTCAAGAAGAACTGTTTCAAAATATGAGCGTTAGAAGACAATGCATGCAGAGAAAACCTCAGATTTTCTGGTGTACCAGAGAAACTGGAAGGAACAGACTGTATTAATTTTATGAAAGATCAAATAAGCAGCTGGACTGGTATTCCACAGCAGGATTTTTTTAACTGAAAGGGCACATCAAGTGTATGCTCCAAACCTGGCCATGAGAAAGCAGCCAGGACCTGTATTAGAGTTGATCCTGATAAAACTATGGCAGAAAGGAAAATATCAAAAGCTGGAAACAGAGTGTTTGTGGAAAATGATTATTCACTGTACTGAAGACAGAAGAGAAATTTATCCCAGCAGTCAGGGAATGTCGAGGGGCAGATGTAAGATTAAAGCTGCTATATCCATCTGTCTTTAGCATATTTTTCTTGGAGAATCAAATGCATGTTTTGATGCAGAACAGACTCGGGAGGAAATAAAAAAGTTTATCCAACAAAAAGTGAATCAGCAAATTTCATTCTTCAGACCATAAGGCTCATAGAGAGGCTTTGCCAGTGAAACCTTTTCCAGTGTTCCAATGGAAAATGTATGAGAGACAAAAAAAAAAAAAGCAAAGAAGTTGACTAGAAGAATCAGGAGTACCTTGGACTTGAACCAGAGTCTGGTGTTGGGAGACGGAAGTGAATAAGAAGAAGAGAAGCAGCACTGAAATTAGTGAATACATGGTTCATAGGTAGATACTAGGCTATCGGCCCAAGGGCCTACATAAGCCTAACCAACAAGGTTCCCTGGTTTATGCCACACAAGAAAATTATTTTCCTGTGCCACTATTGAGCAGAGACACAGAAGTGATCCCCGGGGTGTATTTCCTATTTCCCATCCACTCATCAAGATTTTTCTTGAAGAGTGCTAATGAAGAACTTTGCTTGACATAGATGGGTAGCTTGTTCCAGAGTATGGGAAGTCTCTGGGATAGGAATCTATCACTGCAGCATGTCCTGTTTATTGTGGTGACAAGGTTTAGGTCCCTAAAGCGTGTAGCTCAGAGGGATTGGGATTTCTTTAGGTGTAGCATATCCAACAGCTCTGGGTTTGACATAGCTTTATATGTTAGGCAGAGATCACCTCGGAGTAGCCGATATGCTACACAGTAAAACTGGAGTTTTTTGAAATGGTCAGTGTAGGGCATTTGTTTGAAGCCAGTAATCCTCTGTGAGGTACTTCTGTGGCCTTTCCAGCTGCTGCAGATGTCTTGTGAGGTACATTCCAAAAGGGGCATTGTACTCTATAATGGGTCTAATGAGTGTCGAGTAGAGGGGAACAATGACCTCTTTTTCCTGGATGAGAACCCTTTTATGATGAGGTGTGCCACATAGAAGGACTTCCTCACTACTGTGGCAATGTGACTATCAAAGGAGAGACTACTGTCCACCTGGGTCCCCAAGGTCTCTTATTACACATTCGGTGTTAAGTAGATTGCTGCCTATGGGGTAGTTCATGGGTACAGAGCTTTTACCAAAGGGGATGACACTGCAATTTTTGGCATTGAGCTTGAGGCCATGGCTCTGACACCAGGCATCTGTCTTAGCAAGGCTGTTCTGTAGGATGTCCACATCATTTGGGGACTTGACTATGGCTCCTAGTTGGCAGTCATCTGTGTTAGCCTGTACTTCAGAGAAGTAGATACCAAACAGGAGAGGTCCCAGGACTGAACGCTGTGGTACTCCACTTGTCACTGGTTTGAGGTCAGATTTGGAGTCTGCAACTTTTACAGTGTGGATTCTGGCAGTGAGCCAGTTGGCAACCCATCTTGTGACGTCGGGATTTATACCCAGTTTAGTGAGTTTAGCTTTAATTTCAGAATGAGGAATGGTGTTGAAAGCCTTGGCGAGGTCAAAATACGCTGTGTGAACCACCTTACCCTCATCTACAGCTTTGGTGACTGCCTCAATGAAGTCGATCAGGTTCAGAAGGCATGATCTGCCTTTCACAAACCCGAACTGGGTGGGATCCAGAGTTTGGAGGTTACCACTGTCTTTGTTTATGAATTCCATGATGATATATTCCATGGCCTTGCAGACCAGGCTCGTCAGGCAATAGGGCGATAGTTCCCGGGATCAGTGGTGGCTCCCCCTTTGTGGAGTGGGATAACTGTTGCTGTGCGTCATTCAGTGGGCACAAAGCCTGATGAGAGGCTATTATTTAACATGGTGCTTAGGTGGGGAGCCAGTTCGTTCTGAAGTTTGTGTAAAACGCAGCCTGGGATGTTGTCCGGTCCCATGGATGCTGTGTTTTTGGCTTTAGAGAGTGCAGCTTTTACCTGCATAGTTGTGATTACAGGGACTCTGCATTCTTCCTGTATAGATATGGGCCCTTTAGGGGGTGAGGGGGATAAAGTTAGCACTGAACCTATCTGCCAGGATGTTGGCAATATCAGTTGGTTCTGTAATTTTCATGCCGTTGTGCTGTAACTCAGAGCAGATCTGGGTGTTGCCATCGAGATTCTTGACATAGCTATTGAATGCTTTGTTGTTGTCCTTAGAATTAGTGGTGATTTTGTTTTCGTAGCTAGCTTTGGAGGATCTTATAAGGGATCTCAGCTTCTTACTGAGGCTGACCAGGGAGCTCCTCCACTCATGGGATTTTACTCTCTTTTGCAACAGTTTCTTCCTTCTGTTGTACAGTTTGTTTATGGCAGTGGACCACCAGATTGGCTTCCTTTTTTTGGAGGATAGCATCTTGGTTCTGTTTGGGATAGCACAATTCCTGCACTCGTGTAAGTGCTTATAGAGTGCATTTGTGTAGTATTCAGCAGTTGTAACTGTATTGTCCATCTGCATGGGTGTCATGAAGTTCACCACTTCTGTCTTAAGAAGCATGAAGTTGGCTTTGGAGAAATGTTTTACCGTGGTTCCCTTAAAGAGGGGGTGGGGCGGGATGGGGATATCAAGGGTAATTAGCTTATGGTCGGATCGGACCAATGAGGAGTTGACTTCAGGTGTGGAACACCGGTCACTCATGTTGGTAATGACTAGGCCTAGGATATTGTTGCCCCTGGTGGGAGTGTAGATAAGTTGATCCAGGGCATTGGAGTTTATGAATTCCAGAAAGCGTTGAGCTAAGGAGTTGGTACACAAGTAGTTTTCCCAGTTAATGGTGGGGTAGTTGAAGTCACCTATTATTAGGTTGTTTGGTTGAACCCTAATATTTTCCAGTACATCAAGAAAAGAGGAGTGGGAATCCTGGGGTATGGTGGGGGATCTGTAGCAAGCTACAATTTGGATTGCAGTTTTGCCCAGAGTTAGTTGCACTTGGATAACCTCGGATGCATTATGCTGAGCAACTAGCCTGGAGGTGTGGATATACTTAATGAATATGGACACACCTCTGCCTTTGGTGTTTTGGTCCTGGTTACATGGCCAAAAAGTGTGATATAAGTTATAGCCTGGTAGTGCAGGGGTGCTCTCTGGAGCCGTGAACCAGGTCTCAGTCACTGCACAGATATCAATGTTCTCCATTTTAAGGAGTGCCTCGAGTGAGTGCATTTTGAGATTTAGACTTCTAGCATTGATTAGCATTACCCTCAGTTTTTGCTTGGAAGAATATAAAGCATTAATCACATTTGTGAGATATGGCTTTGCAAGAAAAGGTGGTAGAGAAAGACTTGACTTTTGTTGACATTGTTAAACTTGTGGGTGAACTGTAAAGCATACACCCCACTTTGTCATTAATGTTTGGAAGGACAATAAAGGGGAAAAAATAACTATAAGTAAAGCAATTGTTTTGTTCTTTTAAGTATTTTTATAAAGCATTTCATGATATAAAATGCATGTCATATAATTTTTATGTAGTGTGTAGTCAGGTTTTTTTTTTTAAAGTGGGGGAGTGACTCTTCAGTGACTGCTGTATGTGTTAAAAAAAGTAAGCATTTGATTTTTTTGGTTGTAAGCAATACTGTCTTTGCAGTATAACAAGAGAAGAAGGGGATTGACAAAGGCAAGTTTGATGTTAGTGTGCTGTCATCTTGGGCTAGTGGGGTGGGGTGTGTGTAAAAGTGCATTGATTATATTATATGTAGAAATGTTAAGTTGTCAATCTCGCCTTCATTCTTACTCTATGGGTTCGGAGCCGATCCTCGGCTCCGACTCGGCCACTTACTAAAGCTTGAGAGCTAATTTTACCGGCTTGAGGCAACCCTATATCCCATGATGCAAGGCGATGACTACCCAGATCTCGTTTGCCGCTTTCGCTTGCGAGGTGCTTTTTTACTGGCTCCTGGTAAGTTTTTTCAAATATCAGACTTTTAGTCTCTCCCCTTTAATTTTAGTCACTACCGTTGTTGTGTAAAGTCTTAACGATTAGTTTAACCCTATTTCCGTTAGTGTTCCCTATTTTTCCAGTTATTTATCCCTTCCCCTAAGTTGGGCCTTAAGCCTCCCCCTTTCCTAATTTTCTGTCAGGAATTCTGTTTGGTGTTTGGGTGTGTTTGTATCCCTCTTTTAATTTTTTATTGGATTGGGTGTTTATTGTGTGTGTGTCTGTGTTTTTTTTGTCACTTAGTGTTTCCTCGACACAGTTATGTCGAAGGACACAAAGGTCTCAGGCTTCAAGAAGTGTGACTCGTGCTGTCAGAAGATGTCTCTGACAGACGGTCACACTTCTTGTGTTTACTGCCTGGGACCTCTGCACCTGCAGGACTCTTGTGCTGTCTGCCATGCCTTCAGCCCAAGAGTCCTGCAGGAGTGCAGAAATAAATTAATACTGAGGGGCTTATTAAAGCCTGAGAGCTCTCCGACTAAGTCGGCTCCGGGGAAGCCTTCGAAACCAGTTAATCCTTCGGCTCCAAGCTCTAAGCCATCGGCTACTGGTTCACCTTCTGTGACGAGGGAGCTGATCCTTCTATGTCACAAGCTACAGTATCTGCTCCATCAGGCGCCGATACTGCTAAATCTGGGCACTCAGTGTCGGCTCCGGCTGGAGCCGACGTATCCTCGGCTCCTTCGGCTCCATCTATCTCAAGAAAGAGATCAAGATCCCCTTCGTTGGAGTCGATACATTCGGCTCCGAGATCACCCCTGCTCTCGGAGCGGAGCCATCGGAGCCGGTCTTCTCGGTTGTCCAGGCTGTCCGACCACGACCTTGAGAGAGTGGTGAGTAGACTATTAAAGTCTCAGGCATAGGCCCAAATGCTCCATAGCCCGTCTCAACAGACGGTAGCTATTACACATCCACCTAACATTCCTCCTTCGACTCTCTTACAGAGCTCAGAGCCGGAGTTCCTCGGAGCCGTGACTGTTGTGACTTCAGAGCCGATACCACCCCCCCCCCTTCGGCTCCGTCGTCCTCTGCTCCAATCTCCTCCTTGATGCCTTCATTGGAGGGATCCGGGCGTCTGGTCTCTCTCGTCGGCTCCGGGGGGCGAGTGGCATCGGACCCTTGTCCGACCCCGTTCTCCCTCTCGGAGCTTCGGCGCTGGTGAGCTCAGCCCCGACATCAGCCTCGGAGCCGTCCCTGTCGGTCCGGCCTGGGGTTCCTATCTCTTCGGAGCGGGAGACTTCTGGCCTCTCTGATGGGGGAGCCTTCGAGGTGATGAGGTGTGCACTAGCCCCAGGGCATAGTCAACAGTCAGTTCCATCAGCTCCTCCCACTACAGTGCCTGCTGACGTCTCTTCCCACTCTCTTGCTTCCGGACTCAGAGATCCAACGCCTCAGGTTTCCCCACTGGGAATATCTTCCTCTTCCGAGGCTTCTCCTGACCCGTCAGGTGAACCTCCACGTAAGAGGACATGTAAGAGGAAACATCTAGACTCCCCCGAGTCTATTACATCTGATACTGACTTGGATGAGTCGGAGGGATCCCCAAGGTCCCCCTCTGAGGATGTCTCTTTCTCAGACATCCTTGAACTCCTTAAGCAGAGGGGGAATTGGCCTTCCCTTAATCCTTCCGAGGACGAGTCAGTATACCTGGAGGCATTTGGGTCTCGACCCTCCACCTCCTGGGTGTCTCCGCCTTTCGACCCTCTTATGGACGTGGTGGCTCGGAAGGCATGGATGGCCCCGGATTCGGTGGAACCCATTCCTCAGAGGCCTTCTAAATTCATCACGGCCCCACCTGATAGGCAATATTTGACAAAAGGTGTCCCGGTTGATGCCATGGTGGTGGCTGCAGCCACCAAGAAGGAACTAGCTGATCCTTCAGTACCTGTCCATCCTCCTAACAAGGATTCCAGGACTATGGATAGGTGCGGCAAGCGGATTTTTTCTTCAGCGACCTTTGCCATGCGGTCGCTGAACTACTTGTGTCACTTCACCCGCCTTCAAAGAGATGTTCTTAAAGAGTTGGGAGAAGTTTTACAGGATCCGTCAGCTGCTGGGTCCCAGGATAAAATTAACTCACAGCTAGGAATCCTAAACTCCATTGTTAACTTTTCCATGCGGCTCATTTCATATGCAGCCGATGGTGCGAGTAGGGCCGCAGGCACAGGAGTGGCTTTAAGGCGTCAATCCTGGATGCGGCTTTGTAATTTTGCAGACCCCTTCAAGGCATCCTTCACAAACTCTCCTTTTGATGGTTCAACCTTGTTCGGACCTCAAGTGAAAGACACCTTGACTAGATGCAAACAAGATGGCAAGACTCTTTCTGCCGTAGGAGTCCGTTTCTCCACCCCTTCAAGACCTTACCCAAAAGGTCAGAAGGGAGGGAAAATGTGGTTCCACAAATCTCAAGGAGTCACACCTGACGCACGAGGTCAGTTTACCCCCAGAGGCAGAGGGGGTAACATCAACAGATGCCGCCCTAGGGGCAGAGGGGGTCCGCAGAATCAGGGTAGCAGGGAGCCTCTCTCTGACAAATCCTTCCAGCATCCCTGAGATGTTGCCCGATTGTCCACCTTCGGAGGCAGTCGGGGGAAGATTATCGCTGTACCCAAAAGCCTGGCTTTCCCTTTCTCAAGACAAATTGGTACAGTCGATTATATCCGAGGGTTACAAAATTCCCTTTATTCAAACCCCAGTTCAGCAAAAGGGAACCCTTCCAGATGTTCCACCCAGTCTAAGGGAACTAGCAGTACCAGAGATATCAAAACTGCTAGAAAAAAGAGCCATCCAGCCAGTCCCAGCAGACCAAATAGGATCCGGAATCTACTCAAGGTTCTTTTTAGTACCAAAAATGACAGGGGACTGAAGACCAATATTAGATCTCAGCAAACTAAACAAATTTGTAAGGAAAACAAGATTCCGGATGGTCACGCTTCAGTCCATTCTACCCTTTCTGGGCAAGGACAATTGGATGTGCTCGGTGGACCTTCAGGATGCGTACTATCACATAAAAATTCACAGGCGCTCCAGAAGGTTTCTCCGCTTTTGGCTGGGGGCCAGTCACTTCCAATTCAGAGCCCTGCCATTTGGACTCACTACAGCCCCCAGAGTGTTCACCAAATGTATGGCAGCGGTTATGGCTCACCTGAGACGTCAAGGATTCCAGGTGTTTCCATATCTAGATGACTGACTCCTCACTGCCACCACCAGGCATCAACTTCTCCAAGCCAGAGATTACACCATTCACATTTGCAGAGGGCTAGGGATTTCTATAAATTTCGAAAAATCTGCCTTGTCGCCCTGTCAATCTATTACCTTTATAGGTGCCAAATTGGACACCGTACAACTTTCAGCAAAGTTAACAGACCAAAGGATCTTGGATATTCAAAACCACATCCATGTGATTCTTCACAGCGACAAAATTCAGGCCAGATTTGCTCTGAAAGTATTGGGTCTTATGGCGGCCGCCATAACACTTCTTCCCCTTGCCCGCTTTTGCATGCATCTCCTACAATGGATGCTGTTCGCTCAATGGTCCTTTCAATGACTTCCCATGCTTCACAGGATCATAATAACTCCAATTTGCAAAAGGCATCTGACCTGGTGGATATTGTCCCCTCAAGTCCATCAGGGCAGACCCTTTGTTCCTCCTGCCCCGGTCGCCACGGTTACATCGGATGCCTCCCTGATCGGGTGGGGGGGGGCATTATCAGGGCAGGATGGTCCATGGCACTTGGCAACCTTTCGAATGCCACCTGCACATAAATGTCCTGGAGATGAGAGCAGTGCTTTTAACGTTGCAAGCCCTCCACGACTCTCTTCCTCTGGGAACTATTGCAGTCCAAACGGACAATATGTCCGTAGTGTGG
The DNA here is from genome assembly GCF_019279795.1 of Protopterus annectens. NCBI lineage: Eukaryota > Metazoa > Chordata > Ceratodontiformes > Protopteridae > Protopterus > Protopterus annectens. The sequence continues at coordinate 757,795,242 of NC_056734.1, forward strand.
TATATCCACAAGCAGGGCGGAACCAAGTCCTATCCACTGTGTTGAGAGGCACAGACTTTGGCAGTGGGCAATCTCTTCTCAGCGGTTTCTTATAGCAACGCATATCCCCGGGAAATCCAACATCATAGCGGACAGGTTGAGCAGAGCTATTCTCATGCCTCACGAGTGGTCTCTCAAACAATCTGTGACAGAAGAGATTTTTCAGAAGTGGGGCCTTCCTTGCTGCGATCTTTTTGCTACCCCTCAAAACAGCAAATGCCCCGACTTCTTCTCTCTCTTCCCCCTTCCAGGCCATCCCCCCAGAGACGCTCTAATCCAAGATTGGCCCCGGGGACTTCTCTATGCCTTTCCTCCTTTCCCTCTAATACCACAAGTAATTCAGAAAGCAACCGCCTTGAGAGCCAAGATGATTCTCATTGCCCCTTATTGGAGTCGACAGATATGGTTTCCGTTCCTACATCGTTATCTTTTGGTACAGCCATGGCATCTGGACCCGGTTCCAGATCTTCTGACCCACCAGTCTGGGCAGCTGCACCAATCCATACCTTCTCTCAACCTCACTGCTTGGTTGCTCCACTTCCATCCCTAGCCAGGCTTCCTATGATTTCTAATCCCGTCCGGGATATCATAGTAGCTTCCCTTGAATCTTCCACCAGAAGGATTTACACTAGTAAATGGCAACGTTTCTCCTTCTGGGCAAAAGCTAGGAACATAGATCCCTTTACTGCTCCGATTCATTCGGTCTTGGACTTCCTAGCCAAGATTTTTCATTCAGGATCTTCTTCCTCCACAGTAAAAGTTCAGCTGGCAGCCATTTCAAATTTTCATATCAGTTTGTTGGACCACAACATCATGTCACATAAACTTTGCAAGGCATTCCTTAGAGGTATATTTTTACTTAAACCTTCGATTAGAGACCCCCCACCACAGTGGGATCTAAATTTAATTTTAACATCCTTGATTCTTCCCCCTTTCGAACCTGCGGCTACCTGTTCATTGAAATTTCTTTCTTGGAAGACACTCTTTCTAGTCGCCATTACTTCTGCCAGGAGAGTATCTAAGCTTCATGCCCTCTGCATTCGTCCTCCCTACTTAATCTTCCACAAAGACAGAGTTTCTCTAAGGACTAATCCGTCTTTCTTACCCAAAGTGGCATCGCAGATTAACTTAAATCAATCTATTGATCTTCCAGTTTTTTTCCCAAATTATTCTAATAGAGCGGAACAAAAACTACATTATCTCGATGTTCACCGCCAACTCAGATATTATCTGGACAGAACCAAACATTTTAGGAAATCTGATCAACTGTTTTTATCCTATGCAGAGAACAGGAAAGGCCTTCCAGTATCCAAGGTAACCCTATCTAGATGGCTGTCTTCTGTGATTACATGCATTTATCAGCTCAGAGGTAAAGAGTTGATTTCTAGGCCAAAAGCCCATTCTACCAGAGCACTAGCTACATCTACAGCTTTTCGGGCTAGACTTCCAATAGACACTATTTGTGCAGCAGCCACATGGGCCTCTCCTCATACCTTTGTTTCGCATTACAAATTAGACTTGGCCTCCAGAGACAGAGCAAATTTTGGTTCCACCGTTCTCAAGAGTCTGTTCCATTGAGCCACCTAGGATAGATGTGCTAGGGACGCGGTCCCATCCAGCAAGAATGAAGGCAAGATTGACAACTTAACATTGAGAAGTTATGTACCTACCATAACGTTCCATGTTAGTTGTCTTCTCTCGCCTTCTTTCTTGCGTCCCGCCCACCATCCCCCTAGCCTGGTCAGACCGAGAAGATTGTTCCTCTTCCTTTAAGAGTCTTGTTCCAATTTTTCCAGCTAATCAGCTTACTAGTGTCACTAGATCAGGTTGGTCTTTTTCGGGGGATTATTATTATTATTACCTCTTCCTCCTCCTCTCCAGTTGGAGGAATATATTGCATAATTTTCCTTAGCTACCAAACGAGATCTGGGTATTCATCGCCTTGCATCATGGGATATAGGGTTGCCTCGAGCCGGTAAAATTAGCTCTTGAGCTTTAGTAAGTGGCTGAGTCGGAGCCGAGGATCGGCTCCGAAACCATCCAGCAAGAAAGAAGGCGAGAGAAGACAACTAACATGGAACGTTATGGTAGGTACATAACTTCTCATTTAGATATTTCCTCTTATTTTTTTACAAGAGTGAATTCTAGAATCTGATGTTGTCATTTTCATTCATTCCTCTGTGAATGGGTCTTGAATCTGACTTGGCCACTTTTCTCTATATTCTTTTACTCAATTCTCGAGCTGCTCTCTTTACCATAATGCCCCTGACCACTGCATTACCTCATATTCCGTTATGCTGCTCTAACAATTTGGTTGTGATTGCATTCTCTCAACTGCAGGGAGTTATTTCTTGTAAGTTAGTGAGACATAATTTTAAAGTTTAATTCTTTTGTATGTAGGTGCGTGTGTGTGTGTGTGTGTGTATATATATATATATATATATATATATATATATATATATATATATATATACACATATACACATATAAATTATATATATATGTATATGTATAAATATGTGTGTATATATATATATATATATATATATATATATATATATATATATATATATATATATATATGGGTCTACCTCACATGGTCGACAGTTCATATAATCGACACTCATTTGGTCGACAGTTCATTTGGTCGACAAGCAGATTTGCCCCCTTCCCTAATGTTGTGCAACCCTGGAGTTGATATATATAGTTAGGGGGGGGTGTGGGGGGCACAGCCCCCCATCTAAAATGCTTGTCGATCAAATGAACTGTCGACCAAATAAACTGTCGACCATATGAACTGTCGACCATGTCAGGTAGACCCATATATATATATATATATATATATATATATATATATATATATATATATGGGTCTCCTTCTGTTTTTCAAAAGTACACTTCATCGACAAAAGGTTGAGCCCACTTCCGTGAAAGTACACTACATCGAAAGTGCTCTTTCGCAAAAGCCAATTTATCAAATCGCGTTACAGTATACTTTTCCCCACTGTAATGCGATCTCAGAATTAGTATATTTAAGTAGGGGGGTGGGTGGGTTTGCTCCCTACATAAATGTGATTGTTTTGTTTTTTTTTTTTTTTTGCAAAAGTGCATTTTCGAGAAAGTGTACTTTCGCAAAAGTGAGTTCGAGTGTTTACGTTTCGATAAAACGTAATTTTGATGGATCAACATGGATCCATATATATATATATATATATATATATATATATATATATATAAACTTTCCAATAGCTATCGTCTCCTTGCCCATTTAGTTAATTCCCTTTTTACTGTCTTTTGGTATCTTTTTTGTCATCGTTGGTATTACCTCTTCTTCTTCATTACCTTCCTATAGGGTAGTCTCATTACCATTGTTGGTAAATAGCTTTCTATTTCTTTACCATCCTTCATTCTGTTCTTTTTCAAAAAAAAAATCTTTCTCTATTTTTTCCCTCTTTGCTGGATTTAGGCTTTTGGTATAGTTTATAATTATGGCTGAAAAGTGTACTGGCTTTAAAAAGTGCATTTCCTGTGGGCATAAGATTCCCAACTCCGATGCTGACAGGAATGTTTTTGTTGTTTAGGCCCCTCTCATTTAGACACTACTTGTACTATTTGTACTGGTTTCATTGCCAGAGCTATCAGTGACTAAAGCAACAAGCTAGTGCTTAAGGACCTTATCCCTGCTGCTGCAACTTCAGTTTCAACTTCAGGGGCTCAAACCCCTCAAAGAAATCTAAATCTATGGAGCCTAGGGAGCATAGAAATTGCTCTCCTGTCCAGTCTCCCAAATCTGCTCTGACATCAGAGCCAACAGCTAAGATCCTCAAGCACTTGGATCTGAAGACTATGGATCTGACTCCTTGAGCCTCCAAGTCTCCTCGTCTACAGAATCCTTGTTTTTTTCTGGAGCTAGTGTCCCCAGGACTTAGGTCTCCTTTCTTACAGGAGACACTAAGAAAGTCATCTCAACCTACTTCTACTTCCTCTTCGATCAGGTTCTCCAGAAGTCTTTCTGAAGCAGAGGCTGTCGGACAGGATGATGAGAAAAATTTTTCAGAACACAGATCCAGTTGGCTCCAGCTCCCATCGGATCCATGAGCCTTAAGCCATCTGCACTTACCATCATTTCTCCTTCTCTGATCCGACATATTGCTTCGGAGACTTTGGATCTGAGACCTCCAAGAGTTGAAGCTTCGGATCATAAGATGCCTTTATCTTTGACTCTGGCTACTTCCCTGACCTGTTCAGCACCAACTCCCCTTGAGCAGGATGAGTCTTAGAGCCAAACCATCAGTGTCAGATCCAAGGGGATGACTTTGACTGTGAAGCTTTTGGAGTCGTTACTTCCCCTCGGAGCCTTGGCACTGGACAGCTCAGCTTCAACTCCTCCCTCAGAGTGAAGGATTGGGGTGGACCTTGGTTCATCTGATCTGAGAGTTTTGGCTCCTGTGAGTTTGGCCTTAGCTTCTCCTGGTTCCTCTGCCTTTGAGGTGGTGGAGAGGGCTTTTTCCCACCCATGAGCTGTTTCAACCTTTACTTCCTCGTATCCTTTTCCTGCTTTCTTTTCAGGTCCTGTTTCTGAGTCTCTTCATCCTACTCCATAGGGACAGCCAGCCCAAAAGAGCTTCCAGGCAGTTCCAGTTAGGGGACTCCCCGCCTCTTCCAGTAGTTCTCCAGAGTACCCCACTGAAGAAGTCCCCAGGAGAGAATGTGCAAAAGGAGGCACATAGATTTCCAGAGGAATCTTTAACTGAAGACTCCAATTTCGATGAAGGTAAAGGGTCCACAAGATCACCAGCAGAAGACATCTCCTTTGGAGGCATTCTAGAAATTGCCAGAGCCCACCTTCTCTCTACAGTGCTGTATGCCTCACCTATCTTCACCAACCTAAAAAAACAGAGCTAGTGAAACTTGAAGCATGCTACAATAAAATAGTTAAATTTGCAACAAACTCCCCACATAGATTCCACCACTGCTCTCCCTTGCAACAACTGACCTGCTCACAGCTCACCACTGCCCATAGGCTAATTCCACCACTGCCCTCCCTTGCAACAACTAACCTGCTCACAGCTCAGCACTGCCCATAGGCTAATACGCCAACCAGATAACTCCCCTGCCCTCCAACCTCTACTACAATCTTACACCAACACTCTTGTATTCTGTTCCTCAAACAAGTCTCTACTACAAATTACAAAATCTAATAGTTGTGCCGGTGACTGACTCTATTCCATCTTTGTCTACAAAATTTGGAACATTATCCCTCAACCTGTCATTACTGCTGCTAACCCAATTAATTTCAAAAACTACTTAAGAGTCACCTGAATAACAACTGGCTTTGCCAATATACTAGCCCTGGTTAAATCATTTTTCCTGTCTATTAGCTTCTCTACCTATACTCCTTCAATTAATGCCCATCATATGGAATTGTAGTTACTCATTTGTGCTAATATAGTCTCCCCCCAACACATCTACCCATTTACTCCTCTAACATATTTTCTAATTTGTAAAGTTCTCTTGTCTCTTGGATATACCCCCTACACATAAATCTTATGTCAGTATCTTCTATGCAAGATGGTTTTATACTATTGGATATATAAATGTCTGTCCTTTCTACCATTGTGAACGTTATGATATTTCAAAATGTCCAATTTTAATGTGTATAACTTAACTTAAACAATGTAATTTAGGTCTGTATCCTCTGTTCAAGATTATTTTAAATGATTACATGTATAAATGTCTCTTTTCTTTAATGGGAATTTTATGGTATAATCAAAGTGTCCTATTCTAAAGTGTACAAGTTAATGTAATCAGTATAATTTTGCTAATTGTCCGTGCATCTTTTCTTCCCGAGAACTCGGCTGAAAACAGGCTCTGACCTAGTCGAATTTTCCTGGTAAACAAATGTTAAATAAATAAATCTTACACCAGAAAGGTGGTTGGTCCTCCAAAACCCGTTTCCAGGAGGAAACAGTGCTCCTAGAAGCCTTCAGGTTTGGCCCATCTATGTCTTGCCCCCCCCCCCCCCAGCAGATGAGATTATAGATCTTGTCAACTGCCAGGCATGGAAGGAACCGGATACTGTAGAACTGATTCCTGGGCATCTAGATAAAATTCTTGGTGCACCAAAAGATAGTTTTGAAGTAAAGGAATCCTCAAAGATGCCATGGTTGTTGCAGCAGCCAACAAAAAGTAGCTGGCTGAACAGAGCTCCTCTGTCCATCTTCCTAACAGAGAATCTAGGGAGTTATTCAGATACATGAAGCAAGTTTAAATCTCAGCCTTTGCCTTACAGTTGCTTAACTATATAGCACACTTTACTAAATTACAGAGGGACTTAATTAAGGAAGAGAAGGCTTAATCTTTATAACTGGCCACCCTACAGTCTATATTAAATGCATCCATGAGGCTAATCTCTCATGCAGCTGAGGGTTCCTCCCAGGCTGCAGGTTCAGGCATAGCCATCAGAAAACATGCCTGGATGCAGTTGTGTTATTTTGGGGAGCCTTTGAAAGTGTCATTCGTCAATGCTTCCTTTGATGGATCTTCTCTGATTATGATCTCCAACAACTGTCTTCAAAACTATCTTATTTGATTTTCCATAAAGATAGTGTTACCTTGCCTACTAATCCTTCCTTCTTATCTCAAATTGCCTCTGAAACAAACATCAACCAAGTGATCAATTTGCTAGTTTTCTTTCCTAAATTTGACAACAAAGGAGAATACGTGCTTCACCTTTTAGATGTACATAGGCAACTTCATTTTATTCTTCAAAGGACAAAAGAGTTTAGAAAAACTACCAATTGTTTGTTTCCTTTTCCAGTAACAAATTGGGGAAACCAGTATCCAAAATTACCCTAGCCAAATGGATAACACATTGCATTTCTTATGTTTCTTCTTTATGAAGTTTAACCTTGCCAAATGTCCAAAAGCACACTCAGCTAGGTCGATGACTATGTCAGCTGCTTTTTGGACCAGAGCTTCTATTGATGATATTTGCATAGCTGCCACTAGGTCTAATGCACATACATTTATTTCTCATTACAAGTTAAATGTCATCTCCAAAAACAGGGCTGCATTCGGTACTGCGGTTCTCAGGAACATCGTTCCGTGAGGGCCACCTAAAGTTATTGTAGCTAAGGACTCTGTCCCATTCATTGAGGAATGAATAAAAATAACAACATCAGATATAAAAGTTATGCACTCACCATAACTATGCATCTGTATTGTCCATTTCCATTCTTCTTTAACATCCCCACCTCCCCCATCCAATTCCTTGGAAGTGACCTGATGAAGGTTTTTGACTGGAACCACAGTTCCTGTTTGAGCCCCTATTCTATTACTATACTGTTTCTCCATATTATTTTTATTATGCTTTATATTTAGATGGCTTATATAGTAACAAGAAACTCAATTTATGGTAATGCAGTGTTCAGGGGCCTTATGGGTAAAGGGAGAAATTTGAGAGTCGGATCCAAGAATCTAGAGAGAAAAGTGGCCAAGTTGGATCCAAGGATCGGATTTGAGACCCATTTGTTGAGGAAGAATGATAATGGACAACACAGATGCATAATTATGGTGAGTACATAACTTTATTTAATGCCTTTGGCTTAAGCTGTAAACAAGTTTTTTTTTTCCTGCAAGCAATTAGGCTTTAAAAATAAGATAAAATAATGAAAGTAATGAAAAATGCCACACTTCATATGTCTGCAAAGATATTAACTTTTTTTTCATTAGCAAATGTTCAGTGGGAGTCAAGTTTGCTGCCAAGGCAGCTGTGCATTCTGTTCTAAGTGAAATTTACAAAGATTCATTGCAAACTATTTGTACATAAAGAGGAGCTGAGCTGTTTGCACGTGGAAGCAATTAATCTTGAAAGTTCTTAACATTCTTTGCTCAGGGAAATGCAAAATGTAAAGGTACAATGGCAATCAGTTCAGTGAAAAATAAAGTATGAAATTTTGGAAAGTGATTAAGAGACAGCAGCCTCTCTAGCAGTCGTAATACTTTAATGTGTTCAACAGAACTGTATACAATTTAGCTGTATTTAAAGATAACCAGTGCACCTTTACTTTGGGCTAAAAAGTTAATGTTTTCTGAAAGCATTGCAGCTTTAGCATGGGCAATTTTAACTTTAGATTTGGTAAAGCCTGTGGGTGCAACTGTTGATTTGAGGCAATTGTTCCTATCTGGAGGGTTAAACTTCATTAGTGTGAAGATATTCATAGTCTTGTGTGTTTGTTCTAATTTAATAGGGATGGGTGTTTTGAAAATGTGTTCAGTTTTTTTTTCTTTGAGGGTTTTCATTAAATCAAAAACTATTGAAAAATGTGACATAGGTTCAAATGAAGATGAGAAGAAACAACTGTATAAAAGATTGGCCTGCTAAGCATTAGTTTGTGAATATAACGCAAAGTTGGACATGTACAGTCAAAAAACCTGACACAATAATAGTTGGGAACAGCAGCTTTTTACCATGGCTACCCTATCCATATTATCTTAGAGTATAAATGGCCTTACAAGTATAGACAGAAATGAAAAAGTACTGAATTATATTAAGAAATGTAGATTATAAATAGCAATGCTGCAGGAAACACATTTGGAAAGAAATGAGCAGATGAATTTAACTAAGAAAGGGCTTCAGGATGGATATTCGGCAGTCTATCAAGGACAAAGGAAAATGTGAGTATTTATACTGATTGCTAGATAGACTCCAATAGTGATGGAAGAGATGGAAAAAAACAATAATGGTAGATTTCTGGTAGTAAGGGGCTATTGGCAAGGGAGGAAAATTATACTGGCATGTATCTATAAAAACTGCAATTGTTGAGCTTAAGAAACAAATGGGTTGTGGTAATGCTTAAGGTCTTTATGTCATGGACTTAAGGTACAAGGTTTGATTCTGACTTCTGGTTATTAGCTAGACTTGTAGTAGTCTACAAACTGATAAACTACTATGAACTTAATACTTACCTGGCATGAGGAATACCACAATCAAGAAGGTATTTTTCTCTGCTTCCAGGATGGCTGTACACTGATCAGCAGCATAACTTCACTGCCAGTATAAAATAAAAACTGAAAAGGAGTGGTTTTTTTTTGGAAAATTCCATTACTGGCTAGCAAATTCACTACCTGGATGCCAGCAAAGAAGAAATATGGAAAACCTGTAAGAAAAAAGGTGAAGAGAAAACACTGTCTGAGATGGATTCTGCAGCTGTTCAGCAAAAGGCATTTCAAGCTTCAGCTTTGATTCAAGGGATGGCTTCCAGTAATTTAGAGGTCAGAATAAATCAGATGTACTCAGAGTTGATAAAAATAAATGAAACATTGAAATAATATATCAATTCAAACAACAATAGGCTGGAAAAATAGAAGAAGCTTTAATTAGGCATTCGGATGAACTAACAAAACTGCAAAAAATTAGAGGTTGACATGAAGAAAAAGTTGGATGAATTTGAGGGTTCTCAAGAAGAACTGTTTAAAAATAGAGTAAGAGGACAGACCGTGCAAAGAAAACTGAGATTTTCTGCTGCACCAGAGAAACTGGAAGGAACAGACTATATTAATTTTATGAAATCAGAAATAAACAACTGGACTGGTGTTCCACAGCAGAATTTGTTAATTGAAAGGGCACATTGAGTGTATATTTCAATCCTGGCCATGAGAAAGCAGCCTAGATCTATATTAGTAAAGATGCAATCATAAGAGCAGCAAGAGTTAATCCTGGCAAAAATGTGGCAGAAGGGCAAAGTGTTAAAAACGGGAGATAGCAGAGTGTTTATAGAAAATTATTATTCATTGTATACTAGGCAGAAGAGAAGTAAATGTATCTCAGCAATTAGGGAATGTCAAGAGGCAGGTGTAAGATTCAAGGTGCTGTATCCAGATGTCTTCAGAGTGTTTTTATTCCGGAGGATCAAAGTCATACTTTGATGCAGAAAGGCTAAGGAGGAAATAAAACAAAGTTTATCCAACAAAATATGAGTCATCAAGCAGAAGGGGACTCTGTTTCTCATTCTTCTGATAAGGTGCATAAAGAGACTTTGCTACTGAAACCTTTTCCACTGTTCCAAAGGAAAATGTTTGAGAGTCAGAAAAAAGCATAGGCATTGATTAGAAGAACCAGCAGTTCTTTGGACCCAAAGTCTGATATAGGGAGATAGAGATGATCAGGAAGAAGACCTGCAGCTCTGAAATTAGTAAAGAATTAAAGTATCTTATCACATTTGTGAAATATGGCTTTGCAAAAAAAAGTGGCTGAAAAACACTGGACTTCTGTTGACTTTGTTAAACGTGTGGGTGGACTGTCATATACCCCACTTTATATCATTAATGTTTAGCAGGACACTAAAAGTGAGAAAACTAGAAGTAAAACAATTTTTGTTCTTATTAGTATTTGTATAAAGCATTTCAGAATATAAAGTGCATGTTATGTACAGTAATTCAGTTTTGTGTCGTATAGTCAGGGATATTTAAAATGGGGGAGTGTCTTTTCAGTGACTGTCATATGTGTTAAAAATATTAAATTAAACAAGTACTTTTTTAGTTGTAAATGTGTAGGTTTCACAGGATAACGAGAAAAAAGGCTGGACAAAGGCAAGTTTAATATTCATACACTGTAATCTTGGACTACTGGGGTGGTGTTTAAAAGTGCACTGATTATATTATATGTAGAGTTACGATATTTTCTGTTTGTATTTTACAAGGATGAACGTCTAGATTTCTATTGTTGACTTAAGCAGACAGGTAAGCAATAATTTTGTAAGCATGCAGTCTTTAAAAATAAGACAAAATTATGAAAGCCATGAAAATGCTATGCTTCTTACAATTGTAAAGCTATCAGCTTGTTTGTTTTCCACTGGTAAATGTTCAGTGGAGTTGAGATGTCTGTAGCTAAGGGCAGCTATGCATTCTTTTTCTGTGTGGGGTTTGCAAAAACTCATTGCTGAGTACATTTCCATGAAGACTGGTTGTCTGCAGGTGCAAGCAGTTAATCTTAAGAAGTCTGAGGATTCTTTGCTTAGGGAAATGCAAACGTTAAAGGTACAATGTTAAGCAGCTCAGTGAAAAAAAATTAATTTTGGAGTTATGGAAACTAAATAATAATGGGTAACAACCTCCATAGCAGCCTTAATATTTTAATGCAGTTAATAGAACAGTGTATAATTTAGTTTTATTTAAAGATAGTCAGTACACTTTTTCTTGGGGCTAAAAGTTACTGTCTTCTGAAAGCATACAAGCTGTTTTTCGTATCTGGGAGGGGAAGAAAGAGATAAGAAAAGAACAGACAGTAAATCAGCGCATGTGGGAGCACAGGCTGTAGCATGTTCTTCAGCGTGGAGTCCTTAATTTCAAGTTAAATAATGCCTATAGGTGCAGCCATCAGTTTTTCCTTTCTGGAGGGTTAAACTTCTTGTTTTGAAGATGTACATAGTTTGTATGTTTGTTCCAAGTTAATAGGGAATGAATATGTTTTGCATTTAGTTTTTTTGTTTGATGGTTTTCATTAAAATAAAAAGTTCTTGAAAAATGTTTCATAGGTTCAAATGGAGATGAGAAGAAACAACTGTACAAGAGATCATTCTGCCCAACATTAGTATATGCATGTATCACAAAAGCTACAAATACATGTTCAAAAAAACTGTCATGTATAATAGGTGGTATAGCTTATTATCATGATGGCTGTGCTGTCTATATTATTCTGGAATGTGACTGGCCTTACAGGTATAGATAACAAGGAAAGATTATTGAATTATATGAAGAAATGCAGAGTGCAAATAGCATTGCTGCAGAAGACAAATTTGAAAAAAAAAATGAGCATGTGAATTTGACAAAGAGAGTATTTCCGAATGGATATTCAACAGAATATCAGAGACAGAGGAAAAGGGAAGTAATTATACTAATTGCTAAAGGCGCTCCAATAGTGATAGATGAGGGGAAAAAAAGAATTGTAGATTTGTGGTAGTAAGGGGTTAATGGCAAGGGAGGAGGATTACAGTCACATGTACATGTATTTATACCCCATTGAAAACTGTGGTTATGGAGCTTAAGAACATTTTTGGGAGAAATAATCAGCTGTTAGCAGGGAATATTATTTATAGGTAGGGATTATAATTTGATTTTCAATAGTGAGGATATATCAAGGGGACCTAGAAGGAACAATGTAACAAAAGAGGTTAAATTTCTGAAGGAATTAATGAAAATATTTGATATGGAAGATGTGAATTCAGTAGTAGGTTTAGACAGAATTTGCATATTATTTTAGAAGGTACAGTAGCTGGGCTAGACTAGATAGAAACTATATTTCACAGGAACATGTACATTTAATTGAAAGCTTTGACAGACATCCAATAAATATTTCTGCTCATGCACCAAAGAAAACTAAGATAAAAATGCAAGGTACTCAAGTAAGACTAAGACATTGGTGCTTTCCCACCTATCTGTTAAAAAGAGAGGAATTTAAGGAACGGGTACTGGAAATTATTTGAGAGGTAAGGAAGGTAGAAATATCTTCAGAAAGTATAACTAATGACTGGGATAAAATGAAAATAGAGTTTAAAAATACAGTCAAAATAAAAGAGAAAGAGATATGGTTAAGAATTAATAGAAGTTACTTAGATGGGGTTGACAAAGGTTAAAGTATTGCAGAATAAGGAGAGAATAAAAACAGAACAAGAGTAGGAGCAAATGCAGAGGGCTAAAGGGAACATATCTGGATAATATGCATGCATTTAGAAAGACTGCAGTTAAGCAACTATTTTTCTGATAACTCAACTTTTAGCACAATGACTTGGGCAACAGAACATTGAAAGGGTTGTTGCCAGACTTAGGAGAACCTATAACAAGTAAAATAACCAGAGATTCTGTACAGGTTTAGAGATATTCCAGAAATGTTATGAAAATTTGTATAAAAAAGTGAAATGTGGAAATCAAGAAAGTACAAATGGAAATATTTACAGAAGACTTAATTATGCCAAGGTTAGAGGTAGACGAGGCTCAACAACTAACAGTTAAGGTAGGAGGTAAAAGTAATGTCTTTCGGATTTTCCCAGTTAGGGGTCGCCACAGAGGAACTCCGGTCTGCTAATGACTGGCAGTGGATTTTTACGGTGCTGAGTTACCAGCCCGACGCCCAGCCTTCAAAGAAGGCACACCCATTCACACATGCACCTACCTGCATGTCTTTATACGTCACTCGACCGTGGGGAGGACATGCAGACTCCACACAGAAGGTGTTCCAGCTTAGAATCGAACAGGAGAACCTCTTGCTGTGAGGCGACAATGCTAACCGCTGCACCACAGCGGCAGGAGGTGAAGAGATAAAAACAGTGATGTATAATCAACCTTCAGGAAAGTCTCCAGGAACATGGACTTCTTCTGAATGTCTGGAAATTAGTCGAGAAGAAAGTGATAAAGATCTGGAAGATTTTTAACAGTATTTTAAAAGATGGGGAAGCACCAACATCTTGTAAGAAAGCAGTGCTTGCTGTGTTACCTAAAGATGGCAAGTAACCTTCAGACGCAGCTTTGTATAGACCTGTTTCAATTTTAAGCCACAATTATAAAGTGCTTATGTCTACACTAGCTAAAAGAATGGCAAAGTTGTTGCCAAAATTGATAGGTATGTATCAGTGTGGTTTTCTGAAAGAGAGGCAAATATTTGACAGCATTAAAGAACAATGATGATCCAGAGGGAAGAATGTAAGAAAATACCTCTTTTGTTGGTGGGCCTTGATGTAGAGAAGCATTTGATAGAGTAATCTGGGATTTTGAGTAAGGCATTGGAAAGATTTACATTCTTTGATAAAATAATAAGGTTAGTTAGAAGGCTATATGTAGGATTGTAGGCAAGAATTAAAGTGTGAGGGTTCCTCTCAGATAAACTGTGCATGAATAGAGGAACCAGTCAGGGGTGTCCTCTCTCCCCATTGATATTTACTTTATATTTAGAGGGAATGGCAAAGAAAATAAGAGGCTCAGAAATACAAGGATATAATTGGTATAATAATCAAGAAAAGTTGGCTTTGTTTGCAGCAGGATTTCATTTTGTACCTGATAAATCCAGAAAAGGACATCTTGATGTTGTGGAACATTTTGAGACCGTTTCAAGCCTTTTTGGGATATACAGTTAATGAATATAAATAAATATGAATAAATCAAAGGCTATAGCTGTAAATTATATACCCACACACAAATTCGTTCAGTATTGCCCATATTTATGGGACATGATAAGATGAAGTATTTAGGAGTATGGATTAAAAAGGCTTCTCTTATGGCAGCAAGCTAAGGATATGTGGGAAAAGACTAAGCAAGAGGAGATAAAAAAAACTGAGAAAATGGAAGACCTTGTTTATCGATAAGGATAGTAATATACAAGCAGGGAAAGTAATTTTAGTCCCTTTAGGTTTTATATACAGGTCAGGCATATTTTTCTCAACCAGAGGAGAAGTTGTGGACAATAATTAATAAAGAGTTATAGGAATGTATCTGGGATGGGACGAGGGCAAGAGTTAAGTGGGATAAGCTGATCCTTCCAGTAGAACATGGTGGTTTAGGATTACCTGATTTGAAGGTATATTTTACAGCTACACAGTTAAAACTCATATACATAACACAAGCAGAAGGTTATAATTCAGAATGGAAAGATGATGATGACACAGGGGGATGTTCAATAAATACAGAGAGAGAACGAGTATGGTTTTGGATGCAGATCCTTAAGGAGAATAATAACAACCATACAGAATATTGTATTCATAAAGTAGCAGAAAGAATTCTAAAAATTAATCCAACAGGAGAATAGAGAAATATTTTGCTAATAGGGATGACAGCAAGTAGGATTATGGAAAATAGCAAGAAGGGGGTGGAATTTCCTGGAGAGACCTGGCAAAAAGAAACCAAGGTATTGGGAGCAAATAACTAGAGTGGGAAAGGTAGCGGAGTGGGATGAGGCCAGTAACGCAATTGGATTACAGGCTAGAGACTCCCTTTCCTACCAAGGATTGATATCAGAGTATAGGCCTGAAAAAGGGATAGTGGAATCTTAAATGAAAGGCCTGCTGTGATAGTTTTTAAATTAATTTAGAATGGAAGCTCCTGTTAAAAAGGGATAATTAGTATGGCTTATAAAATATTGCATGGCAACTACAAGAATCAATCACAGGAGGTTAGAAAAGATTGGGAAGAGAAACTGGAAAAGTAATTTACAAGACAGAAAAATGAGAGTACATATGTATGGGTCCCAAATATGCAACAAAGTTCAGAAGGTTTAGGATCTTTGCTTGGAAGTGTTCACATATGTATTTTTATACCCCTTTCGTCAGTAGTCAACCCTTAGACTTCTTCAGAATAACAGAAACTGTAAAAACACATCCTTAAATGCATTTAAAACCATCACGTTCCCCATATTTTAAAATGATTGGGTACTCATTCTGCCATATTATACCAATTACTATTGAAAAGCGACAACACCACCTAAAAAAATACACAAAAATTTCTATCTAGTTGTCCAAGACTATGTCTTGAAACTTGAATGTAGAATACCAAATATAAAATACCAAAATTAAATAGGAATACATGTGTGTTATACAAAGTAATAGACGTACACAAAACATATTAGATAGCTTAATAGTTAAGACCATTAATTACTGTAATAGAAAACTCACATATGAAATTCTGCTTTTAATTTCAAAAGGCTAGAGATGGACATCATATTGTTAAGCTCTGGTAAGTGAATGGCATCCCATCTCAACTGTCACACTAATTCCCTATATTCAAAAAATAACTATGTGGGCCCCCCTCTACCATGGTTCCTTACTTGCTCGATAGCACTGAATTTAAACTGGTGATTCGGAATTCTAAAATATGTTTAGTTAAGGCATTGTTTGTATTCCCCCTCCATATATCATATAGATGTTGATAAATACGTTTACTAAAACTATTAATAGTTATGCCTGTATAGAAGTGTCCACAATGTTGGCAAATAGCTTCATAGACTAAGCATTTACTTAGACAGTTTAACCTCTGTTTAAGGGCCACCTTACCATACCCCTTAATATATATATAACCTCATTCTCAATAATATATGGGCACAGTGGGCAGTGTCCACATTTTCTCATATGTCCTTTTTGCCCACCTACCATGTTTCGTTCTAACAAGTTTTTAATAGAAGAATCCTTTTTATATACAATCAGTGTTTTTTTTACCAATTTTATTTATACATTCATATTCACTGCCAGACAATGCCCAGTTATTAATAATAATTTCCCTTGTATTGTAAAATAAGGGGTTATAAGATAGTACCATGGCATTGTTGAAAGGCTTGATCTCTCCTGTGTTTTGTTCAACCCCATCGGCTGTTAACCTCCATTCATCTTGTGACACACCTAATAGGTGGAAACAATGTCCCTCAAGTCTCTTTCTGATTACCTCATCCAATATTGGGTCAATGAATTGTTCTGGGTAACCCCTCCTAACAAACATATTCTTCAAAGTATCCACTTCTTTCAAGAACATTGTGTAGTCACTAACCATCCTTGCCAACCTAACTCCTTGCCCATTTACTAATGATCTTTTTTGATGTGTGGGATGACTACTTTCAAAATGCAACAATCCATTTGAATAGGTTGGCTTTCTATAAAATGTTGAAGTAAAGGTGCATTTAAACCTATCCTTGTAAATAGAAATATCCAAAAAATGGATCACATCAACAGTCTCCATAGTGAACTGTAGAAAATTCATACTAGAATTTAAAAAAGCAAAGATTTCTCTCAGTAGTTCGTAGGAACCACCCCAAAAAATAAGAATAACATCAAGATATCGCCTATAAAATTTGCAATACTGAAAACTTCAGAATTTAACACTACAGTAGTTCCCACTGAGCTAAAACAATATTGGCAAACGGGGGCAGAAGCCGCCCCCATGGCAAGACCCGTTCTTTGTCTGAATAACTGACCTTCAAAGGTAATAAAGTTGTTCTTGAGAATAAGTTCCATTATTACTCTAAACATGAGGACCCTTGGATGGCTAAAAG